>NW_026000021.1:7325401-7431474 GCF_001458135.2 Marmota marmota marmota
AAAAGGGAAATTGCATGGAAATGGAAGGAGACCCTCAGGGTTATACAAAAGAACATACAAGAGGAAATGAGGGGAAAGGGAAAAATAATACAAGGGGGAGAAATGAAGGTCAGTAGAGGGGGTAGAGAGAGAAGAGGGGAGGGGAGGGGAGGAGAGGGGGGATAGTAGAGGATAGGAAAGGTAGCAGAACACGACAGTCACTAGTATGGCAATATGTAAATCAATGGATGTGTAATTGATGTGATTCTGCAATCTGTATATGGGCTAAAAATGGGAGTTCATAACCCACTTGAAGCAAAGTGTGAAAGATGATATATCAAGAACTATGTAATGTTTTGAACAACCAACAATAAAAAAAAATAAAAAAGAAATGAATGACTATAAGTCTGCATACCACAGGCTGCTGTGGGGATAGAAATCAGTATAACTCCCCAGGAGAGCATCAGGGCCACAGCTAGCAAAAGTGTCAAAGAATATTTACTTCCACCAATGAGTCCTATTTCTTTGAATTTATTTTGCAGATATATCTACACAGGTAAAAATGGCATGAAGACAAGTTTATTCATTGTAGTTTTGTTTGTACCAAAAAAAAAATGGAAATAGTGCCATGTTTCCCAGGAGGAGGATAGTTAAATAGTTTATGTTAAAGAAAAAACTACTATGCATTTAGGTTTTCTAACAAAGAAGAAAATGTGATACCCTCTATATACAAATATACAAAAATATCAGAAAATTAAGTTAACAAGATACAAAACAGTATTATAATACTGTACCCGTTTTATATGAAAGCTAGAAAAATACTCTTGTATCTGCTCCATTTTTTTTTAAACTCTGGGAGGGGTTTCCCACACATAGATTGTTTAAAATATTTTTGTTTTTAGTTGTAGTTGAACACAATACCTTTAATTAATTAATTAATTTATTTATTTATTTATTTTCACATGGTGCTGAGGATTGAACCCAGCACCTTGCACACGCTAGGCAAGCACTGTTACCGCTGAGCCACAACCCCAGACTCCCTACACATATATTTTTAAAAAGCACAAAACAAAGTAGTTAACTATTGAGGGCACTATGGAGGTATGAGGTAGATGGAACCCAGTGGGAGGAAGTCTTTCACTCTCATATTTACTGTTTTGCATTTTGAACCCCGCAGATATTACTTTCTAAAACAATACTTTTTTTTTTTTTTTTTGGCAATACCAGGAATCAAACCCAGGGCTTCATATAGGCTAGGCAAGTACTATACAACTGAGCTCCATCTCCAATCCCTCTCCCCCATTTTTATTTCTAATCTACTTATAATACTTTTATATAGTAATGGGGTTCAGTGTGATAATTCAATACATGTATATGATAGGTAATGATCAAATTAGAGTAAGTAGCATTTCTGTCTTCATTCAAGCTCCTCTTCAAGTTCTTCATAAAATTAACAATAACTTGTGCATTATGGTCTCTTTATACTGTACTGTAGAACATTAGAACTTGACCCTCATAATTATACTTTGACACCCATTATCCATCCTCTCCCATATTCCTCCTATTTTCTTGTGACCACTGCTCTGAAATCAACTATTTTAGTTTCCACATGATGAATGAGAACATGCAGCATTTGTCTTTCTGTGCCTGGTTTATTTTACTTAATTTGATGTCCTCTTATTCCATTCATGTTGCTGCAATGATAGGGTCCCATTCATTTTGTGGCTGCATAGTACTCCATTGTATATGTTGTGTGTGACATTATCCACACATTATCAGCGGATACCGTGGTTGATTCTTTCTCTTGGCTATTGTGAATAGTGCTGTAGTGAACTTGGGAGTGCACATATTCCTTCAACACACTGATTACATTTCCTCTGGATATACCTTCAATGGTGAGATAGCTGTATCATACATTTCTTTTAAAATGCCAAGTCAGGAGGTGGAGGCATGAATGGGCCTGGATCCTGAGAAGAGCATGGATAGAGTCGGGGGAACCCAGTGGGACCTGATATGTTCTTTTGAGACCTCATGGTTCTCATGTATAAGAGCCACTCAAAGTGCCTGCTCTGAGCCTCAGCATCAATTTACCTAGAGGTATCTGAAAGAAAGACAAGGATGCAGAAGGGGATTCAACTACCTCCCGAGAGACTGAATATGCAGACAATGACCAGATCATGTATCACCGTAGAATTCTGACTCAATCAGCAGCAGCTGACCCAGCTACCCCATCATGCAGCTATCCCATCATGCAGCTACAGACAGACAGCCTCCTATCTATAACCGGTCTCTAGTGACCAGTCCAGGAAGCAAACAATAAACCTTGCAACTACTGACCCAAAGTAGATGGCCCCTGAGTAATAACTAAGAGCTTCCCTAATTTTTGTGCCCACTTTCAACTTAGAACCAAGCAGAGAAAGACACATGCACTGCTAACCAACCACGTAGGGTACCTCCACCTTTAGTGAGCCCACATACAGCTTCCCCAGGCTAGTAGCCTCTCATCTGGGCATACCTGCAGCTTTCCATATTTTACATAATAAACCTTTGCCACTTGTCTGCTGCCTTTGAGTCTCTGCCAAAATACAATGATGATGGCTGACTCCCTTCCAAATCTAGCTCTGGATAAATATCCTTTCTCTGTTCCATTCATTTCCACACTCCTGTAGGACATCCCTGTCACCCGTGATTTACAATAATCCAATACAGAATATGACATACTGATAATTATTAAAGTATTACTAATTACTCACATGCACAGACAATTGCTAACATTCACACAAAGATTTCTGTCAGATTCAAAGTAAGCAAAAGAGATGGCATGGAAGCCCTTGCATGTGCATGCATAAATATTATTGGGTATGTGAAGGAGAGTTTTTAAAGATAATTTTTACTCTGTCTTGCTCTATAATTCTCCCTGCCATGGAGCTTCCAGGCATGGGGCCTCAGAGCTTCAGGAAGGGGTTGGTTCTCAGAGCAATGTCAAAATAGATTCTGGTTTGATAAGAAGCTTGAAAGGCCCATATTATTCAGGGATAAAGAAGCATCTAAATATATCTTGGCACAACAGGAATGAAAGCTGGAAAGACTCAGGTGACAGATTTTCATCCGTGACTCTGGGGAGAAGGGAGAGGGACAAGGATGTTGAACTTGACCTCTGGGTCTTTACTTTTCTACTTCCCTGCAAGGAGCAGTTACTTTAGAAACATTCGGATGGGTAGGAAGGAGACAGGGAGCAAGACACTGAAGTGAGCAGCAGCTGCCACTGCTGCAGAAGGAACATGTAGCTTCCAAGAGAAGTCCCCTCTCATGAGCTAAATTGTGTCTTCCCCAAAATTCATGTGTCAAAGCCTTAACCTCAATGTGACTGTACTTGGAAACAAAACCTTTAAAAAGGAAACTAAAGTTAAGGTGGCCATAAGGGTGGAGCACTAGCCCAAGAGTACTGGTATCCTTATAAGAACAGAAAGAGATACTAGGGATACCAGAAAAGGCTATGTTGTGAGAGGGCACAGGAAGATGCACACATGCAAGCAAATGCAAGAAGTGTCACCAAGCCCCCTGCAAGCACATCATCTAGACTTCAAGCTTCAGAACTGTGAGAAAATGAGAGCCTCTTGTTAACAAAAGCCACACAGTCTGTGGTACTTTTGATATCAGCTGGGTGAACTAACACACGTCCCGAAAGTCCATTGGGCCACTGCTTGGTATGATGTTCCAGCACAGGCAGCAGGAGTCATCTTTGTGTTTTCCCACTGACATAACATACAGGACTCAAGTGAGGGGACTTGGAGATGCCTTCAGCCCTGAGGGTCCAGCAAAAGCTTGAGATCCCTAAAGCCACAAGACAAATTTTGAAACTGGTCTCAATGTTGGCAGCAGTGAATACTGTCACTTCACACCATGTAGATACCTCATTAGCGCCTCTGCCAATCCCATATGCACCAGAGCTGCCCCATGGCATCTGCAGCTAGTCCCCAGAGGATGCCCTGTGGGTGGGACATCCCCAACCTCCCCTTCACTGCCTGAGCACCTGTGCTGTATCCTTCCTTACATACAGGAACCACATGGTTCAAGAGAAGAAAAGAGGGCAGAGAGTGGCAGAAATTGGAAAGGCAGCATTTACCCAAAGAAATGAAGTTACCTAGAGAAAGTGTTCAAATATTGGCTCAGGCTAAGATTCCCAGATTGGACTGCATTTTCTCTTTTGGGTCTCCCCACCTCCCACAGGAATGGATCTCATAAGGGAAATCATATTAAGAACAGACAGTAAAAGAAATATACATTTTTAGCACATCTGAATATAAGAGTAATCCATTACTCTGCTAGATCTCTTTATAAGCACAGATTTTTTTCTGGGTGCATGTACATGTATCTTGCATAAGACTATCTGGCACCTTACAACTGAGATATCCATTCAAAAGAAAGACCAAATGTCTTTAAAATGTTTAAAGAATTTTATTCCTGATTTAGAGTCACCCAGGAAAGCCTCTGATGGCACCTTTTCATCTATATCCAAAGCATTTAGCATCTGGTCTCATGCTTTCATAGAATACTGCCAATGGATGCCACCCCTCCCTCCAGCCCAGCAAAGCCTCTTCTCTCATCCCTGCCCCTTCCTTATCCTTCACAGCAGAAAATTCCTGGGGGTCATAGTGCCCACACTCTGAAGACAAAAAAATGGAATCATTTATCTTAAGCTGTACCTTTTTCCATAAACCTCTATACTATTGCTGGGTACTGATAACATGAAGGCTCAAGCACCTCACTGCAGGCCAAATAGCAGAGAGGAGGAAACAGATTGGATAGACAGCTCAGCTCACTGTGTTGCCATTTGGTTGTGGCTCTGTGTTTTTCAAAGAAACTACATGTGGTTTACAGCTTAGAAGCAATTCAAAACAAAATAGAAATATCTTTTTTTCATCTTTTTTATTTATACATGACAGCAGAATGCATTACAATTCTTATTACACATATAGAGCACAATTTTTCATATCTCTGGTTGTACACATAGTATATTCACACCAATTTGTGTCTTCATAACCTTACTTTGGATAATAATGACAATCACATTCCACCATCATTTCTAACCCCATGCCCCCTCCCTTCCCCTCCAACCCCTCTGCCCTATCTAGAGTTTGTCTATCCCTCCCATGCTCCCACTCCCTATCCCACTATGAAGCAGCCTCCTTATATCAAAGAAAACATTCAGCATTTGGTTTTGGGGGATTGGCTAACTTCACTCAGCATTATTTTCTCTAACTCCATTCATTTACCTGCATATGCTATGATTTTATTCTCTTTTATTGCTGAGTAACATTCCATTGTGTATAAATGCCACATCTTTTTATCCATTCATCTATTGAAGGGCATCTAGGTTGGTTCCACAGTTTAGCTATTGTGAAATATGCTGCTATAAACATTGATGTGGCTGTGTCCTATAGTATGCTATTTTTAAGTCCTTTGGTTATAGACTGAGAAGAGGAATAGCTGGGTCAAATGGTGGTTCCATTCCCAATTTTCCAAGGAATCTCCATACTTCTCTCCATGTTGGCTTCACCAATTTGCAGTCTTTTTTAAAAATAGGCTTTATTGATATTAGGCAATCAATATGTATTTATGGAAAGAGCGAGATAATCCTACGGCACCAGGACTCACCTTGGCAGGATCTCTCCCTGGATCGGACTCAGGAGGACACCTGTGTTTATCCCTGTCTTGGTGCATTTTCTATTGCTGTAGAAGAATACATGAGAGACTGGGTGATTTATGAAGAATTTTGGCTCATAGTTCTGGAGGCTAGGATGTCCAAGAGCATGAGATATCATCTGCTTTGCTCCTGGTAAGAACCTCACACTGCCTCAACTCACAGCAGAAGGGCAGGTGGGGACTTGCAGAAGAGAGAAGGAGACTTGCTTTAGAACAACCTCCACTCAAAATGGCAAATCTAGCCCCACAAGTACAAGAACTCACTATTCCCCTGACCCTAACTCCTCTGAAAGACCCTCCTCCCATAATGGCAGTCACACTTCAATATGGATTTCCAAGGTGACAAACCATATTCAGACCATAGCAATCCTGAGAGATTGTCTTCTGGAAGCACAGTGAGAAATTTACTACGTGCAGGAAACCAGAGAGAGGTCCCTATGTGGAAACTGAATGGGAGAGTCAAAGCAGCCAGAAGACATCAATAGGAGATGCAGAACTCTATTAAAGCAAGAGAGTAAGGGGTTTCTAGAAAGCAGTGGAAGTGGAGATAAAATAAGAAGGGGTGAGGGTACAGAGCTGGTCAAGGTGAGTTCAGGTTGGATTTCACACGTCCTGGCTCATGATCTTTCTGTTTTGTTTTCATTTGCATTGGTTCTTCTTGCTGTGCAGGGAAAGGACATCCCAGTGGCCCAGTGATACCGCTCACACAGTCTAGGGAAGGCAGAACATTAACCTGCAGGATACGAATAGCTATGCAGGGCAGCACACACAGAATTCCAGGGCAGGGGCATGGACAAGAACACCCAGGTATTTGGAGGAAGGGAATAGCACTGCATCCAGGAATCCAGGAAAGGCTTTGTGACTGTGTTACTTGAGTGGAGCTGGAAAGACAGCCAGTGGACTCATCACCCTGCTGCTTCTCATGACCAGAAAGAGACACAAGTTTCTTCTACATGACCTCAGCCAAGTTTATAAAACCTTGAAACTCTGATACCTCCCCAAAGATGTCTCAAACCTGCTCTGTGCGATAAAGTAGCCTCTTACCCTACGTCTGATTGAAACTGCAATTACAATTCAATAAAGTTAAACCAATTTAAAATACAGAGTTCCACATGTGGCTAGGTGCAACATATCAAACAGCACAGACAGTAGACACTGCCATCGTCACAGAACATTCTTATCAAGCACAGCTGGTCCAAACAAAATATTTAGTAATTGTAACTGTCAGTTTAAGCTAAGAGTATATTGAATCCTTGAGCAGTGTAAATATCAAAATAACTTCAATTTTAAAAATCAGAAAGTATTTTTAAATTACTATGAAATAACCTAATGGAATAAATAGCCCAAGGAATTTCAAGTTCAACTAATATATTAACAAATTCATGTAGTACCTAACATTTAATTGATTTTTCCTGATTCTTTTTTACTAATGCATATGACAAATAAGGGGGAAATCATGCTTTGAAAGTTACAAAAATAGCATCCCACTCACCAGGGAAATTTTGACTATTTGTGCTTTTTGGTCCCCACCCACAGTCATTCTGTGTACAGAACACAGCTGTTCATTTGTAAATGATTCCTGGTGTTTGGGTGACCTCTGGGGTGGTCTACAAACATCATCCCCATTAGCAATCCTAAATGTTTTGATAGATATCTCAGTGAGTTCACTTAAAGCAAGCAGGGCCATCCCATAGCCCCAAATAAAGACATAAAATGTACCTGTCACATTTTAAATTCATAAATCAGCCAAAAAGGTTTCAAAACTTCCACCTTGGAATTGGCCAACAATATAATGGAGAATGATAAATGACCACATGACTGCTCAGAAAGCCACCTGCAGCTCATCAGCAGCATCAGAAACCAAACCTTCAAAGAGCAGCGCTGTTGATCTCAGATCAAAGAAAAGGAGAAGGAAAAACCCCTGCAAATCTTTCACTCCTTTGTCTGCTGACTTCCTTACACACACACACACACACACACACACACACACCACACACACACACACCTTACCCAATGACACCGTGGAAACACATTATGTCCTCAGTCACTTTACAGGACTTTCCAGCAGCCCTTCAATCATTAGCTCTCTGGCTTTCTTCTATGAATGAAGTGATTTATCTTTCTAAATATGAATCATCCCTCTTGTCACAAGCATACAGAATAGTGATTGATTCTGAACTTGGGGTTGGCTGGGTTTTGTTTTTTGCTTTATTTTGCAGTTTTCCAACCAATAAAATAAAATAAAATAAAAAATCCAGAAAAACTCTGGAGATAAGGACTTGGAATTCCTCACAGGCTGGTGCTTATAATTACTAGCTACCACTTATTCTTGGCTTGCTACATGCTTGGTCCGATGATGAGCACACTTCACGAGTGTTTTCATTTAGTCTCATAGCACACCCATTAGGATGTATCTCTGTTATGTACATTGGAGGAGGAAAGTTTCGGGGGAGAAGTGAAATCATGCAAGTGGCATCAGTGAAGTTCAAACCATGTAGGTTCCAGATGCCAAGCCTATCTCTTGTCCACCCAATTGTGTTAATCTCAAGGTGGAAGACAGTCTCTTCCCAGAGGAAAAGAAGAGAATAAAAGGAAATCAGGCTGGATGCTCCCAAGGGGGCAACTGGGTGTGCCTGAGGACACTGGAGAGTGGAGTCCAGCACCTGTGGCATCTCAGTAGGGATGAAGCCCATCATCTTTGAGAGTTTTCCTATTATTGCATAATTCATTAAGTAGCTGGCATTGCATTAACCTTTTCTTTTTCTCTGTGGCATTCAGAAAGCAAAGGGGATTTTGTATTGTTCTGAAGACAACAGTATGGAGGTGAAAAAATGTTGGCTTCTCCACTATGGTTTCATAAAGGGAAGGTGAGCCAGTTGCCAGGGGCCCACAGAGTGGAAAGGAACAGAACTCCCAGAAACACTCGGGTAAGAGGAACTGTGTAGACTTACACTTCCTGATGATACACTTTTGGACAGAGTGGGCTTATCATAGTGCCAATGTCTTTCTCATAGAGCAATCAACTTTAGTTCATTGGTTGATCTCCTCTAATTTGTTGATGCTGTTAAATACATGATGAAGCCTTTGCACTTAGTGAAAGATTTTGGCTTTCTATTAAATTAAAAATATAGCAAGTAGAGTAATATGATTTTAGGGTGGGAATATTTAAAAGGTTATCTGATAAGCAGGACATCAGTAAATAAAATAGATCCAGAATAAAACAAGCTGGTTACAAATCTTGGCTCCATCATTTACTCACTCTATGAGCTGGGAAAAGTTATCAAATCTTTGGAGCTGCAACCTTCTCATCTGGAGTGGTGGCACCTGCACGTCATCATTTTACTATGAGAATTAGTGACCTAACATCTTGCAGTGCTGGGTCTACAGAAGGTGATTCTGTTATTTGGACAATAGAACACCTGTGTAAATTGAAACACCTGTGTAAATTGAAACACCTGTGTAAATTGCCTGTCACACTTTCACAAGTTTTCTTTAATCTTTACAACAACACATTTTACTAGGAAGGATGGAGGATTAGAAAGGTTAAGTCATTTTTCCTAAAAGCACAGCTAATCAAGTACTGGAATCAAAATCAAACTTGCATTCTGATTTCAAGTTGAGTGCTCCTTTCACCTTACTCTCAAAAAGGGGAAAAGCATGGCAGAACGTCTTTGCCATTGGCTTCACCAGCCTTCACCACATAGATGGCCATCTTTCCACCTAGATGAAGACCAGATTATACCATAGAAACTGGGATAAGTTCCCCTGGTCATGCTACAGACTGGATAACCTCTCGAGTTCCTCTGCATCTTCTAGAACCTCTGATGCGATGCCAGGCAGGCAGTATTGATCCTGTTATTACGGGATAACAAGCAGATCCATGAAGCAAGCACCTGAACTAATTAGGCCTGGTTTGCTATAGATTCCAGTTTTTTGCCTGAGCAACTTGTGAATTGAATTAAACCAAAGATGTGTGACATTTCTGGCTTCTTGGAGAACTGGGCATTGATATGTTCTTTGAACTTCTTCTCTGGTTCATTCTGGGACATGAACCAAACAATTAAATTCCCAGTGCCTATTACAACAACCTCTCCTAATACCATAAGAGAAAAGAAGGAAGAGAAAACTGATAAAGAAGAGACAGAGAAAAAAGGGAATTAATATTCACTGGATGCCAACACTTTGCTAGGCACTTTATCTTCATGCACCATCATTTTTATGAGACTCCTTTACACAGTGAGGAGATGGATATTAATATTTCCAACTTAACCTTTGCTCTTGTCAAATGAGTCAAATATGGAGGGAGGTACCAAATGATTTTTGGTTGGAATTTAGATAGATCTGACAGGTTGGCAAAGATGGACTGTCAGAAGCTTCTTGAAGATTTTTCTACCTTTTTTTTTTAGGGTGGGGGTTGATTGAGTGAATCCCTAGAAAAAGAACTCATATAAAAGGGATTGAGGGAGAATAGACACACATCCATTGAGTAGCTAAGATCCATACCTACCTTCTTCTTTCTAAAAGAACCCAGATATGGGATGGGGCATCAATATGCCTGCCTCAACATGTTTTCCCAGCCCTCCCTGATAGGAATTATCATATTACTGAGTTGTGACCAGTAAGACATGAATAGAAAACTACCTAGGAATTCTGGGAAAACTCATTTTCTAAAAGAAAAAGAGAAGTTGTAAGTGGTGCAAACTTCTGTCTTAAAAATGTGTGTGTGTGTGTGTGTGTGTGTGTGATATGTGGAGTGGCAGCAGCACCTTATGACCATGAAGCCACAATATGAAGAAAGAAAATAAATAAGACAAAGGAGATGACAGAAGTTGACCTGACAATTCTTACTCCCCTCATCTGCACCAACAACCACCTATAGAGTACTTGTCAAATGGCAAAATCAAATCTTCATTGGTTTAAGCTCTAGTTAATGGGTTTTTCTATTATTTAAGGTCAAGCAAATTAACAACTGGCATACCCAAGAATGGAGCCTTCTTTGGATGGGACAGGAGGTTACATATACATGGATCTGTTGATTTAATTTTTTTTCTCTTTCCACACTGAATCATTGTCAAAGTGTTAAAGAAAGCAATGACCTATGGACGAAATAAAAGCCAACAGAAATCATTCCCTGCAAACACTTTTTACTCCTCTAACACTCTAACTTAAAAGGGAGAGACATGGGACACATTAGGGGGTCTTAGTTTCAAAATAACGGAAAATGAACACAGTTTGGCTTCAGAAAAACGAGGCACCAACTGACATCGTCACTGTCAATCCAGGGGTGGTCAAACTTGAGGCATATGGATCCAAGGGCTCAACTCACATCATCAGGGCTCGACCTGTCTCTCTATAAATCTGTCTCTTCCTCTTCACTCCACTCTGAGCTGTGTTGGTATCTCTGTCTGAAAGGCCTTTTCTTTTTTGCAGGCTACTCATTCCACACTTACATACTCAAAACTCCAAACCCAGCCGGGAACACTTCTTTCCTGGTTATGCACACAAAGTTAAGCTTCATTTTCCTGAATGGACTACTGGGAGGTGATGGAAACAGATAAAACATGGATAGAAGAAGTAAGTTCCTGAAGGCTTGCCTTGGAGAGATATTTCTTGTCCCTAGTGCCCCATCCCACCACCATATCTCTCTCCCCTTACCTCCTCCTCTCCCCACTGCTTCTAGCTGCCACAAGCTGAGCAACTTCCCCTGCCACCTCCTTTCCACTGTGATGTCCTGCCTCACTTGAGGCCCAGTGTAATGGACCCCTGTGACCATGGACTGAAATCTCTGAAACTGTGAGCCAAAGTAAACCTTTCCTCCCCTCAGTTGTCTGACTCAGGTATTTGTTACAGTGACAATGAAGATGATTAACAGTTATAAATTGTCCAGCTGCTGAGTGCCCACCATGGGCAGGGTAATCACTGGACCAGCCAAAGATTCAGAGGTCAAGAGCAGGGGTTCTACAGGCCAAGAGTGCTGGGTTCTGGGTTCAATCCCTGGTCATCTTTTCTAGGCTGGCTCTATTTTTTTTTAATCCAAAAGATAAGAATTCTATACTTCCATCATGGTCTTGAGTACCATATAAAATAATAAGCAACAAAGGTCTGATGTGTTTACATTTGACACTTTCCTAAGTCATGTATATTGTGTCATTTTCAGCAACAATTAAAAAGAATGATCTTTATATAAAAGCATTAAAAGATCTGCAAGGCACACTTCTGAGTTTTTCAAACAGGAAGTTACAAACTAAAATAGACAGGATACCTTTTACATTTACAAATCTATGTAACTGCAGTAAAATAAAAAGCATGCTATACGTATAAATCCCTGGGCTCATCACAATTCAAAAAGAAACTTAATAAGATGGGAAAACTTTCAAGGATGTTAGAGAACCAAATCATTATTTTGAAAACAGGTGGGAAAAAAAAAGAATAAAACCAAATTCCCCATACAAACTGTACTTCAAGTTAACCAAATAGGGGGACTTTCTCAAAGTATCCCAACTAATAAAAAAGAAATAATGGAATTGTTATATCACTGTTTGGCAACCCCCATCGAATTAACAGATCGAGTACTAAGCATCTGTATGTTCCAGCACCACTAAAAGAAGGACAAGTGGAAACTAAGCTACAGATGAGAGAATACAACACCTCCTATGAAGGAATCTTAACAAGAAATCAAATCTGAATATGGTTCACTTGAGAAGTCATCACCGGTTGACAGGAAAGAGGAGAGTGGAACACATTGCACATAACACCAGTAGAATCTAGTTTATAAACTTGGGACAAACAGTTTTATTTCTCAAAAGCAAAACAAACTTTAAAAAAAAAATCTATAGTGGAAAAGAAAAGCATAGAGGCTTGAGGATAGGAAGGATGTTAAAAACCATCTCGTTGATATATCTGAAAAACACTGCCTCCCGATTCAAATAAACAAACTATTAAGAGAAATAATGAAGCCACTGGGGAAAATATGCACTACATATTTTAATAACTTATTAAATTTTAGGCACTTTTTATTGATTCACTTTATATATGACAGAATTCATTTTGATATAATTATACAACATGGAACACATCTTATACTAATTAGAACCCCATTCTTGTGGCTATACATGATGGTGGGATTCACTAAGGTGTATTCATATATGTATATAGGGAAACTATGTCAGATTCATTCCACTCTCTTTCCTTTTTCTATGCCCCTCCCTTCCCTTCATTCCCCTTTTTCTAATCTACTTGATATCTATTCTTCCCCTCACCCCACTTTTTGTGGGTTAGCTTTCAAATACTGAAAACATTTGACCTTTGGCTTTTTTAAAAAAATATTACTTAGGATGGTAGTCACAAGTTCCATCCATTTACTGGCAAATGTCATAAAGTCATTCTTCTTAATGGATGAGTAGTACCACCATTGCATATATATACACCACAATTTCTCTATTCATTCATCTGTTGAAGGGCTCAGGTTGGCTCTCTAGCTTAGCTATTGTGAATTGTGCTGCTATAAATATTGATATGGCTGTGTGACTATAATATGCTCATTTTAAATCTTTTGGATACATACTGAGCAGTAGGATAACTGGGTCAAATGGTGATTCCATTCCAAGTTTTCTGAGGAATCTCCATACTGCTTTTCAGAGTGGTTGAACCAATTTGTAGTCCCACCAGCAATGTATTTAGTGGATTTTTTACCCACATTCTCAACAATATTTATTGTTGTTTATATTCTTGATAATTGCCATTTGAACTGGAGTGAGATGGAATCTCAGTATAGTTTTGATTTGCATTTCTCTAATTGCTAGAGATGTTAAACATTTTTTGTACATGTGCCAACTATTTGTATTTCTTCTGAGACGTGTCTGTTCAGTTTCTTTGCCCACTTATTGATTGGGTTTTTTTTTTTTTTTAGTTATTCATATATCCTGGAAAGAAAAACAAATGTTAGGCCCCATTTTTGAGATTAGGGTCCCTGAAGGCAGCCTCCAAGATAAAAATCAATGTGTAAGTGATTTAATACAGAACAGTTTCTAGAAGAAATCTGGAAAGGGAATGAAGAAATAAAGATAGGGAAGAAATGAAAGTCAGGAAAAGGTGCACTATGAAGTAAGTCTGTGCTGTAGGGAGCTCTGGAATGGAAATTATACTATAGAGTTTTTCCCACCTTGAGGCAAAAGTACTAAATTCGGTGGTCTACATCAGTCCCTGAGAGAAGGATGAGATATGGAGGCATTTTGGTTCTTGGTGGGCATTCTACATCACCTCTCCCAGAAGCAATCTTGACTTAAATGTAGACAAACCTACAATTTCCCGTAAGCCTAGGGCCTTTTATGCAATCAGCCCTGGAGCAAGCAAGGAGCAGCCAAGCTCCCTGAAGCATTTATGCAAATGTGGAGCTAAAAGTGACATTTCTTTAAGCATGAAAAACTTTCTCATATGTATCATATCATAGAACTAATGTCAATGAAGAAACTATACCGAATAAAATTCAAACCTTTGTGAATGGCTTGAGGTGACTCAACAAACCAGTGGTACAATTTCTTTTTAAGTTATATTCGTTTTAGAGTTGAGGAAACTGAGACAGGGGAATTAAGTGACTTGCCCAGAGTCCCATGAACATGGTCCAACTGATCCCAAGCTCTTAATCCCTCATGTTAGATGGTGAAGGAAAGGGGGTTCTTGGAAGTAAGCAGAGAGGTTTATCACCCTTAATGGTAAATATATTAGTTCAGTTATCAAATTGGCCAAGAAGAAAAATAATTACAATTCTCAACTATTTGGAAGAGTTTAGGAAAACAGTAACTCAAATACTTCTTGGGAGAAAATCTTAGTAAATTACTACATATTTTAGAGCATAATTCAACTCAAAAGCTCTTAAAACATGACTATGTCTCAATTCTGTAATCTCATTTCCAGGCATTTTGCCTAAGAATATAATTGGACAATTACACAGACATATGTGCAAAGCCGTTTGCTATAGAAGTTTTTACAATAGTGAAAGTCTGGGAAAACCAACCAACAATAGGGTATTGGTTAAACAATGTAAAGCCTGACAAGAACTTATGCATCCATAGAAAATCCTGCTGTAAACCAATATGCTGACAAAGAATGTTACACAGATTTTTGTTGTTATAGTTTTGTTTGTTTGAGGGTTGAAGTATGTAGATTACAGGCCAAAAAACAGACTTTTTTTTTAATTTAAAAAAATCTAGTAAATGTTTATTTCTGATTTGTGAGATTTTAAACAATATCAATTTTTTTTTTCCAAAGAAGAAAGTTGCTGGCATGATCTCAAGGAACAAATGGCAATGTACCTGATTTGCCCCAGGAAATCCTGCTCCCCACTCTAATTGCCACAAAGACCAGTCCTAACCTGCAAGTCAAGTGCTAGGGAAAATGGATGAGAAAGACATAAAAAAAGATGAATCAACCCGGAAACCATAAAATCCTTGATATACAATTAATCATGAAAGCAAATTACCAGAAATCATCTGAGAGGGAATGTCTTCCCTATTACCCCTGGGAAGCCAGGCCAGCAAGGAAGGGGACCCTAGACTGTGTCACCAGCATTCTCAGGTCAAACCATCTGCAGGCCTCTCTGAGCAGACCAGTGGGAGGCTTCCTGTCCTCATAGTCAGCCTGGGTGCTGGGTGTCAGCAACACCTGGGAGCTGCTGACAGCCCACTTATCCCCTGGGGCACCCCAGGGTCTTGGCAGCTGAGTGTCTTCACCTGGATGCTGAGGGATTAGATTCCAAGAATGCAGAGGTCCCTAGGGCTTTGCAGAGAAAGAGTTCATTTCATATCTTACTGATGGAAATGTAAGTGGTGACAGCTTTTTTCGTGAAGTTATCTAGAAATATCTATCAAAATTAACATATTCCCCCAAGCTCAGCAGTTATCCTCCTGAAATCTTCCCCTCAAAAGTAACAGCACCAGCTCAGGAAAATGCATCCCAGTGGATCAGGAGCAGTTAAGCTCTATGCTCATAGTCCTTATTCTAGATGTCACTGGCCCCGGATGTCTTTAGGGTGACAGACTGGGGAGTTGGTATCTCCAGGTTGGAAGTCAGGAAGAGCTGGGGTGTATTGTATGGGACAAGAAGTGCCACAGCTTTGAGTGGAGCAGGGAGCTGGTGTTTTCAATGAATCCAAAGCTTGGTTTAATCAGGTATAGTTAAGTTATGCAAGCATGAAGTAACAATCACAAAGGAAGATGTTTTTGTCGTCACAGCTATACATGGAGGGCCCCTGCACCATGCCACACAGAGCTACACAGGGTAGCATCAGGGGCACTCAGGAGCCAAGTGAGCAAGGGTAAAACATTGGTAAGTGATTTTATTGTGGATTTCAAGGGATCAGGCTAAATAAATAAATAAATAAATAGGCTCGAACTGACTGGTTTGAATAATGGGCATGGGAGGGCTCTAACCTAGGGGCTGTCACCAGTTTTTTAGTACCTGGCCCTGGGTTGACTTCTGGTCCTGACAGAGGAGAAGTAGGATATGGGCTTTGGACAGGTTGATTTGCATATGAAAGGAAGGCTTGAAGCTGAATCCTTTACTATCTCTAGGAATAGGCTAGTCATGGGAGAAGAGACCCTTCAGGGTCAGTGAAGCCCTTAGAGGTCAAAACATCCAAATAAAAAAAGACAAGAAGACATGCTTTAATGCAGCTGGCCAGGCCCAGGTGGTCACTGTGCTCATAAGACCTCACCAAGGTCCACAGAACTAAGTGTATAGGCCAATCAGCCTGCAAAGACTAAATTACAGAAAGGTCCTAGGCGTTTTGGAAGTGCCAACACTGCACAGGGAAAGGAACCAGAAGTGACACTGGCTGGCTTGGGAATTATTGAATTGTGCTCAGGAAACACAGAGGCACACAGGAGAGACACAGGCTGTCAGGACCTTAACTTTCTGTTTGGGGTGGTGAGTCAACTCCAAGGCCCAGCATGCCAAGTGGAGTTCAGGATGACATACAACCAATTTTTTTTTTTTTCAGAATTTTATTTCTCTCTAGTTTCATCCTGCAGATAGAAACTTCAGTCTGTTGAGCAATTGAGGCCCACAGGGAAATTAAAGAAGCGAAAAAGGGAGAGAGATACTGTTTCTTCCCCTTGTGCCAAAACCAAATTCCAAGGACTTGGGTGGCCTTGGAAACTCAGGGGTAGGTCAAGAAATGAAACATGCTTGAAATGTGACTTCAAATGATGTGTGCACATATGGGCAAAGGATGAGTCATGGATCCCACCCAACCCACTCACCTGCAGGGTCCCCGATTGGTCTGTGTAAACTTGGCTTCTCTGCAGGGCAGTACCACCTCCTTCTCTCCAGTGACCTTGCAAACTGTGGAAATTAATATTTCTCTTATTTTAAAAGAAGAAAGCCAAACCAGAGAGATTCTATACAAAGTGCTAAGTTGAGAACTCAATAGAGAGATGCTTGTCTCATCTCAGCCAAAAGCTAGTTCCCAACTCAAACACTTAAAATACTTGATGGAAACAGACTTTGATCTGGCTCTGGGGTATGTATGACTGACATCTGTGATGGTCAGGGGGAGAATGGGATGGCTCCCTTGGGCCAGCAGTAGCTTTGTTTAATGTACACAAGAATCTCTTAACTGGGAGGGCGCACATCTGTGCACTGTATCCATCTGCTACCCAACCCAGCCTGCCAAATTGCTTCACTGAGCATGGAGAGTCCCCAGGGAGGGTCCCAGAGCAGCATCTGAGGCAACGCTTGGAACAGATTGGCCATGGGGAATCCCTTTGGATGCCTGGGTTTTGCCTGAAAAGGTTGGAATTTCCCAGCTCAGACTACCCACCCCATTCTTGTCAAAGGAGATGCCTATGATTCAAGGCAGCTTCTGTCCTTCTACTACCTGAATTAATGTGTCTGCACCCAGGCTCCATTGTTTTCTTTCCTTTCCTGCCACCTGTCCCTCCAGGACATTCTGTAGCCACCACTTGCTCATTGGAAGAGTATTTTCTCTATATGTTCCAAATCCATACCTCTTTTCCCCCCAAAGACAGATATGGAGCCTCTGCCCACTATTACCTACTAAAATAACTCCCTGATACTCCAACCGCACTGTCCCTCTCCTCAAACAAAGGAACTGAGACACAGTCGCTGGTGATTAGGAATAACGTGCCCACGAGGGAGAGTCCAGCTCTGAGGTTCTCTCCTCTCCTTTCCCGAGTGTTGAGAAAACTATTGGAGCTAGCTTTAAAAAGCATCTTAAAGGGAACTAGTTCTTAAACTTTAAAGAGCGTAGAAGCCCCCTGGAGATCTTGCTAAGATGTGGATTCAGATATAGTAGGTCTAGAGGGAGGCCCACAAGGATGCAGGTGCAATAAGCTCACTGGTGATGATACAGCTGGTATTGATTATTCTGCTGGACCACACTTTCAGTAGCAAGGACTTAGGGAATATACAGCTCTCAACTTCAACTGCATGTAGATGTGAGTATACAGATACGTGTATGTGTATATGTGTATATGTGCATGTAAGAGCCTATCTATGTATATATGTATTATCTATGTATACATATGTACATGTATATGTATATGAATATGTATACACACACACACACAAATCTGCAGGGGCAAATAGCAACAACTTAAAAGGGGATACTGTAAAAAGGGTCTTTCTCTGAATTGGCTCTTCAAACATCTTAAGCCCTCCTTATGGCTTCAAGCTGCAAGTTACTATCATTTTAATAACATTTATAAACACATTTTTTTAAAAAAAAATCTTGTACCATTCTAAATTTGAAACGTATTTCGTAGGGGGAAGCAGAAACCCCCAAGGAGGGAGATTAGCTTTGGGCGGCTGGCTAACTCCCCGGTGACTTGGAGCCTCAGGGAAGGCACTGACTTATGGATGTGGAAATTGAATCTGAAAGGGCTCCAGGAGTAGGGGCAGGGGCTGACATCACCTGACAGCTGTGGAAGCCCAAAGTCAGGCTGACAGCCGGCCTGGCCTTGCACTGTATGCAGCTGGCTGCTCTCAACTTCCTGGCAGGGAGGGCAAATGGTAAGGTGGCCACCTGCATTCTTGTTTCTAGTAGTTTGAGAAGACAAATGTTAATGTAGTTTGATCACAAAGGGAAAAAAAAAAAAAAAGATTGATTGGGATTCAAATGCCTCTTATTTTGCTCATTTTCTTTTTCCTTCAGCTTTTCCTCAGAGAAAACAAAACCTGAGGGAGGTGATACTTTTTACTAGTGTGTTGTTCTGTAGGCCCTAGATATGCTGCTCTTTATATAATCCTTAGGTAATACTTAACGGAATTGCTGGAGAGATTTTATGGAGGGGTCTGTATCCTTGCTAACTGGTACTGGTTATTGTGTAAGTCAGCCTTCCATTACTGTAACAAATGCCTGAGATTTGTAAATCTCTTTGTAAAAGAGTAAAGATTGTTTTGGTTCACAGTTTTGAAAGTTTCAGTGAATTAGAGGACAGAGAAAAGCCAGGAGTGTTGTGATGTCTTTTTCTTTTTTTTCTTTTTCTTTTTTTTTTTTTTTAAGAGATAATTGGTTGGCCCAAAGGCTTTGGGCCTGTCTTGAGATGGCACATCGTGGCAGGGATGTGTGGTGGAGTGAAGCCACTCATCATAGAGTGGGATAAAGAGAAAGAGGGAGAGATCTAGGTGCCACAATCCCATTCAAGGGCACATCCGCCGTGACCTGAAGACCTCACTTGGGCCCTACCTAATGAAGTTTCCATCACCTCCCAATGAGACCAAGTGGGGAACCAAGACTTTAGCACACGGATATGCCAGATCCAAACTATACCAGTTGGTTTTTTTTTTTTTTTAGTTTTCTTTCCAGCAGTGCACATCTCCATTCCCAGAAGCCCATCTTACTTTTAAATGGTCAGCCCCCTTCCCAAACACTCCCCACATCCCAGTCATCTTGATTTTCACACACACAACTGCACTTATTAGACACCCCTAAACCACTCCAGAGTTCCATGAGCTGATGGACAATGCTTAAACAAGTGTGAGGAAAGCCTAAACCCATCTCCATTCTAAGGAGCAGCCCACCCAGCTTTGCTGGTTGTGGAGTTCATTTCCATCCTGCTCAAACCTTTCAGGAACGATTCTAAGCTATCTGGCGCCACCTCCTGGAAAAATGCAGTCATGACAAAATGAAAGGGCTATTTCCCACAGAGTCCCAGGAAAAAGCTAACAAAATGCTCCACTGGATCATTTAAATTCTGCCCAATCTTAGCCCATTTCCATTTGCACTAAAAATATCAAGGTACTTTATGAGGTTTGATAGTGGAGTGGGAAGGACACACGACTAGGAACCAGACAGTTGAGCCACCCTAGCTGTGTGCCGTGGAAGTCACACATGCTTCAAGTCTCGGTTTGTTCAGTTATAAACTGCCTTAGAGTTTATTCCCTGAATTAAATCTGGCTATGGATATAAAGCTCCTGGATGTATTAGGTCCCAAAGATGGGATACAATTTTATTTATACGACTCTTATTCTTTGCTATTAAGTTCTGTCTATAATCTGTTTATTATGATGATGCCTATACTGCCCCCAAAGTTCCTCTCCTACGCCGGTGAGTTCATTTCTTCTTGACTTAAAATTGGTGTCTTCACAATAGAAAGGACTTTCTCTCCACCTACATTCCAACCCCAACCTGTGGTTCTGGTGAAGATGGATATAATGGTTTATTAGTCTCTAGAATCACCTAGTCTAATCTTCATTCTACCAGAGGTTGGGGAGATTCAAGGTTGACCCTCCTAGGATGTGAACAGTCTATAGCCACATGGAGGCCATATGGTCCTCTGATGGGAGGACATTTTTTCCCTCCTAAACCAATAGCCATAAAAACACAGGTGGTCTCCTCTCCATCGACCCCATTCCATGAAGCTGAGAGCAGAAAACTGCTTAATTCAGGCATCCCTGAGCTGTCAGGTGATGTCAGCTACCTGACATTCTTTCTGGAGACCTTTCAGTTTCAATTTCTACATTCATGAGCTGTCCACTCCGATACTCACTGAGCTGTCAGTTTACAGGAGTTTGAGCTCTCAGATGAAGCAGGATGAGAGCAGGAAAGTCACGTGGGCCTTAGACATGCTGTTTCCAACTTCTTGCACCATCCAACTCTACGACTCGGCCTCTGAGTCTTCCACGGGTTCCTTAATCCACCCAAGTGGGAAGCTATGGTGTTCTCCTGTTTGCAACCCTGCCCCGCTCCAAGTTACCAGTGATTATATAAAACTAAAAACAGTAAACCAAAACTCAAAGATGCATGGCAGACTCACCCGAACCTCTAGACACAACAGTAAACTAACCTTCCTGAAAATATAACTAATTTTCTCATCATCCTTTGAATCTAGAGGTGAATATATGACACAAAATCTGGGCAATGAGAAAGAAGAGGAAGATAAGAGGTGAGAATGCTGGGGAAACTCCATATCAGGGAAACCTACATATCCCATCTGCCCTTGCACATTCCCTTCTTCTTGCCAGAAATGACAGTGAGAGGGTTGAGGTTTGGCAGCTATCCTGTGGCCATGAGATGGACATGGACTAAGCATGATGGAGGTAGAGCAGAAAAAAGAAACTAGGGTCTCTGGTGACATTATGGAGGCTCCCTTCCACACCTGGAATGAGTACATACAGACTTTACATTATTGAAGAAAAATAAAACTCTTGATTGGAATAAGCCCATTTTCTTAATACCTGATGCTTGCAGCTGAATGTAAGTCCTAAGTGATAGAAGGTAGTTATTATCAAACATGTAACTGTGCAGTTGGTCATGAAAGAAGGATGTTTACTTCACTTCCTTGATCAGTGCTATTCTAGGTACTAGGAAAGAATGTTTGACATTTGGTAGACATTCAGTATGATCTACCAAGTCCAAACTCATGTTTGGCTAATCATCTAAATTTTACTTTCTGGTTCCAATTTCCATCTTGTACTTACCAAGTTTGAATCATGACAACTGAGCAAGGTCAGATATGGAAAAGGCTTAGCACAATGCCTGGCCAAGGCTCACCTCACTGAACTCTGGAAACACAGTCTGTAGACTGGAGAGCTCACTATATGTGTGCAGTAAAGGGACAGCAGGTGGTAGACCCAAGAGAGATGTGTTTCTGAAATCCTAATTTCTCATGTTACTAAGAATTGTGGGTTCATTTGCTTAAACTACAGTGGTACAAAAAAAAAACCACTTAAGTTAGTAAAAATACTATATGTGCGTCATAAAATGCATACTGATAAAAGGAAATTAAATTCAGAAAATTACATACTTATCTGGGAACTGCACGGCCCTCTTGTGACAAATCCAGTCACATGGGGAAAAAGTGCTGCCCTTTGGCGAAAGATAACCATGAGGGATAATTCAGACTCTGACAAAAGCATGGTCCCCTGCAATGGTATGATCCTGTCCTTGGTGTCTTGACATCCTGATGCATGTTCTCTGGAATTTTAGGGCTCAGTGACACACTTTCCAGTAAAGGCCAGATTTATTCACCTGGAAGACAAGCTGGGAGGATGGATCAGGCCCAACGAGTCCTTGGAGAACTGGGGAACCCGCGCACAGCCTGCTGCATGACATGGCTATCCTCTTCGACTCTGCAGATTGCTGTGGTATGTCATCTGTCAAGGAACCTGATCTGGCTTAACATGTTTTTCATCATGGTTCTTCTCTTTGTTCTTGGAATTAGTTCCTAAGACACTGAACGTCTCTCAGAGGAAGGGCTGCTGGTAGAATGCAAAGCCTCAGAACTTTGCCAGGGCTTTGCCCTGCTAGGTCTAGACAGCAGTGGGGCGTGGGGCACACCTTTTAGGATCCAGCTTGGTTCTCTGTTTGTATTTCTTCCAGACAGTCTCAGGCCCTTAACTTACATGTTTTATTTTTCCATCAGCCATTGCGGGTCAAGACAATTTACTAGAACATAACTACTGACAGAAAGAGGAATTAAAGACCCTCTCTATGGAATGCATTCAGCTCAAGGGAGCAAAGGCAGAGGGCTCATTGGCAGGCTGCATCAAGAGTTCGCCAACTCTCATAGTTCAAGAGTGTGTGGAACCCTTTCTACTTGCACTTTCTTTGAGTGAAAGTACACGGAGCACCAAACTCTGGGAAAATACATAACAATAAACCACAAAGGATTTTTCCTATACACATGCACACATACATCTTTCTTGGGAAAATAAGTTCAGAGACAAATAACATAATAAATTAGTACAGTGCAGATTTCATTAAATGGAATATGCATATACTGGTTCCAAAAAAAAATCATCTATTCCTTTCCCTTCCTAACAAATTGATGCTATGTTCTTTCTTTCAAAGACATTTGTTATCGTTTGGCCTTCGTTCCAGGCCTGGTGTTAAAAATTAGAAATTAAAAATAAATAAAATATAAATGCTTTATGCTTAAAGGGCAGTGGCATAGCACAGTGGCTAGGTCCCTAGAGTCAGGATGTAAACATCAAACCTTCCTTTTATGACATTTGTGACTGTAGGAAGTTACATAACTTCTTTGTGACTCAGTTTTTTCTCTTCTGAAAAATGGCATAAGAATGACATCTACCTCGTGAATTTGCTGCAAAAAATTAAAGGAGTCATTAGTTGTTACGCGCTTGGAAGAGCGAAGATGTTGTTTCAAAATAAGTTAAAGGGCATATAGTGTGGAGGCAAAAATAGATACGTAACCAGGTAATTTGGGCCACATGAAAAGTGCTAGGATAAAGATGTGTTCTGGAAGCTCAAAAAGGGAAGGGGCCAGCCCCAATATGGTCAGGAAGACTTCTCAGAGAAGATGGGGGAAAGGGTCCTAAAACTGAATCTTGCAGGATAAGCAAGGGTCCTCCAGAGGAAGGAGCAGGAACCCTGTAAAATTTAGGCATGTAAGTCTCCTCCTTTGGCTTATCTGGGGACCCACCTTCCTCAGGATGCTGTCAGCTCCATGGAAATAGATGAGCCCCAGTGCAAGGAGAGCCCCTTGGCAGGGGTGAAGAAGTGCTCAGGAGTTTCCCTTCCAAAGCCTTTTCCCTGACCTCTCAGACTTTGGATAACTGGTCATCCAGGCTCCTAAGAATCCTCACATCTGGTACTGAACCAGGGTGACTGAATCTATTTCTACAGGAGGAACATGCTCTAATGGGGATTCCCCATGGAGACATCAGGATGGCTGTGTTTCTGCTCAGTCAGGAGGGCCCCACATTTACGAGGTAAGAAAGAGAGGAAGGACAGATCCTGGTGAGTTCCAGCCTTCTTTGGTTTTCTCAGAGGAGCTGCCTCCTAAAGAACTCAAACCCAGCCTGAAAGAGAACCAAGTCCCATTTCTGTAGGAGAGTAGGGACCATAGAAACCTCCCCTTCCACCTCAGCTTCCTGGCTGTGTGAAGAGGATTTTCAGGAGCACCCAACAAAAACATGACCTCACTCATGAAGTTCATATCCTGATGCCTCACAAGTAAAACGACTCCAGCCTTCTTCCACTACAGCCTAATGTAAATGTAGGAAATCTAGTGGACAGCCCCTCGCCCATGCTCTAACCCTGGTCGGACTCACTTCCCCACCATCTTTTCCTTTTGCCAAGTGGCTTCTTCGATTACAATCTCTATGCTAATTAACTAATGTCCTAGAGAGGATATGGGGATATGAAGGTGAGAGGGTGGAGACGGAGATGTGGAGGTTTGGTAAGTCACAACTACAACAAAATGCCTGTATGCCGTTGCTTGTTTTCATCTCCCAAAGATTACTTCCCAGAGTTCAGTAGTTGACACACATCAGAAGGAAGTCATCCTGGACGAATCACAGCATGTTCATCTGGAATTTAGTAACTGTATAGCTACAAGTTGGTACCTGCTAGCTGTATGTAGGAAGCCCTTTGCCTCAGATGCTGCAGGTTTACAAAATGCTCACATGCCTCTAAGTGGAGAGGTTGTTTTATGGCCAACCTTATTCATGGAGTTCCCCAAATATGTGCCCCGTATGAACTCCATGACCAGAGCACCAGTACCTTCATTCTATGTATGCCTGGGATATCTTCTTTTGTTTATTTATTTTTTTTAGCTGAACCTAAGATTCATAGAAAAAGAGTTAACCAGACCACTTCCACCCTCCAGCCTACTCTAGAAGGTGGAGAACAACCCATGCACAGCTTCCACCCCTTCCATTCCAGGCAAGTCTATCTCACAAGTACATCTTGCCAACTGTAATTGCTAGTTCTGTGTCTCACAAACTTAGGATCCCAGATAGAAGGCATAAGCATCACCTGGAACTTGATAGAAATTAGATTCATGGGCCACATCCCAGACCTACTGAGTCAAACTCTGGAACAGGGCCTAAAATCTGTATTTTAATTTTACCACCAAATGATTTTGATGCAGGATCTGGTTTGAAAACTGCTGCTCTCGTTTGCGGTTGACAAATCTTTGCTGTAAATGACAAAAATCACCCATATGTCAGGCTTTGCCGGCCACTTGTTCCTATTCCAACTACTCTGCTGCTGTGCAATGTAAATGTAGCCATAAACAATATATAAGATAAATGAGCTTTATTATATGTTCATAAAACTTTATTAACAAACACAAGCAGCAGGCCAGATCTGGTGCCAGGGAGGTAGCTGGCTGCCGCTGGCTTAGACCATCTTGATACATCCAAGACATTTATATGGTAATTTCATCAGTCAGAATCTTAATTTTAGCCACATCTGATCCTGAGTTCTTTTGAAATCCTGAAAATTTTTTAATATTTATTTTTTTTTTTTAGTTTTCGGCGGACACAACATCTTTGTTTGTATGTGGTGCTGAGGATCGAACCCAGGCCGCACACATGCCAGGCAGGCGTGCTACGGCTTGAGCCACATCCCCAGCCCCTCATTGGTTTTTTTTAAGGATATTTACCCATGACAAGAATAAATAAATAAAAGTAAAATAAATTTATTAGAAACAAAGCATTATATTTTTTTTCCCCTAAGGCCTGGAAAGGATGCATTGTTCCCATCACAAGAAAGAAACAGATTAAGAGAGACCCGATTCAGGGCTCACCAGCCTACAATATCAGCCTTGTGTTCCTCAAGCACAGGAGTTCCATTTCCATAGAAAAATCCAGATCTCTGGGAAGTAGACTTTAGGAGATGAAAACAAGCAATGGCAGACAGGCACTTTGTTTTAATTGTTACTTAACAACTTCCACATCCCTGTCTCCACCCTCCTCACCTCCATATTCCATCAGGACATTAGTTAATTTGTGTAGGGATTGTTACAGAAGAAGCCATTTGGGAAAGAAGATAGGTGAGCCAGACCAGGGTCAGGGTGTGTTGGCACCTCCTTGAGCTGTGTGACAGACCCAGCATGTACAATTATCCACACTGCACTGCTGACCAATGGACAATGATAGATTTTTCAAAGTAGCACGTTGACTCCTAGATTTCTCTAGGCTTTATCAATAATGATTCATCCGGGAAACTTATCCTATTTACAGAGAAGCTGGTGGTCCTTCCTCACCATTAGCAAAGTACATATATTTATCAACAGAGTGGAGATAGGTTAGGTCCAACCAGAAAGGTATCTAGTTCTCATCTTAAAAACCAGCTAAGATAGACTGGCAGAGGCTGTCTGGAGTGGTAGTGTAAGGGTAAAAGAAATTGAAGTTAAAGCATAAAAGTTGAAGGGTAAAAGACCGGGTATTGTAAAGTTTCTAAGTTGCGAGGTCTGAGTTAAAATGTAAAGGATTAGGTATTGTTAGGATTCTATGCTACCTGTAAAACCTGAAATTTCTGTAGCTGTTAAGACAATGCTTGGAACCGCCCAGTAAACATTTCCCCCTGACTGCTTGGTTGTTTAATAATTCAGGGCTCTGTGTGATCTCGCACGTAGGCCTTGCAGGGCCTAAACCAATCAGTTTGAATGTGTACCCCGTTTAGAACTGACCTACCACTCCCGCCTGACCTGTTCCCGCCAATGTATGTACTAATCAAGTCTAAGAATTGTTGTTTGACTTTCCCGCGGTGTATAATGATTTGTTAAAGGAGACTGTGATGTATGTAAAATCCCCGCCCTTCCAAAAAAAAGTGTACTTAAGCAGTGCTCAGCCCCTGCTCGGGGCTCTGGGCTGCTTTCCCTTCTTGAGTGGGCACGGAGCCCCAGCATGCTGGTTCAATAAATCCCCTTCTGCCAATTGCATGACTGGTCACTTGGTGGTCTCTTTCTCCGACGTTTCGCGGGACCCTTACAGTAGATGTAGTATTCTCAGGTGGCACCCACAGGGAAAGAGTGCCCTGTTTGATCAATGGTTCCCCACAACTTCCTGCTGTGCTCTGCTCAGGGCACAAGGGTGTCAGTGTGCTATCCCTATACCAGCTCCAGCTCCACATTCTCGCCCTCACACCACGTCCAGCAGCAGTCAGTTTAGATTAGGCTGTAACTGTCAGTGAAGCTAAATTCATAGAGCTCACATTAAAATCAGAATAGACATGCTGGCCCCATACAGTGACAATCATCTCCACAAATATCTAAGTTTTAGTCTTTACAGCCTTTCTTCCCTTCTCCTGGTGACAGAAGGTGTGTTCATAAAGTACTCTGATCAATACCTCCAGACCATCTAGTTAGAGAGACACCAGGACAATCAGAGTTCTTTCCAAGATTTTTCAGACTCGAGTTGAAAAAGAAAAGTTCATTCCTCTCTAGTTGTAAAGACCAGAGGGTGAGATCCCAGAGCACATGGAGCTGGTGGCGGCACACGCCCGACCATCCGGGAATGCCAAACTGGAGAGAAAACCCACTACTGGGAGAACCAAAGACAGGATGAAGAAGGAAGAACTCAACACCTCCAGGCTCTGACTCTCAAATCACCACAAATAAATGTCAGCCCTAGTTATAGGACAATAAATCCAAACTTCTAACTTGGGTTTTGTAACTGAGTTAGGAGAGGTTCTGACATTGGTGCCTACATATTGTTCCAAATGGGAAAATGACAAGGGAATAACTTTCTAGACCAGAAACACAATTTTCAAGAAAATTCTAAACTAATGAGTGTGGGCCACTATATGAAAAGCCCAGGAGAAATGCCACATAGAACCGACTGATGATGAGAAAGTGTGAAAAGACTGCAGCATTTTGTCACAGATGTGTCTATTAGAATGAGCTAGATCATCCCCAGGAACAACCACTTACTGTTGTGGCTTAATGCTACAAAGGCTTCAAGTGATACTGGTGCCTCTTCAAGCCAAATTTCCTCCTGACTCAGGGGTCCAGGTTGCTTTAATCCTGCAGCCCTGCCCCTGAGAGAAAGCCTCCTCCAGCATCACATACAACAGGACAGAAGCAAGTGCACAGCCCTCCTCGCTGCCAGGGGGCCTGACTCCCAGACGCCTGGACCGAGACAAGAGCTGGATGTGAAACTAGTAATACTGGAACTTGTAATGTCCACCACATTGCATGATGTGTCTTTCCATAGCACAAAGGGAGGTTAGCTAATACAAATGCAAAATACAGCGTAGAGACCTGAACAAGGGCTGTTTTATGAGTAGCTCTTGACACATCATGTGCACATTATAAACAAGGTCATTTCTGTACATCTATTAAGCACAGATCCATGATGTCATAGTTATCAGCATAGGTCTGTTCAAGTTTTCACTGTGATTGCCTCTGCCCTTCCCAGGACTAAGACCAGCTGAGAGAGCAAGAAAAAAAGGGGGAGTGTGGTAACAAGAGCAGACAGTGAAATGATACAATGAAAACAAGGAAATAAAAGTAAAGATCAAGACAAGGCAGTGAAGTGTTCCCTGTATCTGTTTATCTCTTTCCACTCTCTGTGGCTCTGTCCTTTTGGACAGGACATATCTTGTAATCTCTGAAGTCTTTTGCCTTTTCCCACTTCAATAATCTAAGCTCCAAGATGACAGTTCTCAAACTATGAAAGCGCCCCAGGACTCCTCTTCTGATGCCTGTCCCACCCACCAACTCCCACACCTGTCCAATACATGGTCTCTTTCACCCATTATCTCCTGTTGTCTGAGCATCTATCATGTTCCAGGCCCTGTGATAAGAGCTGTGTATACATTACCTTAAATTATATATCTATCAGATAGATAACAGATATCATCCACAATAATCCTAGAGGGATGACGTTGTACCCATTTTGCAGGTGGGAAAACTGAGGAGGAGCTACATTAAGTAACTCATGCTCAAGGTTACACAGTTTACAAATGACAAAGCTGGACCCTGAACTCAGGTCTGGTGACTTCAGTGTCAGACTCTGTTATATCTACTGTGCTACCCTAGTTTTCTAATCATTGCCTTTGTTTTCATTTGTCAAAGATTCAGAGTTCCTGCAATGTGTCGCACACACTCTCCAGAGTGAAGAAGGAAGACAGCTATGTCCTCCAGTTGCTCTCAGTCTAAATCATTGCACCATTGTAGTGGTGAAAAAAAAAATGCTTATGGTATTCAGGTTCCCAGAGGTGAACAGTAATCTATTTGGGAGGAATGAAGCAAGCTTCAGAAGGGAGTTAATACTGACTGTCCTAAGGAGGAAAAATAGGTGGCAGAGGGTGGGATAAGAGGATGCATTTTCCCTTTGTGTCTAAGATGCTACCAAGTAGGTGAACTGAGTCCCCAACTGATATGATGTATGTATGCACAAGAACAAGCCTGTCCAAGCCAGCTTTATTTCCAGGGAGCACCTGTCCTGAGTGGTTACAGACTCATCTCTCCTTGGCAAGTGATTGGATCATCCTAGTTGTTATATCTTCTGAATGTTGTCACTTACTCTTAGAATTTAACAAATTATTAAGTCTTCTTACATCTCTACTTCCTTATCTGTAAAATGGAACCGTGATAGTACCTACCTCAGGGGCTATGAGGGTGTGCTCAGAGTGCTGCCTCGTGTATAACAATATATATACCAGTAACATTAGCTATGATAATTTACATAACATTGGCTATGATAATTTGCAGTAACATTAGCTATGATAATTCTTTGCTTCCATTGCATGAACAATGAGCTTCCGAGATATCCAGGTAGAGCAGCCAGAGCTGTTCAAGGCATAGCTTGATTCCCATGGTGAGTTAGTTCCAGATCTTGTCAACAACCATCAGCTCAGAGGCACAGGAAACAGCTGCGTGGCTACAGCCCTTGTGGCAGAATGATGGCACCCTGGCCTGTCTCCAGCCAAAGTAGAGCCACTGCTCATGCAGACAGGCTTGCCTTCCTCCAGAACATGCAGGTGTTCTGCTTCAGCTCTGGACCAGGCCCTTGGAGCCCATTCAAATGTGAAGAAATATTTAGACCCAATCAAAACTGCTCCAGGTTGTTGTCTCCTATTTTTGATAAACAGGATAAGCAAACTTGGCCTAAATGAGAACTAGTATAAATACTCTCTTTTCCTGTCTTTCCAATTGTTCAAAGCCAAATAATACAAGTTCAAATGTCTCATGGGAAATGTCTGGAGGGCTTCTGGATTGTGAATTTGGTTAATAACAAAATTCCTTTATATCATACACACCTCTCACATACAGGTAATGTCCACAATATAGCCAAAAGGAAAGGAAGACAGGTGGCCTCATACAAGATAATTAAAAGTGGAGGCCCAGTGTGAACGTAATTGGTTTGTCAGGAGGATCATGGAGTGTGTATGTGTGAGAGAGAGAAAACAAAGGCATGAAACCAACACTCTAGAAATGTACACCTCCCTTCCAATCCACTGACCAGTTGGAGTCTTCATTCAATAAATACACTACTTCCTCAAACTGTCTGCCCATCACAGATTTAACAAAGATGTTCATGTGCACACACCCACACACACACATTAACAGCTGCCACCATCAGGCTTCTAGCAAGGGGCAAAGGACTTATCACAGTGGGCAACTTACCACGATGGGCAACCCCTGAGCATTCTATCACCACTACCTACATTCTGCATAAGCCGTTGTAAATGGTTCCACACATGCTCTCATACTTTCTGGACAAAGAGATTTAGATACATATGATCTGTATTCTAAAGTGGGACATTTGGGAATAGGGCAGAATTAAATACTTCTTTTAAATCTCCACAAAGAAACAATCAACTTCATATAAAAATAGGTTAACATGAAAGTATTACAATGAGAAACAAATTGGTAAATAGCAATTTTCTTAGCAGATCCGGACAGGAAGATATCACTTGCAGCCATGAAGAATCATAACTATACAAAATATGCTATATCAAGCAGTAGCATCAAACAAGCAATAAATTCAACATATTTAGGGGCCCCAAACTCCAAAATTAGCTCCATATCCGAAGAAGAAGAAGAAGAAGAAGAAGAAGAAGAAGAAGAAGAAGAAGAAGAAGAAGAAGAAGAAGAAGAAGAAGAAGAAGAAGAAGAAGAAGAAGAAGAAGAAGAAGAAGAAAAAGAAGAAGAAGGAGAAGGAAAAGGAGAAGAGGAAGAGGAGGAAGAAGAAGAAACAAACTTGCTTTCCACCTTGAAAAATTATGAGATTAACTGAAAGTTATCAAAGCACTTTTATCCACTCTATATTTACCCTTAGCCCGATATATACTAACCCCATCTTGTTGGTTATTTAGATAACAGTTTCAGGAGAGCTACCTAATATTCCTATTTTTATATTGATGATTGAGAGGGAAAGACTGGGACACTAGGAAACCGCAGTGCCTCTCCATGGGTGCACAATCAGACATCCCAGCTGCAGCACATGGTGATACCTGAGAACAGGGAATATAGACAAGGACTATCAATTTCTCCTTCCAAATATTTCTAACTTCTCTTAGTTTTCCAATACTGCCCTGAATTCTAATCCAGTCCCTCTCTTATCCCTTCATTTTTGGATCAGCCTTCAGCCTTTTCCCTTTTTTCCCTTTAAAAGGACCTTGGCCATATTAATTTTCCTATATCCAAGACATAAGCAAACCAGTGGTAGCAGCCAAGGTTCTCAGCCTCTGGGAACCATCTGCATACTCTGGCACACTCCCCTTGGCCACACCCACCATCTTTCTGGGGAAAAATCCTCATGGCAGCCAGAATAGCCTGACTTGACACCAGGGAGCGCCTTCTGCCCTGCTCCCCACCTTGTCAAAGCTCTTCCCAAATCTAACTCAAGCCCCATCACTGCCATCAAGTCTCCTCTGACTCCCCTAGAGTCCAAAGAGGTTTTCCTTCCCAAATTCTAACCGTAACTGAATTTTCTGTGATTCTAGTTGACCATCACACAGAGAAAAACGATGTAAGAGAAAAGGAGCCACTGTGTAGAGAGAGGCTGAAATAGAAAGTGTGTCTTATGTACAAGAAACTTCACATTTTCTTGGGCGAACTTGACTGTTCAACTAATTTTTATAAGTGGATGATATTCTTTTACAATGTTGAAGTTTATATAAATGTTTAAAATCAATTTGAATAGAAAGAAAAGATTGTTTTAAAGTTGGATTTATATTTTTCTTTTATGTATTTTTCACAATAAAGTATGCTAGATTTGACTACTCCTTTCCCCCTGCCCTCAACAAAATCAACCTTTAGTGATTTGAGTTAAAAAAAAAAAAGAAACTTACTTTTCCCATACTTTACCTCGTAATTAATTATTTTGTATATAACCCATCAATCAAAATAGCTGAATTATTTTAAAAGAAGATAAAACCAATGTTGCCAAAAATATAAAGCAACTGGAACTTTAACTGGAACACTCCAAAGCTAGAAAATACTCTATACCCTCATATAACCAGTAGAAGGTAAAGGGTAGAGATTACTTGATGTGAAGCAGGTGTGTATACTAACAGAGCCAAGATCTATATATAAACTTACTCTATTAGCCAGCAATTCCAACAAAACAAGTTACTCACTTGCCCCAGGAGACAGGTACTGGAATTTCCACAGCTACACTAGATGTAATAGCCAAATACTAGGAACAACCCAAAATTCACCAACCATAGAGAGAATAGATAAGGTGAAGGACTCAATGGTTTAAAAAACACCAGTGTAAGTAAATGAATTCAACTACATCCAGCAATACAGGATAAGCTTCATAAAGATAAAATTGAATGAAAGAAGTCAATCACTAAAGAAGTGGGTAATGACCAGAAAGGAACACAAAGTGGTTTCTGATATTCCAGTAATGTTCTGTTAATTGATTGAGAGGCTGGTTACATGAGTGGGTTTGTTTTGTGAAAATCAATCAAGCTGTACATTTCTGAGAAGTGAAATTTCTATTAAGCATGTTGTACATGCATTTAGGTTGTGTATGTGTGACTATAAATAACATTCTTAAGCACAGAGGGCATAGGGTTCTGTGGGCATGTGTTTGTCTAGTCACGTGGAGTCTTGTACTTACAGGGTTCTGAAATTGATTCAATGTGTTGCTGTTGCTGTCTTGCAATTAATTCTTAATAATTTTTGAACTGGAGACCTGCAATTTTCTTTTACCGTAGGACCTGAAAATTATGTGGTCCATCCTGAGTAGGGTTTATTTCCAATTCCCTAGTATCGGGAATCCAGTAGATGCAAGAGCAGGTCACTGAACAGTATAAACTCAGCCTCTGGCTCACTATTGGGTGCCTTTTCAAAGAAACTAGAATGGCAGCTGCTTTTCTTACCATAAAGTCCCTGAGAAGCCAGTCCATTTCAAAGTCCATAGTAAGTAGGGGAGGGATAGGGAGGGAAGGAGAGAAGGAAGCTTCTACCTCCCGAGTAGATTCTGAAGAACCAGGAAAACTATGCAGTCTGGCTTGATACTCAAGAGGAGCATGGCTTTCCCACTCCTCTGGTTTCCACTTTTCTGACTCCTTTCCCTGTCAAGTGGTGTATCTGCGAACCATGGGCTCTGCTTGTCCCTGCTCCTCCCGTCTCTTTTCAAGAGAATGAGCTCTCCTGGGGACCGGTGGTTTCTGGTATTCCTCCCAGAGGAGGGTCCTTTTGACATGGGAGGCACGCCTGCCTTTTCAAGTATCACCAGTTGATATGGGGTGGGGAAAGGATGAATGTGCCTGATTCTGAAGATGAACGGGGCCCCTGACAGACCAAAAGACATGTCCTCCCCTAGCTTCCATTGGTACTGAGGGGACATGTGATTTCCAGCTGCTTCTCCTTTGTCTTCTTCTTCTTTTTTTTTTTTTTTTCATTTAGAATCTGCATAAGGAAAGGGGGGCTGAGCAGGCTTCTCACTTTCTAGAAAATTACTGTGATTTGCCGTCCTTTTAAAAAAGGGCAGAATTCATATGAGAGCCACTACAGAGGGTTCCGTGACTAAATCCAAACAATGAAAACCAGCCTCAAATTGGCCCCTATGTGGCTGGCTGCAAGCCAGGAGGCCAGAGAAAACAGACTTTTCCCTTCAGACACTAAGAAGCCTGTGCGTGTCGTTCCCTTTCCTCCCTCCTTCTTCTGGGTGCTTTGGGAACAGGCCACCAAGGTTGCCAACTCTCCTTTAGTCCTGGGAGTCCAATCAGGAGGACTTCTCACCCTAAAAATCATTTTCTGCTGAATTAAATCCAATTCCACACCCTGGCTGAACGACTGACAGCAAAGCCTGTCTGCTTGAATTTTGCTCACAGTTAATCTATTGAAGGCTCAAGAGATTTTCTAGGGTTATTTCACATGAAAGGAGGGGAGCTCTTATTTTTTCAACTCAGAATAGATCAAATTCCCAGGGGACACCTCAGCCAACCATCCGCTCCTGCTGACTTCAAGGAAGCAGTCTGGTGGCTACATTCAATTTCAATTAGCCTCAAGGAAACCTTTCCTTCTCATGTGACAGTAGCGGTAATAACTTTTCCCCCACTCTATATGCTATGAACCAACAGAGTTCCAAATAGGAGCTATGCACTTTCATGGCTGGCCCATCTTTGGAGAACCTGTACCTTGGTGACTTGTTCTAACCATGGAATCATTCTCCTGAATAATTTCATATCACCTTGAATTCATTCATTCCTTCATTACTCCCTCATCAGAAACATGGCACTAAATAGGCATTTATTACCCTGATCCTACCTAAACCTCCACAATCTTTGCTTTATTCTCATTAATGTTTATTCATAATACATCTCCCCAAAAGCCTTCCTTTATTAAGCCGGCCCTCCTGTAAGAGCCTTCTTTTCTTTGGTGAACACTCAGCAATAATGGAACAAGTTCTCCTAGTATTAACACCAATGGCTCCTACAACACATCTTAAGCTCTTTTTATGACCAATGATTATTAAGTGGAGGGGAGGATCAGCAGCCAATCAGTCTTCAGGAAGCCATTTATCACTTAACAAAAGGAATTTCCAATATTATACTGTCCTGCCCATGTCCTGCACGGACAGTAGAAGTGGGTTCTCCTTGGTGGAATGGGCTGGCTGAGAAATATAAAAGCTAAGGAAAACAAAACAATGAAAAAAACCACAGAACACAGAAAGTAGTTTCAAAAGCTGGGACAGGACGGATTGAGCTTCTAGACAAAATGGAGCCCGCACCTGCTTTTTTATATCAGGAAACATCAAAGAGATTCTATAGAATGTTCTTCTCCAAAAAAGGTTAAATGTGGGCTGTTCAGTTCCAACGGGTTACACCCATCTCCGGAGCTACTCAGAGGAACCTTCCTAGTAGAGTGGAGGGAAAGATCATGTGCATTGGGCTATCTATTGCCATGGAGAGCCACAGAAAGTCCCCAGTGCCAGGCCTGTCTCTCCCTGGGTTCCATGCTGAGAGAAGATCCTCATGTATTTCATGATGACTTCCTCCAATAATGTATTCCAAACAATAAATATTTGCATTGATTTTTGCAAAACAAAACATGATATAAAGCTTGATCAGGGAAGATGCAATGACAATGTAGTGATTCTCACTGGGGACATGTTTCTGTGAAGAGCCTGAGCTGATAGAAGTAGAGTTTTTTGATCAGTCTGATCTAAAAGTACAAGATTAATCTCTGTCCCCAGGACAAGACCCATGTTTCATAAGACATGGTTCAAACTCTTCTTCACCCAGAAATTCTTTCTCATAACTCTGAACACCCCCTCCACTCATTCTTAATAAGCTTTTCCAACTATCACCTTACCCTTTAATAGGAGTAACCTTCCCCTGTTCTGAATGTCCAGTAAGATACCTCATCTATGGCACTGATTGCACTGTATGAAGTATTGACGTATGTTTGTCCATCCACACTCTTAACATTAAGCTCCATGAGGATAAAAACCATGCACAACAGACATGACTTTGAGAAAGTCACTTGAATCTTTTCAGATCGCTTCAGTCGTTCTCGAAACCTAATTAAGTTGGTTCTAATGCCAACATTTAGCTGGAGAAACTTTAAATTCCAGTCATAGTGAGCTTCCTGCTTTTATCTCCCCACTACACAACCATCATGAGACTACCCAAGAATATTGGGCTTACATGGGTCCTGAAAACACGGTCAAATGGACAGCTTTGATGTCCATAGTCCAAGCCCACATGGTCAAGTTAAAGCATCTGGCTTCATTCCCATCTGCCCAACCCCCAAAAGCCTGATCTCAATGATGCCTTCCCAACACCTGCCTCTGCTGAACCCTATCTCTTTACCTCACACTTGATTCCATCTGCATTCTAGCATCCGTCCTGGCATCCACGTGGTACCCACGTGCCCCCTACTTAGCCCCACACCCCATCTTAAAGGAAAATTCCCAATCAGTTACATTTGCATCTCCTCCCGTGGCTAATATACTGCTCACATACTAAGACATTGAACAAATAGTCATCTTCTGTCCTTTCTTTCCTCTGTAAGCCTGAAAGGACTTTCCAGGATTTAAGACCCATCTTTTAGAATTCACCCAATATTTCTTCCTCAAGGCAGCTGTCCCTGCTATACACTATTATACCACCTAGTCATTTTTCTCACCTTAGTTATTACAGTATTTGTATCATTATGTAATCGCATTTTCCCTCAATGAGGGCAACCGTGGTATTTATTTATGCTCATTGTGTATATTTCCTACCTATAGATATGTTACCCAGTCGTCATTCAAATAAATATTGACTTAAATAATAAAAAAATCTTCCTCCCCTACCATACAGCTACTTCTGAAGTGGTAAGGTATATGCAAAGCCATGGGGTAATAATTCTTCCCTAAGGTTGAAGCAGAGGTTCTTCCCCACCTGACCCTCCCTTGACAGACCTGGCTGAAAATTAAGGTCTTCATCCACATTCCTTATCCACAAGGTCTAAGCCACTTTCTCCTCCCTCTAACTCACTTTCATGCCTCAGGCCCTATTAGGGAAAATCCTTACCCATTTCAAATTTTCCTTCCTCACAAGGGAAATCCATGCAAACCTAAGCAGAAATGAAAATCCCCTCAAATATCCAAACAAAAGCTCTTTATGGGTCACTCGGGCCGGTCTTTAAATATTCTTTTTCTACTAAAGTGTGTAGCAACAGGGGATTTGAACATATTTGTCTGAAAATAGCAAAGAATTTTTTTTAATTTAATTAATATATTAGGGACTCAAGAAGTGACATTGTAAAATTCTGAGATGACATTGATAATATCGTAGATAGCCTGTGGAACTGCGAAGAACCTCACCGTGCTGATAAATGAGGCAAATTTAGCTATCTAAAAGTAAATGTGGGTTTGGGGATATAACTTGGTTGGCAGAGTGCTTGCCTCACTTGCACAAGGCCCTGGGTTCAATCCCCAGCACCACGAAAAAATAAAAAATAAATAAATGTGCCTCACATAAGTATCTTCTCATAGGATTTAGATATGCACTGCCCAGGACAGTAACAGCTGTGACTTAAATTTAAACTCAACCGAAAATTAAGCTTCTAGAATCACTAGTCGCATTTCAAATGCTACCATATTAGACCAAGTTTCATACCATGGCTACTGATAAGAACGTTCTATGGGATTGCTCTGCCCCAAATGTTTTGAACACATATTGAGTGGAAAAATTGTCTGAACGCAAGGCCTTGAACTTAAATATGACAGACAATCACCTTTTTTACTAACTGCCTGTCTGCTATACCAGCTTCACACCAAGACTCATTTAATCTCCACAATTTGGGAGATGTGTAGTATATTATTATTCATTTTATTTGTTTCCTTGGGATGCAAAAACAAAGTACTCCCAATACTCCCAGTACACTTGGGAACAGATGCCTTAAACAACAGAAATCTGTTTTCTTACTGTTCTGGAGGCAAGGAGTATGAGGTTAACTTTTAAACCTAATTGGTTTCTTCTAGACCTCTTTCCTTGGCTTGTAGATGACTGGATTCTCTCTGAGTCTCACATGTTCTTTTCCTGTGTGTCTATGTCCCAACATCTTAATAAGGAAAGCAATTTTATTGGATTAGGGTCATTTGTATGAAGACATTAACCCAGAGAAGTCACACTTCTCAATGCTGCAATAAGTGGCAGAGCCATGACTTAAACCCAAAATCTGTATGACTCTCAAGTTCATGCATCGGAGCATTACACAACAGCCAAGAGCCAGCCCCTTTCTCCCCATTCCTTCCCCTCCTACCATAAAGCAACCCAAAAGATCCGAGTTACCTACATGCAACATGACAGGCTGATGTTATATTTTCAATTTCTTGAGATCAAAAATACTCATTTGAGAACTAGCTTGTAGTAGAATAGATCAGAAGAAACTGACTTGTTCACCTGAGGACCAAATCTAACCTCCAGCACTTAGCACCAGCTGAGTCAGCCATGGATGGAAGATACTACCAGTTCCCTACCCTTTGGCATCTATAATGTAGGGCATGTGCTGTCTTAAAGCAAACACATGAGACTTCCCTAGCAATATGCATTGTCTAATTACCTCAAAGTGTTAAACTGGCCAGATTATCAACTTCCTGTCAACGTTTGGCTTCTAAATCTAACCAAAGTGTGATGGATGTTTTGACAACTACTGCACAACATAAATGATGTTGTGGCAGATTTAATTATTCCAATTCTGAGAGTTTCCTACCAATTCATTCTACAAAGCTGCCTGTCACTTTGTCTCTTGCTAGGACCAGTGCCCCTGGCAGCATTGTAGAAGGGTGGGAATGATGGCCATCTGAACTTCACATCAGATTGCTTTCTTTCCCTAGACCCTACAGTGTTCTAGTGCAGACAGTAAAATGAGTCAAATGGGTGTCTCTTATCCACTTCCTTCTTCTTTCTCCTGTCCACTTGGCTATTTGGAGGGGAAAAAAACATCTCAAGATTTTTTTTATTATGATCCCAACCCAGACAGACGGTAGTGTGGGTAATAAATTCTCCCCAGAACATGGCCTGAGAAAGCAGCCTCCTGGGCTGGGAATGAGCAGCCATGCGACTGAACAAGGCCAACTCAGTGTTGCAGATGACTTGTATTGAAACAATTCAGGAATAGCATTGTCTTCCATTGGGATTTTTGCATTAAAATATGCTAATTACCAAACCCATGTGATGGGCAGCAAAAAGCACCAGTTCTCCTCCACAAAATTAAAGTAACATCCACCTCGCTCTCCATGAACCATAGAAACTGGAGAAGGGAAAACAGAGGCAACCGAAATTCGCAGACAATTCCAAAGCTTTTCTCTCACGAGTAACAAGAAGTGAACTCATTTTCAAAGCCTTCAAGTCTAAGTCTAGTGTTATAAGCAGATACAAATGTGATTATGTGAATGCAACACACACACACACACACACACACACACACACTCTACTCTCTCTCTCTGACTTGGAGGATCCAGCGGGAACCAGCCCAGATATCCATTCAGGCTTGACATGCTCCCGCCAAACCCTTAGACTTTGTGTTCATAAACCTCAGCACTCACTCAAGACCTTTGGGCTTAATGTAAATTAATTAAACTGCCATGCAGCTCATTTGACCATTATTGAGGTTTTAAAATAATTAAGAGTGAAGGCAACTGATTAAGCCCTTTCCAGGCTGTAGTGGCAGTTTATGAATTATATAAGTTCCATATTCATGCGAGTCCTCTGTGACTGCAGATTAGCTGCGGGGTGTTCATTAGGATGGAATGAAAAAGCAACAGTAGCTGTGACATCCTTTTGTTTCTCCCTTGACAACTTTCCAGGGAGCTCCATGTGAAGGAGTAAAAGTAATATACTTTATTTCTATAGCATTTTACAAATAAGATAATATTTTTTTATCCCATTTGATCCTCCCACTAATCCAGTCAGCTTGGCAAGGCTGGCCTTGTTCTCTTTGTTTTACTGGAATTGAAACTAAAGCTCAAAGAAGTTAAGTGTCTCGTGCAGAAAAAAGAAGAGAAAAAATGCAGTCCCAGACCCAGCCTGCTGATTCCCATCTCCATGCTCTTCAGTGGGCCCTAGTTTCTTTCCTCCAAAGAACCATGCTTCTCCCAAAACAGGTCTTCCAATATTCCATTTTAGGTATCTGAAATTTCCAAAGAGAAAGCTTTATTATCCTGCCTCAAAGAAAGGATTCCAGCACTAAGACAAAGAAGGATTTTCCCTAAGTTAGAAGAAAAGAAATATTTTTGCTGGACTCTCTTTTACCTCTGCCAAAGCCACACACATGTGTACACACACACATACACACATGCACAAAAAAAATCAGAGAAAAATGTCATTTCCTATAAAATAAGGAAACAAGTAAATCCAAAGCTTCAATTGCTATAACATCTGAGATTAGTTGAGGGACCAGGGTGAGAGCTAATTCATTTACCTCCAAGTTAACAGAATATATAAATTTTCCCCAAAATAAGTATTACTTAAAAAGAAATGATATTCTTTTTTTTTAATTTTAATATTTATTTTTTAGGTTTCTTTTTGGCGGACACAACATTTGTTTGTATGTGGTGCTGAGGATCGAACCCGGGCCGCACGCATGCCAGGCGAGCGCGCTACCGCTTGAGCCACATCCCCAGCCCAGAAATGATATTCTTACATAAATCTTTCCAGAGGTTTTTTTTTATTATTATTGTTTGTTTTGTTTCATTTTTAATAGTGATGATTTCCTGGTTCATTTAAGGAGACCAGCATAATCTTGGTATTGATATCTAAATAATGGACATTACAAAAAAATTATATACCACACTTACTCATAAATTCTAAACATAATAGTAGAATTCAAAAATTTTAAATAAAATGTTATCAAAAAGAATCCCACGATGTGACCAACGGGGCAGCCATGGAGTCAGATGTGGATGTGTATGCTTCGGGCAAAATTTCAGGGCCAGTTCTGCACCAGCAAGTGAAGCCTTTCATTCATTCTGTCTTTTAGCCACAGTTGATCTAATTGGACTTTGCTTGAGCCTTTGAATCATTTAATCAGTCTTACTGTTGGCCAACTGTTGACATGATTGTGATATTTCACAGAGAATATAATGTGCTTTAAGCTAGGAGCAGGTATGAATAAAATAAGGATTTGCAGTCTTATTGGACAAATAAAGAATACATGTCACTTTGTGCAAGAATACATGACATTTTGTGGAAGAATACAGTGCCATTCCTTGAAAACCACTCAAATTACTATTCAGTTGGGATCTGCAATGTCCCTCAAAGGCCCTCCTATTAAAGGCTAGTTCACAGCTGGGAGCTATTTGAAGACTGTGAAAGGGGAGAATTCAAGATTGCGGGCCAGACGGAGGCAGCTTTCTGTGTCACTCTGTGATCATGGACTCAAGTTGTGAGAACACTGCTTCTCTGTGAGCAATATTCCTGCTCTTGCGTGGGAATCACAGCCATTGCGCCTGTGCAGGGCTCCAGGCTTTAGTGTCAAAGTAGGTCTCCCAACTACTTGCCCACTCAGGACTATCAGGTACTCAAGTGGGCACCACCAACACCTGCATAGAACTTTTGGCCACCCACCTGAGCAGAAATCACTGACACCACTAGCACACTGGATATCTGGCCTCTTCCCACACACAGGAACTCTGGCCGCCACTCCCATGTGGACCCCCATCTACCAACGCAGGGCTCCCTGGTTGCCGCCATCTTGGGACTCTGCAGCAGTGGAAATACTGTGTGCAGTGGCCTGCCTGCACCAAGAAACTTCACACAGGATCTGAAGTCAGCCAACAGCCGCACACTGCAAGAGCTCTTCTCTGAACTCATCCTCCAACGCCATCGCTTGGCTCTAGCCTCACAACCCGACAGCCCACCACTGAAAGCAGGAGCCTCCATCTTGGGTCACTTTCATCACCTCTTCAGTGGGGGCAACTCCCAGTTTGGAACTCCAGCTGGCTAGGTACCCAGTTTCTAATTCCCCCCTCTCCCCAGCAGCTGCTACCCTGGCACAGTGACACCCTTGTTAACTTCACCACCTTGAGGACAGACAAACCAGGTAACAACAGACGACCCCACCTATTGGATGAGAAGGGAAGCAGGAAAGATATGGATTTCCAGCCAAAACAATCCTGTTTCTTCCTTCAAGATTTTTTTTTCCCCTCTCCCTCTCTATTCTCCTGCCCTCACATCCCCGAGATATGTGAAACCAAGTATTTTGCATGAAGTAGGATTTTGAGGACTGGGATGTCTGAATAGGATAGTACAGATATATATATATATATATATATATATATATATAACTTTTATCCCACCAATTTCTACTTTAACATTTTTAATTTTTCTCAATATATATGTGTGTTTGTTTTATGTACTCTATTGTCTTCCCACTTATTTATCTACCCCAAATTACTTCCTCTCCCTTCTCCTACTACTAACCTTCCTCTTTAGATTTCTCTTTTACACTTCCTAAGATATAAAAGCTCTATATCCTTGCTTCCTACCTCCTGAGCATATCTTCCTTTTCCTCACCCCCAGTTCTTTGTCCACCATCAGAATCTATAAACCCTTTTACAAACCTACTGAGTATATTGTAAATAATAATTAAATTCACCATTTCTGTACATTGTGACCAAACTGTAAACATCTTAGTAGCAAACATTTGTTTTTAGTGTATATACTGTTAATATTGGGATCTGATAATATTTTGTTTTCCACCTCAAAGGAGAGATATTGGATTCCAACAGGAGCACTATAAGCCTATAGGGTAAGAACAGCGATGCCTAGGATCTACAGTGCTAGAAGGGAAGACACACACGCAATATGAAAAGACAAGGGAAGAAAGTGCCCCAAACATATGAAGATACAACATTATTATAATCCATGACCAGCACAGCAGAAGAAATGAGAAAAAAAGAGTTCAGTATATACAGAATTAAAATGTTCTGTGAATTAAAGGATTTTATAAGAGAGCAAATATAGGCAGTAAAAGTTCATTTAGGCAAAGAGCTACATAAACAAATACAGGAAGCAAAAGATTATTTCAATAGGGAGAGAGAGATTCTAAATAAAAAAAAAACAGATATCCTTGAAATGAAAGAAACAATAAACCCTTAAAAGCTCAATTGAAAGCATCACCAACAGATTAGACCACTTGGAAGACAAGACTTCAGACGAGGAAGACAAAATATATAATCTTGAAAAGAATGTAGACCACACAGTGAAAATGGTAAGAAACCATGAGCAGAACATTCAAGAAATATGGGATAACATAAAAAGACAAAATTTAAGAGTTATTGGGGTAGAGGAAGAAATAGAGTTCCAAACCAAAGGAATGAGTAATCTATTCAATGAATAATATCAGAAAAAATTTCCAAACATGAAGAACAAATTGGAAAACCAAATTCAAGAGGCTTACAGGACATCAAATGTACAAAATCACAACAGATCCACACCATACAGAATAAGGAGAGCATATTAAAAGCCACAAGAGAAAGGAATCAGATTACATATAGGGGGAAACCAATTAGATTATGTGCAGATTTTTCAACCCAGACCCTGGAAGCTAGAAGATCCTGGAACAACATATATCAAGCTCTGAAGAAAACGAATGCCAACCAAGAATCTTATATCCAAGAAAATTAAGCTTTAGATATGATGATGAAATAAAAACCTTCCATGATAAAAGTTAAAAGAATTTACAACTTGAAAACCTGAGCTACAAAACATCCTCAGCAAAATATACCATGAAGAGGAATTGAAAAACAACAATGAAAATCAGCAAAGGGAGATATTACACTAAAGGAAAAAACTAATCAAAGAAGAAACCAAGTAAAGTTAAATACCAAAAACAAACAAAAATGGCTGGGAATACAAATCATGTCTCAATAACAACCCTGAACATTAATGGCCTAAACTCACCAATCAAAAGACATAGACTGGAGACTGGACTTAAAAAAAAAAAAAAGACCCAACAATATGCTGCCTCCAGGAGACTCATCTCATAGGAAAAGTCATCCACAGACTGAAGGTGAAAGGTTGGGAAAAATCATACCATTCACATGAATTGCGGAAGCAAGCAGGGGTTTCCATCTTCATATCAAATAAAGTAGACTTCAAGTCAAAATTAATCAAAAGGGAGAAAGAAGGATATTTCATACTGCTTAAGGGAAACATTCATCAACAAGACATAACAATAATAAATTTATATGCCCTAAACAATGGAGCATCTACGTTCATCAAACGAGCACTTTTCAAGTTTAAGAGTCAAATAGACCACAACACAGTAATTCTGGATAACAATAACACACCTCTTTCACCATTAGATAGATCATCCAAACAAAAGCTGAACAAAGAAACTATAGAACTAAATAATACAATCAATAAATTAGACTTAACTGACATATATAGAATATATCATCCTTAAATGAACAAATACACTTTCTTTTCAGCAACACAGGGATCCTTCTCTAAAACAGACCATATATTGTGCCACAAAGCAACTCTTAGCAAATATAAAAAAGTATAGATACTACCCTGCATTCTATCAGATCATAATGGATGAAATTAGAAATCAATAATAAAAAAATAACACCTGGAGACTAAATAATATGCTATTGAATGAACAATGAGTTGAAAAAGACATCAAGAAGGAGATTTAAAAATTCTTAGAGGTGAAATTTCATTTTGCTACATATGGATTTCCAATTTTGCCAGCACCATTTGTTGAATAGGCTGTCTTTTCTCCAGTGAATGTTTTTGGCACCCATTCTAGTATGAGATAACCGTAGTTAGTGGGTTTTTCTCTGTGTCTTCTATTCTGTACCATTGGTCTACAAGTCTATTTTGGTGCCAAAATATACTGTTTTTATTACTATCGGCCTTTATATAGTTTAAGGACTAGTATTGAGATGACTCCTGCTTTATTTTATTTGCTAAGGATTGCTTTCTCTTGCCCTGCACAAAAATCAACTCAAAGTGGATCAAAGGCTTAGGCACTAAAACAGAGACCCTGCACCTAATGGAAGAAAAAAAATAGGCCCAAATCTTGACCATGTCAGCCTAGGATCTGACTTCCTTAACAAAACTCCTAAAACACAAGAAGTAAAATCAAGAATTAATAAATGGGATAGGTTCAAATTAAAAAGCTTTTTCTCAGCAAAAGAAACAATTTAAAAAGTGAGGAGAGAGACAATAGATTGGCAGAAAATCTTTACCACATGTACCTCCAATAAAGCATTAATCTCTAGGATATATAAAGAACTCAAAAAACTTAAAACCAAAAAAAAAAAAAATTAACCCAATCAATAAATGGGCTAAGGACCTGAACAGACACTTCACAGAAGAAGAAATACAATTGATCAACAAATATGAAAAAGAGTTCAACATCTCTAGCAGTTAGAGAAACGCAAATCAAAACTACTCTAAGATTTCATCTCACTCCTGTCAGAATGACAATCATCAAGAATACAGGCAACAATAAGTGTTGGTGAGAATGTGGTGAAAGAGATACACTTATACATTGCTGGTGGGACTGCAAATTGATGCAACCATATGGAAGCAATATGGAGATTCCTCAGAAAATTGGGAATGGAACCACCATTTGACCCAGCTATACCACTCCTTGGTTTATACCCCAAAGACTTAAAATCAGTATACTATAGTGATGCAGCCACATCAATGTTTATAGCATCTTTATTCACAACAGCTAGACTATGGAATCAACCTAGGTGACCCTCAATTGATAAATGGATAAAGAAAATGTGGTATATATACTCAATGGAATATTACTCCACTTTAAAGAAGAGTAAAATTGTGTTATTTACCAGTAAATGATTGGAGTTGGAGAAGATCATGCTAAGTGAAATAAGCCAATCCCACAAAACCAAAGGCTGAATGTTTTATTTGATATTCAGATGCTAATTCACAATAAGGCAGGGGGCACTAGGGAAGAATAGCATTATCTTAGATTAGGTAGAGAAAAGTGATGGGAGAAAAGGGGAGATACTTTGACACCTGGAGACTAAATAATATGCTACTGAATGAACAATGAGTTGAAAAAGACAACTGGGGTTAGGAAAGATAGTAGAATGAAACAGACATTATTACTGTATGTATATATGTGACTACATGACCAATATGATTCTGCAACATGTATACTCAGAAAAATGAGAAATTATATCCCATCTACGTAGGATATATCAAACGCATAAATGTATTCTACTGTCTTGTATAACTACATAAAACAAATTTTAAAATTTTTAAATTTTTTAAAAATAAATTTAAAAAATTCTTAGAGGTGAATGAGAACACAGATACAACATATCGAAATCTCTGGGACACTATGAAGGCAGTACTAAGAGGAAAGTTCATTGCAAGGAGTTCATTCCTTAAAAGAAGAAAAAGTCAAAAATAAATGACTTAACATTACATCTCAAAGCCCTAGAAAAAGAAGAACAAATCAACACCAAAAGCTGTAGAAGACAGAAAATAGTTAAAATCAGAACTGAAATCAATGAAATTGAAGCCAAAGAAACAATTGAAAAAATTGACAAAACAGAAATACAGAAGATAATTAGAAATTACTTTGAAAACTTGCACTCCAAGAAAATAGAAAATATCAAAGGCATTGACGAATTTCTAGAGTCACATGATTTGCCCAAATTGAATCAGGATGATATACACAATTTAAACAGGTCAATTTCAAGTGATGAAATAGAACACACCATCAGAAGCCTATCAACCAAGAAAGCCCAGGACCAGATGAATACACAGCCGAGTTCTACAAGACCTTTAAAGAAGAATTAATACCAATACTCTTCAATTTATTTCAGGAAACAGAAAACAAGGGAGCACTTCCAAACTCATTCTATGAGGCCAATAACACCCTGATTCCAAAACCAGGTAAAGATACATCAAAGAAAGAAAACTTCAGACCAATATCTCTAATGGACATAGATGCAAAAATAATCAATAAAATTCTGGCAAATTGAATACAAAACCATATCAAAAATATAGTGCACCACGATTGAGTGGGATTCATCCAAGGGATGCAAAGTTGGTTCAACATACGGAAATCAATAAATGTAATTCATATCAATAGACTTAAAGATAAGAACCATATGATTATCTCAATAGATGCAAAAAAAGCATTTGACTAGAGATAACAGGAACATATCTCTACACTGTAAAAGCTATCTATGCTAAGTCCCAGGCCAACATCATTTTAAATGGAGAAAAATTAAAAGCATTCCCTCTGAAAACTAGAACAACACAGGGATGCTCTCAATCACCACTTCTATTTAACATAGTTCTTGAAACTATGGCCAGAGTAATGAGATGGATGAAAGAAATTAAAGTGATACAGATAGGAAAAGAAGAATTCAAACTAGCACTACTTGCTGCTGATGATTCTATGCCGAGAAGACCTAAAAAATTCCACCATAAAACTTCTAGAACTAGTAAATGAATTTAACAAAGTAGCAGGATACAAAAGCAACACCCATAAATCAAAGGCATTTCTGTATATCAGTGACAAATCCTCTAAAAGGGAAATTAGGAAAACTACCCCATTTACAATAGCCTCAAAAAAAAAAATAAAACACTTGGGAATCAACTTAAGAAAAGAGGTGAAAGACCTTTACAACGAAAACTACAGAACACTAAAAAAAGAAATTAAAGAAGACCTTAGAAAATGGAAAGATCTCCCTTGTTCCTGGATATACAGAATTAATATTGTCAAAATGACCATTTTATCAAAAGCATTATACAGATTAATGCAATTCCAATCAAAATTCCAATGACATTCCTCATAGAAATAGAAAAAGCAGCCATGAAATTCATCTGGAAAAATAGGAGACCCAGAATAGCTAAAGCAATCCTTAGCAAGAAGTGAAGTAGGTGGCATCACTATACCAGACTTTAAACTATATTATAGAGCAATAGTAACAAAAACAGCATGGGATTTGCACCAAAATAGGCTGGTAGGCCAATGGTACAGAATAGAGGACACATAATTATAGTTATCTTATAGTAGACAAAGGTGCCAAAAATATACATTGAAGAAAAGATAGCATCTTCAACAAATAGTGCTGGGAAAACTGGAAATCCATATGCAACAAAATGAAATTAAACCCCTATCTTTCACCATGCACAAAACTCAACTCAAAATGGATCAAGGGCTCAGGAATTAAACAGAGACACTGTGACTAATAGAAGAAAAAGTAGTAGGCTCAAATTTCTATCATATCAGATTAGGCACATAGTTCCTTAATAAGACTCCTATAGTACAAGAATTAAAACCAAGAATTAATAAATGGATGGATTCAAACTAAAAAGCTGCTTCTCAGCCAAATAAACAATCAGTGAGGTGAATAGAGAGCCTATAGCTTAGGAGCAAATTTTTATCACTTGTACATCAGATAGAGCACTAATCTCTAGTGTATATAAAGAACACAAAAAGCTACACACCAAAAAAAAAAAAAAAAACACAAATAACCCAACCAATAAATGGGCCAAGGAACTAATATACACTTCTCAGAAGGTGATATACAATCAATCAACAAATATATGAAAAAATGTTTAACATCTCTAGCAATTAGAGAAATGCAAATCAAAACTACTTTAAGATTTCATCTCACTCCAGTCAGAATGGCAGCTATTAAGAATACAAACTACAATAACTGTTGGTGAGGATATGGGGGGAAAGTCACATTCATACATTGCTGGTGGGACTGCAAATATGGAAAGAAGTATGGAGATTAATTAGAAAACTGGGAATGGAACCACCTTTTGACCCAACTATCCCTCTCCTCTGTCTATACCCGAAGGACTTAAAAACAGCTTACCACAGGGACACAATCAAATCAATGTTTATTGCAGCACAGTTCACAATAGCTAAACTGTGGAACCAATCTAGATGCCCTTCAGTAGCTGAATGGATAAAGAAAATGTGGTATATATATACACAATGGAATATTACTCAGCAATGAAAGAGAATAAAATCACAGATTTTGAAGATACATGGATGAAATTGGAGAATATAATGCTAGGTGAAGTAAGCCAATCACACAAAACCAAATGCTGAATGTTTTCTCTGATATAAGGAGGCTGATTCATAGTGGGGTTAGGAGGGTGAGCATGGGGAGATTAGACAAACTGTAGATAGGGCATAGAGGAAGGAGGGGGAGAGAGGGGGCAAAGGGGTAAAAAAATGATGGTGGAATGAGATGGATATCACTACCCTAAGTACATGTATGAAGAAAACAAGAATAGCGTGAATATACTTTGTATACAAGCAAAGAGATGAAAAATTGTGCTCTATATATGTAATATGAATTGTAATGCATTCTGCTGTCATATATAACAAATTAGAATATTTTTAAAAAAGAATCCTGCAATTGAGAGAAAGATAATTCCTTATGACTAAATTAAATCCAGAAACACAAGGGTAGTTCTGGTTTTGAAACTGAAAGTATTCACTGAATTTACAGAGAAAGAGAAAAATTTGGTGATTTTGCTTAATAGGTGCAAAAAAAAAGATTGATAAAATTCAATGCTCATTCGTAACAACATGTTAAGAAACCAGGAAATAAGTGAAGTTCCCAATCTTGGTATCTAAAATAAACCAAAAGACTCATAAATTTAAGGACAAAATAGTAAAATATTTCACTATGAAATTGAGAAAGAAACAAGAATGGTACTTATTAACTACTAGTCATTATTGTACTGGATTAATTTAATAAGTTCAGTTTAATAAGGCAATGGGAAAAGATTAGAAGAAAATCTGCCATCTGTGAAAGATTTGTGGAAATTATATTCATATATGCACAAGATAATTTGTAGATATTAGATCTGACAGAATTATGTACAAGATCTCTGCTCAGAAAACTTTAAAGCATTGTTGAGAGAACTGAAATAAACTAGAGTATATATGACGTTACAAACAGAAAGCTTTAACATTGTGAATGTGTCAGTTCGCTCCAAAATTATCTGCAGATTCAATCCCAATCACATCTCAGTAAGGTGTGTGTGTGTGTGTGTGTGTGTGTTTGTGTGTGTGATTTAACAAATTGATTCTAAAACTGATATGGAGGTATATAATACCAGGGATACCCTAGACAAATCTCAGAATAAAAAGAAAATGCTTACTTTTAAAGATGTAGGGCTTTAAATTAAAGCAATTATAATTAAATCCGTGTATTGTTGGTGCAAGAAAATGCAAATAGGTAAATGGAACTAAGTACAAAGTTCAGAAACAGGCCCATGAAGTACAGACAGCCTGTGACAAGGGTGGCATTGCCAGCAGCAGGAAGATAGTCTTGTCATTAGACATTGCTGACCAGTTTTAAGTCCACATGTGAAGTGGTGAAGGCAGACCACAATAAGAAAGAGACATCATGTATGGAAATAGGCAAGGTATTCAGTAAGCATGTTACAGAAATGAATATCCAAATAGTCAATAAACATATAAAAACATGGCCAGATTAAGGGAAATTCATATTAAAGCTATAATAATAAACCACTGGTATAACCTTTAAATATGATTAAAATTAAGTGTAGACAAGAACATGAGTGATGAAACTCTCATATGCTGCTGAGAGCATCAATTTGCATAACCAGCCACTTTAGGAAATTTTTTGGCAGTATCCATTAAATTTAAGTAGGTATAATTAATGACCCAAGAATTCCAATCCTACACATATATGCAACAAAAATTATTTTTAATTTTTTAAAGTTCAAATGAAATTAAAATATTTGAAAAAAAGACATCCATGCCCATCTCTACAAAAAGTTATAACAGGAAAGTTTCATAGCATTATTATTCATAACAGTCCCTAAACTAGAAACAAGCCAGTGTTCATCAAGAGCAAGAAAAAAGTAACTTTTTTATAGTTCATATACACAATGAATTCAAATACAGCAAAAAAAACCCTAACTATAGCTGCATAAACATGGATAAATCTCAGGTGTATGAAGTTGTGCAAATAAGCCAGAAAGAAAAGACTATATAATGCATGATTCCATTTGTAAAAGGTTGAAAATGACCAAAAGTAACTTATAATGTTAGAAATCAGGATAGTGGTTACATTTAGAAGAGCAGAGGGACAGAGGAAAGGCACACCGAGATGCTTGTAGCATGCTAGACATATTCCTTCTCTTGAACTGTGATGCTTACATAGGGGTACTTGCTTTGTTTAATCAGGAATTGTTTACTGTTCTAAGTATCATACTTAACAGGTCTTGGCACCCTCCCCCCCAAAAAAGCATCATACTTAAAATTTCTACGTATTAGACTTACATTTTTAAATATTAAACATAAAAACACATTTAGCTACCATAAATGTCATACCCAATGGTCTTTGCATTGAAGTTAATGATGCTTGCATTAAAAATCCAATATCAAAGACAGTAGGTAGAGAACATCTATATTAAGACAGAGTTTTTTATTTTGGTTTTATTTTATTTGTTTGTTTGTTTGGTTTTGGTACTGGGGATTGAATCCAGAGGCACTTTACCACATTCCCAGCCCATTTTATATTTTATTTTGAGTTATATTTTGAGTCAGGGTCTAAGTGGCTGAGGCTGGCTTTGAACTTGGGATCCTCTTGCCTCAGACTCCCAAGCTACTGGGATTACAGGTATATGCCACCATGCCTGACAGATTCAATTCTTTAGAAGCACTAAGAGAGAAATCTGAAAGAAAAAAAGGTACTCATCAACTATTCCTATTCTTTAAATTTTTAAAAAAATTATTTGACATATAATTGGCATATCCATAAAATTCGCCCTTTTAAAATTTCAGATTCAGTGGCTTTTTATTGTGTTTATGAAGTTGTAGAACTCTCACCACTAATATTATCATCCCCAAAAGAAAGCCAACACCACTGTCAATCATATACTATTATTTCCAGCTCCTAACATTTGTGAACCACTAATCTATCTTCTGTTTCTATTGATTTACCTAGTCTGGACATTTCTGGATTTGTACATTATATAATATTTTGTGTCTGACTCCTTTCCTTTAGCATACTATTTTCAAAGTTTATCCATGTTGTAGCATGAATCCCTAATCAATCCCTTTTATAGTTGAATAATGTTCCATTGAATGGATATAATACATTTTTAAAACCCATTTCCTAGTTGATATACATTTTGCTTCCTTGTTTAAATTATTATGCATAATGCTACCATAAACACTTATATGATTTTAATATGCATGTGTTTTTGATACTCTTTGATATATATTTAGGAATAAAATTGCTAGATCATGTGACAACCTTATGTTTAACATTTTAAGAAACTGACAAACTGCTTTCTAAAGAGTAATACCATTTTACATTTCTACCAGCAACATGAGGGTTTCAATTTCTCTACACCTTGCCAATATATATTATTGTCTATTTATCCTTCCCATCATAGTTGGTGTTAAAGGGTATCTGTGATTTTGGTTTGCATTTCCCTAATGAGTAATGATGGTTGTAAATCCCTTGTCAGATTATGATTTTGAAATGTTTCCTTGTTGTTTAAGTTGTTTTCTCTTTCTTGATGAAGTCCTTTGAAACAACAGTTTTTTATTGTTATGAAATGCTATTCATCTATTTTTATTTGTTGGTTATGCTTTTATGTCTTATCTAAGAAGACATTGCTTGATCCAAGCTCAAAAGTAGTTACATCTGTGCTTTCTTCTAAGAATTTTACAGCTTTGACTCTTAAAATCTATTAAGAGTTAAATTTCAAATAGTGTGTTGTAGGGGTCCAAATGTAAATATCCAGTGGTCTCAGTATCATTTGTTGAAAATAGTATTCCTTCACTATTAAATTGTCTTGGTGCCCCTGTCATAAATTGACCATTAATGTAAGAGTTTATTTCTGGACTCTCCCTTCTCTGCCATTGGTTCATATGCCTATTTTATGGCAGTCTTTCACAGTATTGATTATTACTATTGCTTTGTCATATGTTTTGAAATTGGGATGTATGAGTGCTTCCGTTTTTTTTTTCCTATATTGAGTTAGCTGAGTCTCTTGCATTTCTATATAAGTTTGAGAATCATCTTGTCAATTTCTGAAAACAAAAGTCAATTAGAATTGTGATACAGATTTCACTGAATCCGTTTGGATGGTTTTATCCTTCTAACAATATTATACCTTGCAATTAATGAGCATGAGATATCATCTCATTTACTCATTTCTTAATTTTTTTCCAGTGAAGTTTAATAGTTTCAGTGTAAAATTGTTATACTTATTTTGTAAAATATATTTCTAAGTATTTGCCTTTTTATATGCATTGGAAAATGGAACTTTTAATATTTTTATTTTGTAATTGTTCATTACTAGTGTTTAGAACTATAATTGACTTGAATATTGAGCATGCATCCTTACTGAACTCATTAGCTCTATAGTTTCAGTTTTTAATGGACTCCTTAAGACTACATATGTGTATGAGGGTACATATAACCTGCAAATAGTTTTATTTTTTTCAGTCTGGATGCTTTGTATTTCTTTTGTATTCTGGTTAAAGTTCTAGTGCAGTGTTGAACATTAATAGTGAAAGTCGACCTCTTTATCTTATTATCTTTGAGGAATAATTTTAGTCTTTTTTATTGGTTCTTTTTAATTATACACAACAGTAAAATTCATTTTGAAATAATTATAAAAGCATGAAATCTATCTTGTTCTAATTCAGTCCCCAGGACCTCCCTTCCCTCTCCTCTGCTGATCATTCTGCCATAGATTTTAGTCTTTAAACATTAAGAATAATGTTGCTATAGATTTTCCATAGATTCCCTTTATCAAATTGAGGAAGTTCCCTTCTATTCCTAGTTTTTGTTACTGTTCGCTTGCCTTGTTTTATATTTGTACAAAGTTATAGGACACAGTGTGATAGATTCTAATGATCAAATCAGGGCACTTAGGATTTCTAGCTCCTTAAGCATTTTTTAAATTCTTAATCAATATCTAATAATTGTACATGATTTATAAGGTACAGTGGTATTTCAATACATAAGTTCTGATCAAATCAATATAATTAAGGGGTGTTGAATTTTGTCAAATGGTTTTTCTGGAGCTACTTAAATGATCTTATAGCTTATATATATTATTCTATTAATATATCATGTGGATTAATTTTTGTATAATTAACACACTTTTATTGTTAGGATAAATCCTGGTTGGTCATGGTATACAATCTTACTATAGTGCTAGATTTGTTCACTAGTATTTTATAGAAGATTCTGGGCTATATTCATGAGGGATATTGCTGTATATTCATAAAAAATAGTTTACTTATATTGTTTTTGCCTTGTTTTAGAATAAGCTAAGAAGTATTTCCTCTTTTAAGCAAAACTTTGTGGAAGACTGATGTTAAATTTTCTTTAAAAGTTTGAAGAATTTACCTATGAAACCACCTGGTCCTTGGATTTTCTTTTGGGGAAGTTTTCTTTTAAGGGTGTAGGGCATTTTTGATTACTAATTCAGCCTTATTTCTTATAGCTCTATTCAGATGTTCCAATTAACTTCAGTTCATTTGGTAGCTTTATTCTTCCTATGAATTTTTTCATTTCATCATAGTTTTCCAATTTATAGAAAACTTTTATTTGTGATTATTCATAGCCTTATAACCACTAAAAAAAAAAGAAGGAAGATTTATTGACTCATATAAGCTTTCCCAATGCAGAGAAACTCTATGGGAGTTAACTCAGCACCTTCACTGTCACGGAGGACTCAGGATCCATGTGTCTCCTCCATGATTCTCATGTTGACTTGGCCCTTTTCCATGGCGTGCTCTCTCTCTCTCTCTCTCTCTCTCTCTCTCTCTCTCTCTCTCTCACACACACACACACACACACACACACACACACACTATAGGGACCCTTGCAGGTGTGATCATCTCACAATTATATGTGAGAGTGTATGTTTTACAAGACTCTCCTGCATACCCTCCCTGAGCCACAAGCTTCCCTTTAACCCAACCTCTAACTAGATGGATGGAACCATCATGATGGGCCCAAATTTATTAGGACACAAAGGGGTGAGATGACAGCTGAAGAAAATTATTATAGGAGAAAAGAGCTAGTGGAACTGGTGGCTAAACAGATGTAATAACACTAATCTCTAACAGCTTTTAGAAATCATCTTTGTGAATTTTAAATGATTTTGAAGAAACTGTAATATTTTGCTTCAAGAAACATTAAATTAATGTTCAGCAACTGAGATCCTTTTTCCTTGTTCATATTGTTAACGATACTTTTTACTTTAATAGTATTCAAACTACAATCCAAAGTTTCTAAAACGAAACCACCTAAATATTTTTCACTAAAACATATACAACATGAGGAGCAGTTATATTACAAAAATGTAAACTGCCTGTAGTATTTTCTGTAGTTATTTCTGTAGTTATTGATACTTGTGTCCAAATTAGCCAAAAATTTTTTCTTATTTTTTAGCAAAAGAGATTTTTAAAAATAGTTTGAGATGCTTATAGAACTAAATGAGGTGTTTTGCTTGGGAAGAACAGAGGATCCTGAGCAGCTCTCAGATAGGGAGGCAGCACTTGGAGCCACGTGGGAGGGGCACAAGAGAGCTGGACAGATGATTTCCTGCATCTCTCTATGAAATGCACGAAGGGCTTTGCAGAACACTTGAGGTCGGAACCGGAATGTCTATTTAATATTGACACCATGACCTTGGGCCAGAAGTTGATGATACAAAAATGAATATGACTCAGTTCCTGCCCTCAGGCACTCACAGTCTAATGGGAGAGACGAACTCATAAAAAGCAATTTCAAGTGCAACAACAGAGGTGCAATGGTATGAGCTACAGCAATTTCCCAGAGGGGACAGTGATTAATTCAGTTTGGAAAGTCAGAGACAGCTCTATACAGAAAAAATGAAAATCAAAGGTTTTATTTGAGTTTACCAAGAATACAGTAAAGGACTTTTTAGAATCTGAGAGGTTTGAAATAGCATGGCCTGCTCGAGGAGCCTCAAAATGACTGATGTTGACACTGAGGGCAGTGTGGGGAACAAAGCTGGGCAGAAGGGGTGACAGGGACCAGACCTCAGGGGCCTTACTTGTCTTATTTGGGAAAAGGAAGCCTGTCCTGTGGATGGTGGAAGTCACTGAAAGATTTTAAGCGGAAAAAAAATGTTCCAATTTGCATTTTTAAAAAGAGACCTCGATGGATCTCTGGAGAATACACTGGAGCAGGTCAAGATGGAAGTCTGAAGACTCATAAGGAAAGTGATGCAGATAATAAATATTGGAGGATGAACCAGGAAGAGACAGAAGTAAGAAAACAGTCATTGACTATTTACAGCATTTGATGGAAAGGAAGAAGTCAAACACACAGGTCTCCAGCTTTAGCAACTGGGTAGGTGTGGAGAGAAAAGCAAGTTCAGTATGAGGTATGTTGAGCTGGAGGTGTCAGCACCATAAGCCAGACTGTATGCACATTTGGCAGTGGGACGTAGGTTCCATCCAGAAATAAGGATTTAGAAGTCTTGCAGAGGCACTGCCTGAAGCTACTGGATAAGGTAAAAATGGCTGGAGAAAGAAGAGCCACTGTGAAGGGAAAATATAATGTACTTCCACAATTCAGGAAGGGAAGAGTAGGTCCACAAAGGACATGGAGCAGGGACAAAGACGTGAGAGGGGACACTAGGAAAGTACATCCTAAAGGATAAAAAAAAATCTCTTAGAAAGAAGTACTCACTTTTTGGGGAGCGGGGGATTTAATCAGAGAAAGAAGGAAACTGAAGGAAGAGCACAGGGAAAAGTGAAAGACTGGCTCTGGCAGATACTGATGCTCTAGTGTCCCAGAACTCTGCTGCTGGTTTCCCTGTCTTTTCTCCGGAGAATCATAAGATGTTGCCACATATGGCCCATGTGTCCAGGATCCTGGAGATGGCAGCAGCAGAAGCCTGGTCTATCTTTAGTGACATTTCTCTTCCACCCACCAGACCTAGAACACAGATATTTTCCCAGTTGGCTTTGTGGAGAAAGTCCAGTCTAACATGGAAGTTTCTGAGTCATAAATAGTCCTGTTCCTGCACTCAAACATGTTTGGAGTGGTAAACCTGAGACCTTCCTAGAGACAACTTAAGAAACTCAAGTGCCTGCATTCACTGTGATTTCACCCGACCTTGGAAAAGAGACATAGCAAGATTCCTGTAATCCAGGGCCCAGTCTCTTCTCCTGGAAATCTGAGCTGCACAATCCTGACCTCATACAGCCTGTATCCACAATGAGACTATGGTCCCAATCAACCGTTTGGGAAATAAGGAAAATACAAACTTGGAGACCCAATTCAGTGTGGGGCACTGGGTTTCAGTGAGGCCCCTATTAGCTCATGTAACCCTGGGGGATCCACCGTTTCATACCCATTGAGAAGTCTCAGATGCACATCCTCCCTGAGATGGCTTGACTTCTAGGCAGAGACAGGGTTTGATATGAGGTCTAAATGCACCAAAATCCAGGATTTTTCCTTATGTGAATACAGAGTCAGCTTCTATAATTTTATTTAAGTGGTTCCTTATTCTTCAGATCCCAATATGCAGCTGAGCTTTAGATAAAGAAGACATGTGTCCCTGTAACATTGTGTGCAAACTGAGTTTTGTAGCTCAGATCATATTTCAAATATCTTAAATTTCATGACAAATCCTTTCTCTACATCAAAGCACCCTTTCATAGAGCAAAGAGCCAGCCCCTAATTTATCTGCAGTGTCAAGTTTCCTTTAAGTGGAACTCACTGTGTCAAGTTTCCTTTAAGTGGAACTCACTTTTGCCACCAAAGAAACTACACTTTGGAAAAACACCAAATCCATAGTCTCAACTTTGTTTTCAGTGAGAACCAAGAGGCAGAGCCAGGAACCAACCACCAAAGCAGCCCCAGGAGAGACTCCAAGGTTCCTATCTGGTACCTGCGGACACCTTCTCTTTGGTCTCCACCCTCTCCTCAGGAGCCCAACCCTGTCAAGGTGTAAAAGACTTTTGCTCCTACCAATTCTTGGAACTTCTGGGGGGAGGTACATAGAGCCTGGACTGACATGAAGTTTCCCCCTCTCCCTGACCACCTGAAACTCTTAAGCAGACAGAGTTCATAGGGGAAACCAAGGTGCATCTCTTAGATGCGGCTGTGAAACTCTGGCTTCTTCGCTCATTAGTAACTTAAGGCTGTGGGAAGGCTTCACCTTCTCTTACCCCGTCCCACTTCCCAGGAATAGAATAGCTACATATGAGGTCATGCATAGATGTCCACATCCTCCCCTTTCAGATTTGTCTGAACGTTTGAAGTTTGTACAGATCCCTGCATAATGAAATGGACTGAGCCCAGGGTTTCCCAGACAGGGATGCAGTCTTCTTGGATTGGACTTAAACTCTACAGCAGGCCCATCTTTGTGCTGGTTGTCTGTGACATCTACCAAATATGCCCAGGTCTTCTCCTGAGCACAGGTACAATGGAACTTTCCTAGTTCCTTCAAAATCAGGTAAGTCAGAGACAATGTTGGCCAGGGCATCCTCCAACCTCTCGTGGACACATAGCAAAGAAGCTCAAGGCATGAAAATGAACCAAGAAAAACACTTGAGAAAAGGGGAAGCTGGTCAGGGAAGACTTCCCAAGGGAGGCTGTGCAGGTGCTGATCAGGAAGAGAGGAAAGAAGTCCAGGATGAGGCAAAGGGTGGGCAGTATGCCACAGGGAAAGGCAGCCCAGGAAAGGGAGACAGTGTGGGCAGGTCCAGAGGACAGACAACAGAGAGGAGGGATGAAGGGAAGGGAATTAGTCTTCAGCAAGGCCTAGCATCAAAAACCTGGCTTGCCTAAGAACTCTTCTCCTCGTAAACTTTGGTGCTACCAAACTCTGATCAGAGAAAATGGAAGGGAGAGAAAAACCAGACTCAGGGAGATGAGAAAAGCAGAAAGGGGAGAGAACTAAAAGTCTAAGAAAAATGAGAAGATGTACTAGATTAAACAATGATCCACCCCCCCAAATGTCCAAGTTCTCATCCCTGGAACTTGTAAACTTGTAAAGGTCTTACAGAAGTGATTGAGTTAAGGATTTCGAAATGAGACAATTACCTTGGATTATCCCTTGGGACCTAAATGCCCTTGTGCATCTGATTAAGAGAGCACCAGGAAGAGAAAGCCATGTGACCTCAGAGGCAGAGACTGGAGTGATGTGGCCACACACCAAAGAAGACCCAGTCCCCCCCCCCCCAAAAGGGGGAAGAGGCAAGAAATGCATTCTGTCCAGGGACTCTGGAGGGAATAAGGCCCTGCTGACACTGATTTCTGACTTCTGGCCTCCAGAACTGAGAGAGGACACATTTCTATTGCTGTAAGCCTCTCAGTTTGTGGTTTTGTTACAGCAGCCCTAGGAAACTAATGTACTGGATGACAGGGGAAGACACGTTGTTCTGTTCCAGTCACCCCTTCCTTCCCTCACCTTGGCCCTCTGACTCTCCTTAGCTCCCTCCCTTGGATGTTAGCTACCACCACTCAGCTCTTTCCCTTCCCTCCAGTCAGAACCCCTCCCAGGGCTCCAAGGGTAACGTTCCCTGTTAACCTCTTTCTGGCCCCCTCTGGCTTCTGTCACCCCTCTGTACCAGAAACAATTTACCATCTTGTTGGCCACTTCTTCACTCAGGTGAATTCTAAGCACTATAATTATCCCCAAGTATTTCATTGAGTACCAGGCCCAGTACACAGATTTGAAGGCATAAAAGGTAATTAATAAATGCTTACTAATCGACTAATCCTTTGGAATTGGCTATTGTTACTCTCACCACTAGTTAGGACGTGTCTACGGTGGGCAGGCACTATGCTAGGCACACCAAATTCAGCACAGCAATAGTACTGGTTGCTGTAACTAATGGGTGTCAGGAACTGTGCTGGGCTCTGAGAATGCATTATATTATTTATTCCTCACCATTATATTATTATCTCCATTTAATAAATGAATAAACCAGGCTGAGAGAAAATAAATAACTAACATGGTGTCAGCCAGCTAGCAAGCCTCAGATCCAGAGCTCAAGTCCAGATCAGATAGGCATTCAAAACTAGGCTCTTTGTAGAATCTTTGGAGGGAGGGGAATTCAAATTTTTCTAGATGACTTTTTTTTTCCTAGGGGGGACACAGTCTCAAGATACTTTAATTTCTCAACATTTGGGGTCTTCCTTAAACAATGTGAATGAATCCAGGATTACCCGCTAGAATGCCTAGACGACTTTTGAGACCTGAAATCAAGCTAATTGGCCACTGGGTGGCACCAAAAAAGTGTCTGAGATTCAAAAAAGCAGCAGGCCAGGGTGAGTTCCAACTCTTGAGGTGTTGCTAAGGTGAGCCAACCCTGCATACACAGGGAGGCAAAGTGCCCAGAATAAACTGGATTCAAAGCCAAGGTTCAAAGAAACGGATTAGAAAATATTTCCCGAAGCTTCTAATATCAATAGAAAAAGATAACAGATCTGCATTCTTGTACTTCAGTCCAAAAATTACCATCTTGAGATATGCAGATTTTTTAATACCTCTGCTTACCAAGAGCATGCAAAAATCCCCGTGGGTGTTCCAAGAAAAGAAAAATTACAGGCACAATCGCCAACAGCAGGGATGTCCAAACACCTTAACAAGTCCTTGTTGAAACAGCAGCTCTTAAATGATTCAACTGCCTTCTAGCCAAAGCACATAGCAATAGCCATAAATACACTACAATTAACATCACTTGCAGAACAAGGGAAACTCTGAAAATATTTCATTTAATATCTCGGAGGAGTAATAGATATGCTTCCCCATGAATGAGGATATTGTCAAATTATTTATCGAGGGCCAGCTGTGAACTCTTCGAATTGTAAATATCTACAAGTTGCTAGGTGCTTGGAAGAAGGAACCACAGCTCAAGCTGGGTATGGTACAAGTTACCATGTCCCACACCACTGCAACTCCAAGTGTGGTCCACAAGCTGCTGACCCTCTGGGAAATATTTGCTAACATTCCACCAGAAGAAAAGCACACAAAGGGAGAGTGAGCTAGAAACTTCTACAGCCATTTGATATCACCACAGTATCCCAGACTGTGGATTGGTGTAATGGAGCTAGAAAAGTTGGGATGTCCCATACTTCCTATTGAGTGGTTTGTGGCCAGAGTTGCAAATTAACCTTGCACAGTAGGTGCTTAATGACCTGAAACTGATGAGAAATTAAATCAAGCTGATCTCCAATCACAGGTAGCTGGGGAAGCGCTGTTTTAAGAACCCAAGGAGATTACTCCAGCCTGCTCCATCCAGTTCCCCAGCCTTAATGAGGGAAGAACAAGTAGTTAAGGGTATGGAATTTGAGACAGGGAGAACTCAATCCAATCCCATCTGTTAATTAACCAGCCTTAGGCATGTTACCTGAACTTTTGGATCTTTAGTTTCTTTAGTACTGAAATGTGGCTAATGATATTTACTTTATAGAGTGGTTATAAAAATGTCATGAAACAAAATAGGTATGATGAGACAGAGCCCTTGGAGGGTCTTCTCAATCTCTCTAAATCTCAATGTCTCTCTCTTTGCTCCACCACCCTCCCCTATGCCTCTTTGGAGAATCTGTTGCTGTTCTTTCTAAATAACACTGTTCTCTTGAGGACAAGAGGGCACTATCAATACTGCTATAGTTTGAATCTGGAATGTCCCCAAAGGCTTAAGTGTTGAAGGCTTGGTCCTCAGGGCAGCAGTGTTCAGAGATGAAGCTTTGGGGAGGTGACTGGATTATGAGCGTGATGACCTCATCGGTGGACTGATACTTTGATGGATTCATCATTTGATGGCACTATGTGGAAGTGAGGGAAACTTGGGAGGTCGGGCCTGGTAGAAGGGAGTGGGTCATGGAGGTGGGCCCTTAGAAATTCTCTTTTAACCAGCCCCTCTCCTCTCTGGCTCTTTCTCTGCTTCCTGTCTGCCATGAGGTGAACAGCTTTGCTTTGCCTCACTCTCCCTGCCATGATCTTCTGCCTCACTATAAGTCCACATCAATGGGGCCAAGTGACTATAGGATTAAACCTCTGAAACTGAGCCAGAATCTATCCTCCTCCATTAGGTTGATTTTCTCAGATACTTTGTCACAGTAACAGCAACAACAACAACAACAACAAAACTAACACAACAGTCTTGGAGGTTCTAGGCTCTGGATTTTCTCAGTCATCAAGTTCTCTTATGAAGGGGAGAGAAAGTTCTAGATAAATGGACAGAAGAGAGAAAAAAAAGAAGATCTGAAGGCGAGACAGTAAAAAGAGTAGGAAGGATTGTTTTTGGAAAAACGGACAAAAAGAAGTCTTGAGACCTGGCAAGGAAGGAAATGAAGGACATGGAAAGCTGAGTCACAAGAACTAGATGCTCATTCTGGAAGAAGATGCCAGAAGAGAACAGCCCTCTGAGAGAACAGGAAGAACAGGAAGAGTGCAGCAGGCCTGGCGGTCCTGGGAGCACCCTGTGCTGGTCTAGGGCCATGGGTGAGCCAGCCCACCTCCTCTCACTGGCCCAGGGAGTAATAAACCAATATGCTGTCCCTCTTCTGGGCAGGCCTTGACTTGGGCAGTATGGGGTACTATCCAGTGATCTCCCTGTTCAACTCAAGCCCATCCACACACACATCACCTTGCTTTCTCCGTCTCCTCCACTATTTAGTAAATAATATGGAATAGCCTCTCTGCCCAGCACTGTACTAACACTGACATCCAGCAGTCCACAGAGTCTCTGCTGCCTGGGAACTTGTCTTCTAGAAGGAACAGGAAAGAAAATGTCAAATAAATGATGAATTCCCCTACACTAAATGCTAGCATGTTAAAACCTTGCTTCAGCACAGACTGTACCCTCTCAATGAGTAATCAAGTATATTCTCTGGGGCAGGGTTTCTTATGCAGACCCAGGGAGAATTCAGGAAAGTTCATGAACTTGAATTGGAAAAGATTATATCTTTATTTTTACTAGCCTCTAACTAAAATTTAGCATTTCCTTCAAATACGAATGCAGACAACCACAGAAGATTCTGTGATTTTATAACCAATAGAAATTGTGGATATTTGCACATCATCTCACCATTGTTGCAGAAATTTCAAAATGTTTAGTCTCATCACTACTTCAAATATATAGTAGTCCTTAGACCTGCCACCAGACCTTAACACTTAATGCACAAACACAAGCCCAAGTCTGTATGGCACACTGGCCCATGCCTATAATTCCAGCTATTCAGCAGACTGAGGCAGGAGGATCACAATTTTGAGGCCAGCCTGGGCATCTTGGCAAGACTGTCTCAAAATAAAAAGGCTAAGGATGTAGCTCAGTGGTAGAGTGCTTGCTTACCAAGTGTGAAGTCCTGGGATCCACACCCAGGAGGGAGTAGAGGCATATCTATTATTATGTTAATGTGTATTTGTTTCTCAAGATTTTGATAAATATATTTCAATATAATTGGTTTACTTCTTTGTAGCTTTTATTCATTTGTCAACATTATTCTGAAGGCATCCATGGATTTTACTCACAGGCCAAACAGATCTAAGGCACAGATAAGATTAAGAACCTTTCCTTAGGATCTGCTGTTAGTTGACATTTGAAGGGTCCTAATCGGAAATTCACCCTTCAGGGCCTGTTAGCACAGGAGATTCCACTTAGGTACTTATACCCCAGAGCACTGTGGCACCTTCTCTGAGCTGGCTATGTTGGTCAGAGTTAGGGGACTGAGGTTAGAATTGGGGATCTTTTTTAAAAAATTATTATTATTATTATTATTTTAGTTTTAGATGAACACAATACCTTTATTTATTTATTTTTATGTGGTACTGAGGATTGAACTCAATGCTTCACACGTAATGCTTCACATTACGTGCTAAGCAAGTGCTGTACCACTGAGCCACAACCCCAGCCCTAGGACTGGGGATCTTGAGAGCAATTTTTCATTGGTAAAATAAGTGGTGTTCAATGTATATAAGAAGGATAGCAATATTATATGCACACTCAGAACCTTGTATGAACAGGAACATGAGAAATTACAAAGTGCAGTGGTCCTCTTTCAAGTAAAACACTAGGCTGCAAGTCTGACCTGTGCTCAGATACTCAAAAGAGGATTAAAAGAGTTATCCAAGAGGATAACTTAGCTATCTTGCCTCTCTTGTCTAGGATAATATCTATGTCTATTTGAAGATTCCTTGCAAGGTCTTGCACAAAGCTCCTGGGAACTGAGATCGGGGCTTCTGCAAGCCAACAAAACAAGTGTGCACAACATCTTTTGTGCTCACCTTACCATGCAATACCTGTGTGCCACAGAATTCCACCTGAATCCTGCTTCCCTGGTAGTGAAAAGGAGGCTAGAAATAAATGGAGACCACACAAAGGAGAACACACACAGAGGCCATGTATCCAGAGCTCAACAAGGGCAAGGGAGCCAGCCACTGGGCATGAGATGCTTTGACAGAGTCTCAAAGACAGGCAAGACTGCGAGAAAGCTTTATAGTGGAAAAAAGGAGGGCTTTTGGGTGCTCTGACTGATGCTTGTTAGCAGAAGGAAACTGATGGCAGGCTAACTAGAAATGGGGCACCCTGTGTGATTGGTTGGGGAGCGTATTTGGCTTGCTCTGTTTGCTCCTGAGTTGAAAGTGGATGGGAACAAAACAGGCAAATTGGCAGTTATTGACTTTTCTGGGCTGATGCTGCAGAAGCTGTAGTTTGACTTCTTGTACTGTGAGCTGCAAAAGTTGTGGGTCAGAGTTGTGTGGTTATATCTGGCCTGTCCATTTTCCACTTGTATATTCAGTCTATCAGGATCCATAGGATTAACAACTAGCAGTGACATTTAGGGATGTCTGTCAAAAAAAAAAAAAAAACCCACCTCAGGTCTGTGAAAGGACCCACGGGATGGTACAAATCTACTCACAGCAGGCAGACTTGCACACAGGTGTCTTGAGCTGAATAAAGGTCTTGGGTATCTTGTAGGGTGGTGTGTAGCTCACTCCCACTCTTATCTCAAACAGCTGTAATGAGCATATCTTATCCACCTGAACCAATGTTGAGGTTAATGATCACATAGGCAAGACTTGAAATGGCTGAACATAGCTATTGGGTTCTGTTTTACCTTACAAGAGGTAGTATTTTGCCAAGAAGGTAGAATATTTACTGGTGCTTCTCAACCCAAGGCAGTTTCATTCCCAAGAAAGCATATGACAATGACTGGAGACAACTTTTGATTATCACAACTGGGGCTGATATGTTGTCACATCTGGCAGCTGGAAGCCAAACATCCTACAATGCATAGGACAGCCACCCAACAAAGTACCATCTAGGCCCAAATGACAATCATGTCTATCCATGGAGAGAAATGGAAGCAGAAATGGATAAGAAGTTCTGGTGTCAGGACAACATAGGGGTCACAACGGTAGACCCTGGATTAAAATTGTGATTTGGGGGCTGGGCATATGACTGGGTGGTAGAGCATGTGCCTAACCTGCAGAAGGCCCTGGATTCAATCCTCAGACCACAGACAGAAGAAAACAGTCTGACTTGGACCTTGGCATTTTTACTTTCTAGAGACCAAAAGAAAATTATTTAAGTCATCAGAAAGTGGTAGCCCATTAATGGGAATTATTGTGAACTGACGTAAGACAGTTTCACCATGCAAACTTCTTAGGTTCCTTTGGGTAGATATATAAGTAACCTAAGAAGATTGATGTGAGTTGACCAACCCTTCCTCTATATGCTAGCCACCGGGCTAAGGAGGAATATTTCAAAATTCTGCAACATGTATACTTACTTATTAACAAGAAAACACCAAAGTAGTCCTAATATCTATTCTGGAAGCCCCATAAAGTCTAATCGCTCTGACCCTTGAATGTCTCGAACTGCATATTTCATGGAAGATCCCTGGAAGCAGATCCCTGGCTTGCTGAAGCAGGATTCTATTAATGGTGTAGCTGGCATGAAACACCAGGATGTCCTCCTTGCTCATGGCTGGACACCAGACAGATTAGGGAGTTGACCTCTTGAGTTGTTTCCAGGAATCCAGGCCACAGATGTTTCTGAATCTTTATACCCAACTCAGAAAAGAGTAGAGATTATTTCTGAAGTATTTTATACACTTTTAATAGCTTGAAGATCTTCATCTCACCATTGGAGACCAATCTCTAACAGTTGCCATGCTACTTAACAAGCCACTAGTTTCGCCAGTCAAAAAGCTCTTCTGACATTCTGAGCTAATTGGCAAAGCAGCTGATAATAATAGTAATAGGGTAGCAGAAGCCGGCTTTGGGCATCAGGAGAAGGCTAATTCCAATGCTGGCTGACCATTTTTTCAGGATTCACGCACATTACGGTGCCAGCTACATCTGGTTTTGCCTTCGCTGAAATCACACATGGTTCAAAGGTTAAAAGTAATCAGATGGTCTGACAGAGCTTTAAACCTACTGCCAGAGATCACATGCACACAGCACTTAGCATTATTCTTGGCACATTAGTAAATATGGAATAAAAGTTGCTATTATTGTATTTTTTTAAAAAAAAGCTTCTTCCTACTCCCCAAAGAAAGGGAGCACCCTGAACTCCCAGTAATAGGATGATTTTAAAGTTTATATGTATCGGGGAGATTAAAGTCTCAGGAGAAGGCAGGTGGAAAGCACAGGCCCAGAGACACTGCTAGAAAGTTCTCGGCAAATCATAGGGGCCTGGGACCACAGTTTGAAGGTTCATAGAGCATATCAATCTTTTTATAATACACATTCTTTACTTTCTCACTAGTTTTATTGTCAAGAGAACTGACTCATCTTGTAAAAAGCAGCACCACTACCCCTCTTCCCTCTGCCTTCTGTTTTCTACCCTGCATCTCTTTCCTCATTATTCCCCAGTATTATATTATATATATTCCTTCCTAAGATGTTTATTTTCTGCTTAAGGCAGACTGAAAGGAGAGGTCCATGATGGCAGAGACTTCTGCCTGTCTTAATCACTGCTCTATATCCAGTGTCTAAGATAGTACCTGGTACAGAGTTGAAATTAATAAATGCAGCTTGAAGGAATAGATCGATCAATCCAGAATATACTAAGGCATCAATGCAAGGATCACCTAGATCAGAATTCCCTAGGGGTACTGACAAACACAGGTCCCTGGCTGGGAAGGAGATGCAGTCCTCAGGGTTCCCTCATGCATCGACCCTGGACCCTGACACAGCTTGGAAGAGGCCTTCAGAGCAGGGTGAGAGACAAGTGCAGGGAATGGCTGCTTGGTACCCAGAGAGCCTGGGGACTTGGCACCGGGGTTCTCAGCTCTGCCACTAGATCTCCAGCCTCCAAGCTTGCTTAGAAAGTGGTAAAGCTGTCAGACTTCTAGGGATATCTCTGAGATTGGAGAATGGTGCTCTCGGGCAACCGTGTCAGACAGGATATCAGAGGACCTGCCCCTGTCTAGCTCTACTTGATTCTATGTCTCCTGGGAAAGATGGGGACCCAAGGCTGCCTAAGATTGAGGCTTAGAGTCAGATTAGTTTTAAAATGTATTTTCCAACTTACTATAAAGTAGGTAAGTTAATTATACCTACACCATTCTAAACTTTTTATAATACACATTCTTTACTTTCTCACTAGTTTTGTTGTCTAATGTTTACTCAATATTAAATTCTAATGTTATTTAAGGAGTATTAAATCATTCTTTTGAAACTCATTGATACACATGTTTGGATTAAAAGATGAAGTTAGACTATTTGTCATGGGAATCAGATTTGATTTAGGGAAAACAAATGGATGGAGCTGTCTCTTAAAAGGCAGATTCCTGGGACCCATCCCAGGGGCACTGAATCAGAACCTCTGATGGTAGAGCCATGAAATGTATATCTTTACCAGGCTCACCCAAAATTCTGGTACCTCCTGTGATCTTTAAGACTCTCCATAATATCTGCCCCCAGAGTAAATGGGAACTTTGGAATAATGGAAGCAGAAGGGAGTAGAACTGGGCCCCAGCCTCCCTGTGCTGCAGGAGGTTGGTAGGGAATGTTATCACTAAATACCTACCTCCCTTTCTGTTGGATACTGAAATGGCTGCATTCCTCTTTGGCCAAGAATACCCAGCCTCCAGGGGCCTACTGAGATGGACCAGGGGATAAACCAACCATGTGGAGGGAGTCATTCTTGACTTCACAAGAAAAGAAAGGTGGAGGGGAAACGGGAGGCAAACTACAGGACTATCAAATAGTGTAGGTTAATAACTAAGAATAATGCTCAGTGTTTTCTAAAATCACACCGAAGGAAAAGTAAGAAAAGAAACTTCTTTGAAAGGAAGCAGCTCTCAAGAGATGGATACAGAGAGAAATTTCTGCAGATTTGGGTGTGAGTATAGACTTCACTACTCTTTTGCTGCGCCTCTGGGACAATCATCTCACTGTTCTGGCCTGGGATTCTTCTTCATTATCTTTGTCCTTTCCCTTGAGGTGGGTAGACACCCAAAGACTCCCCTTTGGGAGGGTATAGAGTGGAGTCCGCCATCCAAGATAAAGTTCCCGCCATAGACAATCATGCCCAAATCTTCTCATTCAAAGGATGGAGCACAAACAGCCTACTCCAGGCCCTAGCCCCACTATCCACACCTCATCACTTGGCCACACCAAGGGCATGACAACCAACATATTGGACTTCTCTGGCTCCTGTCTGGACCAGTCTTTGTCTTCATCTCCATGTTGAACTTGCTGTTTCTTTTCCTAAAACAATTTTTTTTTAATTTTGATAACCACATGCTGTTATGTAATGCAGTAGGATGGGATTGTCTCCCTTCTTCATCCCTTTCTGAACTGGGTGGTCAGAAGACCCTGTTGTTCGGACCTCAGTTTGCCTATCACCTCTTCAGGGTCTTCCATAGGCCTCCTTATCCAGTTTTGCTCTCACCCCCAGGCACTTCTTTTCTTTAGCATCTTCTTTTCTTTGTCTTATCACTTAGTACCTGTCACTCTTTGAAGCATCTGATTTGTCCATTTGTTAGTGAGTTTGTCTTCCACACTTTATTGTAAGGAGACTTCTTTGAGGGCAGGAGTCTTCTTTTCTTACGAGCACATTCCCTGAAACAGATGTTTGTCGGTGTGAATGGGAGAATTTCCCTGTTGCTTGGGGTCGCCTCTTGGTCCACCTGCTTTTTGTTCCGCTCTCGGTTCTTCTCTCCTTTGACCACTTTGGTCATTTTGTCTCTGCCCTTCTCCCAATTCTCATTCCTTCCTCCAGACCCCTGGCTGTCAGTTTGCATGGAGTAGCACAGAGAGGAAGGCTTTAGGCCCTTCCTTTCCTTCTGGTAGAAACTGTATGAAGTTGAAAACAAAATCTATCCTGGGCAGGAATCCTTGAAGACAACCAATCTCTCTCTAGCTAAAAGTAAAGCAATAATGAATTATTACGCAGACACCTTTTCCTCCTCGCAAAGAGGGTCTTCTGACCACCCAGTTCAGAAAGGGAGGAAGTAGGGAGACAATCCCATCCTACTGCATTACATAACAGGCACTGGCAGGGGTAGATGGGAGCCCAGTGTGAAAAGCCCTCCAGGGAACTACAGAAAGAAAAATAAGATGAAGCTTAGACAAGTAAACAAAAAACTGGTGAACCTTGGATCAGGGCTGCAAGCTGTGGCAAATCTCATGAGGAAGCACTGCCGTATCTTAAGTAAAGATCTCTCCTCAAGGGAGGTCTCACTTGGTTCCAGAATTAGAGTAAGTGTTTACTTAGTCTCATTACTTGCCAAACACCTTGCTCAGATATTTTCTTGCATACTTCCTTTAATCCTCCTAACACTCTTTCTTTGCTACCCCGCTCTTATCATGAGAACTAGATTGCTAACACTCATGGGACCTGAATCATGGTTTTTTGTTTACCATCATTCTTTTGACTTTTTTTTTTTTTTTGGTCTGGGTATCAAATCTCAGAATACAATACTGGGAGGAAAAACCAACACTGGTTGATTGATCAATTCCTCTAGCCTGGGGTTTTCCTCCTTTCTGAAAATATTCTTCTCCCTTAGCTTCTGCATCTGCAACAACTACAGAGTTTATTCCTTGGCCCTTCCTCTAGAATCTTCTGCAAGGAATGCTTCTTCCATCTTTCTTTGATAGCCATCACTTATAATTAAAGCAATATAGTGTGGTGGCTGGGCAAATGGACATCTGGAAAAAAAGAGACCCATGTTTGAATTCAGGTGAAACACCATGAAATAGTCTAGATGACATTGGGACAAGTTAATTTCTTTGCATCCTTTCCCATCAGTGAAATGGATTTAATAGTAGCTGATCCTAGAATCATTTTAACTGTTATTATAAAAAGTAGAGTATACAGAGTTGTAGGGCTGAGGTTATAACTGAGTGGCGGAGTGCTTCTAGCATGCATGAGGCCCTGGGTTCAACCCCCAGTACCACAAAACAAAATCATAAAGTGTTAATTATCACAAAAAGTTAATTATATTTAAAGCACATATTGCCATACCTACAGAGGGAAGTCAAGCTGGAACGAATATTTGGGGAAGAAGATGAATGTTGATAAATGATAACAGGGATGGTTTGGGGGTTACAAATTAAATAATTGCACTTGGCTAACTTAAAGAAATAGTTTATCATCAAGATACTGGATCACTGCATGATTTAAAGGGAAATTGGAGTGCTCAACTTTGAGAAGGACAGACCTATATGGAACTCAGTGGTTGAAATGTGTGACAAGCATTGTTTTAGGTGTTGCCACTAGGATGTCATAGCTCTGATTGCCTTCCATCCTATTCTGGTCTCAGTTCACTTAAAATCCAAATTTCAGGAAGGAAAATTTGGGTCATATCTTCTCTTTGTGGTGGAGAAAGGAATAACAATTTGGGTTAATAATCCCATTAAGATCATATGGCATAGAGAGCCAGAGTAGAAATCTGCATGTTTCCTATTGCCACTGTAACAAATGACCACATACTCAGGCTTAAAACAACACAAATTATTCCACAATTCCAAAGGTAAGAATTCCAGGATCACTCTCAGTGAACTAAAAATCAAGGCAAGAAAACCATGGTCTCTCACAAATGACTGTCCCATCAACACTGCCTTATAAAGTCACCCAATCTATGGAGTGATATCCCATCATATGCACAGGTTCTTTCTATTCTCAAGAGGCCATGGATTGCACATATAAGTTGTGTGTCTAAGAGGTACTCTTTAGTAAGGTGAGGCCAGATAGGTAAGAAGGTATAGTTTAGGAGCAAAGGTGTGTGAGAGACCTTCTAGAAAACAATGAATAAAAGTGAGGTGGGGAGAAGGAAAATGAGATCCTGGGAATGGGTGCTCAGAAAAGGAGAATTCTGAACTGAATTTTGAAGGATAAATTATGAGTTCCCAATGGTAATTCACATAAACCTAGGGAAAACTAAATATATTTCTAGACAAAGACCAATACTAATACCTAAACCACAGCTGAGTTCCAGAAATGCAAGGAATTAAATCCAGGCAGAGCCGATCATATAATCAGCCAGTCAGGTCACCTTGACTTGCTTTGATGACTTTGAGGACTTAAGACAATGCACCTGGACCCCATTTCTAAGGCTTTCTGCATCTTGAAATTCCTTCTTAGTTTAGGATTCCTAGTGAATTCTCAGAATCAGTTTGCTAAAAAATGCCTTAAAGGAGCAGATATACATGGAGTTGCTGGGAGGAAAAATAGTTATAACATTTTGGAGATAGTACCGTAGCTGGATTCACCAATCAGCCAGTTGCCCTGGGCTTATTAGCCTCTTTTTAATCTTACACTGCAATATAGAGCCTCGGAACGGCATAAAATGTGAAGAAGAAAAGGGAGAGGGGGGAGAAGCATGATTAAAGTGAGCACGAAATGGAAAGGGAGCAAGTGGGAAGCAGTCCATGAACTCCAGCTGGCAGAGACTGATCGTGGTACCGCTCGCTCTTAGATTTCGTGGAGGTGGTGTTGTGGAGGCTCCCTTACTCCCTTGACATTTCTTTTTCATCAGTTTTAGGGTTGGCCCAGCCTGGAGTAAACCAAGCATGGAAAGTTTGGCTGTGCAGAGAGGTTTTTCTTTCTTTCTTTTTTTGAAGAATTTTTACGAAATACATGTACAAATTTTTTAAGTCAGGTTTTACAGAAGGACTTGTAAACAGCATTTCCTTTCATTTGGATAGTTCCTGCTCTATGTGCAATGTGTTTGTGTCTCTCATGGTTTTATTAATTTAGGTGATCTCCTGACTTCCTTTAGGATACAACTTCAACTCAATTATATCATTACACTAACCCCTACCTTCAGTAGAGTTGTATTGCTATTTGTAAGCTCTTTGTATTATTTACTTACCTTTAAGTGATATGCATGTTAAGTAAAATTTTGTGGGAAGCCATGGATTTGGACTGCGACCTACACTCGGCCCAACAGCCTAAACCTATATAAACTTTAATATAATAACTGAGTGTTGGGTAGTGGCAGGAGGTTCTATAGCCAATTAAATAATTATGCCATAAACAATGAATAAGTTAGGTTGTAACCAACTGACTGGCTGATGAGTTCAGCTACAGCCAATATTGTTTTCTTTGTCTCACCTCCATTTTTCTACAAATGCTATCTGATCAACTTGTTGAAGTTCTCAGAACTGCTCTAGTTCTGGAGCTGCCTGATGCTTGAATTGTTTTTGTTGTGCTCTCCCATCAGCTCACTTGACAGAACTGGCCTAAGAATGGTTTCATGTATAAATAAATTTAAGATATCCTGGGTAAATAAAGTAGAACAAATTTCTCTACAATGTAGCATCTCAGAAGCTTTGATGTGGGAATACATGCTGTGAAGCCTCAAAGAGACAAAATGTGTAGCATTTCCCAAACTTTTGATCATAGAAATGTATTTGATAGTGTTTTTTTTTTTCCCACAGAACATATTTTCCCAATGTAGGGAAATGCTTATAAAAAGGAAGAGGAGGCAGTCTCTTGTTTGTTGTGATGTTAAGAGCACCAAAATTCTTTTACTCAAACAGTGCATCCTTTGAGCACTTGCAGCCTGCCTTTTCTGTACATGGTGTTGGCACACACAGCCCGTGAGCTCTGTACTGACAGCACCTGTCTGCCTTACAAAGAGAGGTGAAGGGGCAGAAGCATAGAAATGGCAAATAGTTTGTCCCACTTCCCACACTAGTTAGGTGGTGGAGTCAAGATTCAAATCACGCTGGAGCTCCATAATCACACTCTGCTAGCTCTCTAAAAGACTGCCATCCTGTGAGAGACAAGAGCAGTCCAGAAGAACTTTTGCAAGTCTCTAGGCATCTCCAGGACTCCTGGAAGTGTGGACCAAAGTGGCAAGTTCTAAAGGTGGGCCTGTAGTTCTCACAGGTGGCATCCAAAGCAGTCATTCCACCTGAATGTCTACATCAGCAGCCAGCTGCAAGTGGCATTCAGCTGCCCATCATGGACATGGTACTCATGGCTCCATATTTGAGAGGACCAAAGAGCACAGTCTACAACCAAAGGTGTGTCTTGCGGGGGTAAAGGTGGTCAGAGTCTTTGGCAGACAAAGCTCTAGGCAATGACCTCAAATATCTTCTCATTTTTTTAAATGGACAAATAAAAATTTTATAGACACTTTACAACATGGAGTTTTAATGTATGAATACATTGTGGAATAGCTAAACCAAGCTAATTAACATATGCATTACTTTATATCACTTTTAGTGGCCAGAATGCTGGCTGTCTTATTGTTTTGTGATGTGCTTCTCTAACATAATATCTGAAACAAGGTATCTTATAAAGAATCGAACTTAGCTTCTCACAGTCCTAGAGACTGAGAAGGCCAAGATCAAAAGACCCTCAGGCTCAATTGTCTGTGGAAGGATGCTTTCCTCTTCTAAGATGGCACCCAGACACTGCATCCTAACCAGGCAGAAGGTGGAACTGCAAGCAGCCAACTGCGCTATGAAGCCTCATTTGAAGAGTCTTGTCCATGGAGTGTCCTCACGTCATAGTCATAGCCACCTCTTAAAGAGTATCAAGAGGTGTTTGATACCACCACATTGCAACACTGGAATTTCACACTAACCTCAACAAAGGAAATCTACTCTCCTAGCAATTTTCAAATATATACTATATTGCTATTAATTGACTCACTATCTTGTACCTAAATCTCTTGAACTTATTTCTCCTATAGAAATTTTGTATTCTTTGACTGACATCTTCCCACTCCTGCAACCCTAAGCCTCTACTGACATCTATCCCACTCTCAGCTTCTGTGAGTCTGACTCTTTTAGATTCCACATGTAAGGGAAATCATTTTTTTCTTTCTATGTCTGGTTCCTTTGTTTACTTCTAGGTTCATCCACATTGTTGAAGGACAAGATATCCTTCTTTTGATTAATGCTGAAGAATATTCTATGTGTGTACAACATATTTTCTTTACCCAATCTATCCATTAATGAATACAGATATATTCCATGGCTAGGCTAGGCTGTACAATGGGGCAATAAAACCTGGGAATACAGTTACATCTTGACATCCTGATTTTCTAACCTCAAATCTCTATTTCACATACATCAGATAGTGTCCATCTGAGGCTATTGGGTTCTTTTCAGCAATCCAGTTAATTTTCAGTGGCTGCTTTGCCACTTAAGGTCTGAAATAAGAGTTCTACTGTTATTTTCAAGCATCTGATATGCACAAGATAGAATACATTTGAATTCTCTTTGCATTTTACAAAATGAAATTTAACATAGTATTTTCCAATTAAAGAAAAGAAAGTACTATTAAAGTCTTTAAGTATAACTTCAACCCTACAAATGTTTGAATAGTTGTTAAAAATGGTTTTAAATATTTTATCACCTCTATGTGAAACTCCAGCTTCAATGATGATGATTGAGAGAACACATTAAAAAGTCAATTAGAATTGGTTTATAATCATTTCAACATAAAACACAATATAAAAAGCTTTGTAGAATTTAACTTCCACTATAGATGTGGTCCCAAGAGAACATTGCTCCCATCCTGAAAACAAGATACCACATGGAAAACATAAACACAGGGGACCAACTCTTATGCTCTATCATTTCATTTATATAAAGTACCAGAATAGACAAACTGTTCTGTAGTAATAGATATCAGATCAGTAGCTGCTTCCAAGGCTCAGACATTGACTGAGAACTGCCGCAGTCTGGCTGGGCACAATCAGGAGCCACTTGTCAAAAGAAACTAACTTTATTTTTAGAACCACACACGCCAAACAAAACAGCTCCTCAGGAAAAACCCTCAGAGCCCCAACTGCCACCACCGGCTTCCCACAAGCCTCTCCCTCAACCACGAGCCTCACCACCTCCCCCCATCCTCCTGTTCTTGAGGCCGATTGGCTGGGTCGCATGGGTGGAGCCAAAAAATCCCCCAATGAGCAGCTCCGTGGTCTGAAAGGGCAGGGAAACAGCCTAATGAGCATCACCGCAGAGGAGCCAATCAGCTAGATGTTGCTGGGGCCGCTGTGAGCCAATCATCAGCTGGCAGTCTGAAAGGGTGGGGAAACAGCTCAATGAGCATCTCCAATGAGCATCACTGCAGAGGAGCCAATCAGCTAGATGTTGCTGGGGCAGCTGTGAGCCGGCAGCTGGAAGTTTGCTGGCCGCTGGAAGTTTGCTGGGGCCCCTTCAGCTGTGGCTCTTAACATCTAGCTGGCAGTCTGAAAGGGCGGGGAAACAGCTCAATGAGCATCTCCAATGAGCATCACCGCAGAGAAGCCAATCAGCTAGATGTTGCTGGGGCCGCTGTGAGCCGGCAGCTGGAAGTTTGCTGGCAGCTGGAAGTTTGCTGGGGCCCCTTCGGCTGTGGCTCTCAACAGAGAACATGCACAAAGGAAATTTCTATGGTGATAAAAATGTTCATATCTTGCCAGGCATGGTGGCACATGCCTGTAATCCCAGTGGCTTGGGAAGCTGAGGCAGGAGAATCTCGAGTTCAAAGCCAGCCTCAGCAACAGTGAGGCATCTTGGTGAGACCCTGTCTCTAAATAAAATACAAAATAGGGCTGGGGATTCAGTTCAGTGATTGAGTGCCCCTGAGTTCAATTCCCGGTATCCCCCCCCCCCAGAAAAAAAAAAGTTTGTGTCTTTATTGAGGGGAAAATATCCTCTTGTTAAAGATGATTAGGGGGTGGGAATGTAGCAAAGGATGCCAGTAGATGCTAGGTTTGCCTAGCATGCACAAAGCCCTGGGTCTGATCCCTAGCCCCATAAATAAATAAATGGGGTTGATCCCCAGCACTGCCAAAAATAAATAAATAAATAAAATCAAAGCAAATATTTATAATCTGTGTACTTTACTGGATGTAAGTTAAACCTCAACAAATACTTTGTATAAGTAACAAAGTTATGTTCACAAAAGCAGGCTTTAGTTTCTCATCTAAAAAATCAGAATGCTCTTAAGTGGTAGTACGAATTCAATATTCAGTATCTTCCACAATACGTGTATCTTATTTTTCTTATAATTATACTATATATGTAAATAAAGTCTTTTCACTAAGCCTTTTCTGAATGCTCTAGAGTACTCCGCTGTCTGTTTGATCAGGCAAGGCAAACATTACGCTTCTCTACTTGAGCCTCAATGTGCAAACACGGAGCAGCACCACTCTGTCTGTCGTTGAAGCAAAGGAGGTGGGACCTGGGAGACAATTTGGGAGAGCAGGATACACAAAAATGTGAGGAGATGTCTATTTCCTAGGGTTGTTGTGAGGGTGAAGATGAAAGGGAGCCTGGGATTGTTCAGTGAGATTGTGCATCTAATGCTCTGGCACAGTGGCCCACGTATGACAGGTGCTCAGTAAATATTACCCCCTCTCCTCTCCAGGGTACTGTTATTTTGTTATAAGTGTATATTTTATCTTTCTTCATGGAAATCTACAGTGTGTATTTGGGAACATGATTTGTCTGCTCTTCCGAAATGAGCTAATTCATGAAAAAGCGTATTCTGTTTCTTCATAGTGATGACCTTAAACTGCATGCAAAGACAGAATTCTGAATTCATTAATTGATCTTTGTGCAATCATGTACGTTGTCAAAAGGGTAGCATTCCTGCAAAACTAAATACTTTTGTCATAATTAAGATGACAGTAGGGAGCTTTTCTGAAATACAAAAGGATATTTTTTGTAGACAACAGCCACAAAGACATAATTAAAAATACCAGTGTTAGAAATTTATTTATTTGCTGAGATACCAAGTGTTCAAGAAGATTTAAAAAAATTACTTTGCTTCAAACAGTTCTTAAGACTTTGCCTTTCAAAATAATTTAAAAAGAGTATGTTACTGTTTGATAAAAATGTCTTCTGAGGCAGCTTTAAGTCAGTAAAATCTAAATAAAAGGTTGTTTTTGAAATGGTTCTACCATTATAGACTCAGAGTAATTATCAAAATGATTCCCTGGGGTTATTTCATGCTTTGAATCGGAGGCTTGGAAAACTAGGCTTCTTTTGGGACACAATGAGTTCTATATTTCTTCAGTGTTTAACTTTTGCATTGTTTTTTTTTTTTTTAATTTTTGATTATAGAGAATGACAATACATTTGTCCTGCATTTCACTTTCTCAGCTCTCCTAATCCGTGTTACCGATGTTGGTGTCAAGGGGCAACACAGGATGGTTGGTTTACTTACCCACGATGCACACCTGATAGAAAACTCAACTGGGTTTCAGTCTCCTATCCTCGCTATCTCCCCAGGGATTCTAACATGCCATCCTGCCCCTGTGCTCCTCCTTCTGTAGGAAGGAACCAGAAAGAGAAAGGCCATTGTGATGTCTGGACCTTCAGCCTTTGTTAAAAGCCCTGCATCAGGCAGAAGGTGTTGTGGCAGATGGCAGGCATCAGCATGGCACGCACTCCCATTGCATCTCTCCTGGGGGGTCTGAGTCCACAGGGGGATTTGGTGATACTTGTTTTTTTCCCCACCCATGTGCACCGAGGAGAATTTGTGTCCAGGATGCCAGTCCCACCCCTTCCATGCCTCGGAAGCACAACCATCTCCCCAGGCCAAGATGAGCTTCATAGAACTGTGGGGCTCTCTGCTTCCAAGGAGGGCAAAAAAGGAAACTGACCCCTGATGTGAGCACAGACAGTGCCTACAGCCCAGCATCACTGAAGTGGCACCAAGTCTCACTTGAAGAGACGTCACATTCAACAGTCTTGGGAAGCCATGAAATGCCACTGTTCTATTTCCTCCTCTAAGCCTTCTGGAACCATTTTGTTCTTACCTAATTAAAATTATTTTTCTTATAAGTTAAGGCCAACGTCTCAGCTAATTCAGGAATTAGTTGTCCCAGGGAGACAACCAACAGAGAGCAACAACATTTTTGTTTTTCAACCTCAGAGTCTCCATCCATTTAATCCCAGGTAAAGATCAGCTCTATCCTAACCTGTAACTTTACTTTTAACCCTGATGTTAGTTTTACAAAATTGGAGAGTGAGTATTTGGAAACAACATCCCACATAGAACAACATTATTGGCATAAAAAAATACTCAGTCATACTTTTTCAATAGGGTAATATTTATCTACAGTTGTCTGTGACAGGTATAGAAGACTCTAGAATACACTTGAGTGACACCACTCTTTTGAGTGACCATTTATTGAGTGACAAGCATTTAACATACAATTTTCCAATAAATATACTGATATTATAAGGTGGATATAATTTTCCCATTTTGCAAATAAGGAAACCATGACTCAGAAAATGTACTAGTCCACTTTTCATGGCTATAACAAAATATCTGAGACTGAGTAATGTACATGAATTTTAAAAAAGAGGTTTATTTAGCTATAATTTAGGAATCTAGAAGTCCAAAGAGTATGGTGCTGACTCTTGGGGGGACTATGACATAAAATCATCATGACAGGAATGCAAGTATGAAAGAAAGAGAGATCACATGACAAGACAGGCAGTCAGAATGTGGAGGGGCCAGTCTTGCTCGTTTATAGCAAGCCCTCTGGTGAATATTAACTGGGGTCTCATGAGAACTACATTAATCCCTTCCCAGGACCATGCCCCAGTGACCTAAGGAGCTCCCAGTAGACCCTACCTCTAAAGGTTCTGCCACCTTCCAATGCCACCGTACGGAGAAATGAGCTTCTGATACACAAACCCTCAGGGGACAAACCACATCCAAACTTTAGTCAATTCAAATGACAACAAAAACAGCAATAATAAATAAAGGTAACATTTGGGGATCACCTAGCAGATAGCATGTATCTGTGTAAAGCTGATCGAATACTGCACATAATTACTTGAATGTACCATCTCTCACTTCCTCCTCACTTCATTCCAATGAGTCTGATATCATTATTATCCATTTCACAGATGGGAGAAGCTAGGACAAGTAACTGGTCCAGGATCCCACAATCAGTGAGTCGCAAAGCTGGGACTCACCTGGGTAAGACTAACTAGAAAGTCCATGCTCAGTTGTTCCACTGGACAGGCCACCTTCTCTGGAGCTCAGCTTCCAACCCACATCTAACTACAGAGCAGATAGACTTTCCACTGACATGATTCCTAGAAATAAACTACAATCATAGAGAGTCGCTCATGCAAATGGTTTGAATGGCTCAACTAAATCAATACGTCTAGTCAACTCCCTGCAATACTGGAGAGCATGAACTTGGGGTTTGTCAGACTCATTCGCATTCTGATGCTTTTGGCTGGCTCACCTGGCATTTGTTACTCAACCTTTCTGTGCCTTCATTCTGGGATTTCTTAAATGAGAAAATAAAGTACCCATCTTAAAGACTGATGTAGAAATTAGACAAGAAGATGTTGGAACATTCTTGGCATTTAGTATGTGACTATCAACAGTAGCTAGTATGATACAGCATTACTCTGTGTGTTTTATAAAGTCAAGATATATCAAAAGGCATATTCATGAGCCAAATATCACCCGTTTTTTTCAATCCTAATCTTGCCATTATCTACTGGGGTGATGTTGGATAAGTTACCCAAGATTTCTTTGCTTCAGTTTGTTTATTGATAAGAACAAAGTACAGAATGACTTTTAAGTTACCTTCAAACATTAATATTCGGTAATGATATGAGTATATATAAAATTGTTGTGCAACTTTTGAATTGCTATAAAATTTACCGTACCACTATCACCATGATCACCTCTTTTACCATGGAATTGGGAAAGCTGAGAATGGAACAGGTACTGCACTAACTCCTTTGTGTGCAATGTCTATTTCTTCCTCATATTTCCCTAAGAAGTTGTTATTTTAAGATAAATCATCCAAAATTCATAGCTGACCTTAGGGTCCATTCTTGGTAGTATACACTTTGGACAAAGGTCTAATGACCTGTATCCACCATTATTGAACCACAAGGAGCAGTGTCCCTGCCCTAAAGATCTGTGATCCACCTTTTCATCCTTTCTCTTCTACCCTGGGAAACCAGAGATCTTTTTACTGCTGTTATAATCTTGCCTTTCACAAGATGTCATAATTGTTGGAATCATACAGCATTTAGCCTTTTCAGATTGGCTTCTTTTATGTAGTAGGATGCTCTTAAGTTTTCTAGTCTTTTCATGGCTTGATAGCTCATTTCTGTTGAGCACTAAATAATACTCCATTACCTGGATACACCTGAGTTTATTTATCTGTTCACCTACAGATGGACATTGTGTTTGCTTCTAAATTTAAGATCATAACGAAAACTGCTATAAACTTACATGGGCAAATTTTGCGTGGAAATAAATTTTCATCTCCTTGGGGCAAATGCCAAGGAGCATAGTTGCGGGATTATATAATAAAATATTTTTAAGGAACTGCCCAATTCTTCCAAATAGGCTCAGAAACATGGCATTCCTGACAGCAGTGGTGAAAGTTCCTTTTGCTCCACATCCTCTAACATTTTGTTGTTGTCCGTGTTTTGGATTTTCACTATTGTCTTAGATGTAAAGCGGCATTGTTTTAAGTTGCTTTTTCCTGATGACGCATGTGGAGCACTTCTTCATATGCATTTTTGCCACCTGGGTATATTCTTTGGTGATGTGTCAACTGGGGTCTTTTACTTATTTTAAAATCAAATTGTTTGGGCTGGGGATGTGGCTCCAGCGGTAACGTGCTTACCTGGCATGCGCGGGGCACTGGGTTCAATCCTAGCACCACATAAAAATAAAGATGTTGTGTCCACTGAAAACTAAAAAAATAAATATTAAAAAACTCTCTCTCTCTCTCTCTCTCACTCTCTCTCAAAAAAAATTATATTGTTCATATCATTGAGTTTTAAGCCTACTTAGTGTGTTTTGGATAACTGTGCTTTATCATATATGTCTCTTATGTACATTTTCTCCTGTTTTTTTGGCTTATCTTTTCATTCTTGTGACAGTATAAACTTTTCAATTCTTAAAAACTCAAATGTCATAGTCCAGGCTTAACACTATATCTATCATGTCTGAACTTAGAAGACTAAAGAGAATATATTACTGACATTGATATCTCCCATTCCCCAAATGTCAAAAGGGTTAGGGGAAAAAAACTCAAATATAGAACCTCTGCCAATACCTAACAGAGGGTAACAATCTACAAGGTCCACCTGGACCATCTTAATCTCAAATGTGCTTGTGCAGGAGCCTTAAAAGCACCCAGAAACAGATACCTGACTCCCAAAGTACAGTCTTGCTATAGAATTACCACCAAATTAGGGCTGGGGCTGTAGCTCAGTGTAGAGCACTTGCCTAGCATGTGTGAGGCACTGGGTTTGATCCTCAGCACCACATAAAGGTACAAAAAAATACTATAACAACAAAAAAAATAAAAATAAAAAAGAATCACCACCAAATTGTATCAAGACTCAATCTGAGCCCTCGCTCTGGCAGTGACTATTCATAAAATTGTATGTTAGGACACTCTGAAGATCACGTCTGTTTGGCAAGTAAGCATCCATTTATTCTTTCATTCTAGTATCTCACTAACATTTATAATAATTTTACACCCATACTGGAATCAGAAAAGCTGAGATCAGAGGTCTGGTTCATCTTAACTGGCTTTGCCAACTTAGGCAAGTCACTGGTGGTCCTTAAGCAAGTCATTGGTCTTCTGTAAAATGAGTGTATATGACTTCTGTTTAGAAACCGCTGTGGAACTCATGTGTTTGTTTCCATGTCTCCTGAAACCTCTCTAAAATTATAGCAATGAAATTTTTGCCCATAAGAAACAGGGGAATAGGAGGGGGAAAAATTAATCCTAGGTACAATGACTTATAAGCAGAAAGAAGTTCTTTTAATGGTCAAGGCTGGATACCAACTAACTCCCAAGACAGAATTTCAGAGAGCCTCCAGAAGAGAGGAGACATGGGATCCCTACAGATGGGGGAATGCAATGGGACAGGAAACAGAAGGGTTGGTGAAGGTGCAGATAAACCCCTGAGTCCTATTCCAAGCCACATTCAGTCATACGATCTTTCTTTATAACAGCAAAAGACAGAAGGAAAGATGAACAAAGGTTCACATATTGCAGGAATAGAAGAACATGAATTTATATGAAAATGAAGGGATTGAGTAAAAGTCTTCTTTTTGAATGGCGAAGACTCCAAATCCCCACCAAATGCCCACATCCTAATCTTCAGATCCCGTGACTGCGTTACATCACATGGTGAAGGGGAATTAAGGTACTAGGTTCCTAATCAGTTGGCTTCATGCTGATTTATCTAGTGGAAGATTGTGCTGATTTATTACGTGGGCCCAGTGTTAGCACAAAGGTGTGCTGACAGTGTGCCCGCAGAAGGCAAGCACAGTGATACAACGTCACTGGCCATGAAGATGGACAAGAGGGCTGTGAGCCAAGGAAGACGGCAGTCACCAGAAGTTGGAAGAGACAAAGGGACTGGGAATCCAGGAAAGAACAGAGCACCTAAGTTTAGCTGGAGCACCCACGTGGGACTTCTATCCTACACAACAATAAGATAGCAAGTTTGGGTTGTTCTAGCTGCCCGTTTGTGATCGTTGCTACAGAAGTAACGGAGAACTAATACACACCCTCATAAAACTAATAAAATAGTGCCTGTGCATTATTTAGAAATACAGAACAAATTCCAGAAGGAAGAGCTAAAAGAATGGAATGACTAATTCCAGGGAGAGGAAATTGGTAGTGGGGAAGCGGAAGCAAAGAAGCTGTTCTTTCTGGTTGTACATCTTAAAAAATTATGTCATCTTTTAAAAGGACATTGTAATATGATGGCAAGAAAACTACAACTGCAAAGAAATGAATTTAATGCCTCCCCAAAGGCTCTGATAGTGTCAACTTGGTGTATTATGGGTGTTTGAGAACCTTGTTCTCAACAACGGAGCTAAAACCAGTTACTGGAAACAAACAAAGCTGCCCCATGTTATGAGAGTGACTGTTCTGTTATGTGTTTACTTTTCATTACATCTCTGTGGAGCCGGGGATCAAACCCAGGGCCTTGTACATGCCAGGCAAGTGTTCTACCACTAAGCTACATCCCCAGTTCTGTTTATTTTATTTTGAGACAGGGCCTCACTAAATTTTCCATGCTGGCCTTGAACTTGACATTCTCCTTCCTTGACCTCCCAAATAACCGGGATCACAGGTGTGCACCAACACACCCAGCTATTTTTCATTATATTTTAAAATAATCTTTCTCAATATATATGTTCAGTTTCATATGCTTGAAAGCAAGTATTTGCATCATCATATTTGAGAAAGCATGAAAATTTTGACAGCCTTATTTTCATAGAATCATAAAATGCTTATATTCCAACAACAGTATTGCCTTCATAGTTTTTCCTTGGATGGGCTGGACAGTCTGTGTTCTCTGGGTTCCTGCTGTGGTTAGTCCCTTATGAGCACAACTGACATGTGGTTTTGGAATAAATCTGAGATGTGAAAAATTTCAATATGAAAGATGAGTGCTTAGAGGAAGGCTTAACCATATTGAAGCACTTCTTGTTGTGAAGTGTAGAAATTCTAAGAGCATCCATACTGAAAACAAAGTTTGCGAAAAGAATAATTTGCTACCTGGACTTTGAAGAAGTCATTCTAACTACATCTTCTCATTTATATGTGAAATCTAAAAAAGTCAAACTCATAGAAGCAAAGAGTAGAATGGTAGTTTTGAGAGGTGGAGAGGAATGGGAGGAGATTAGTCAAAGAGTACAAAGAAGCCAGGCATGCAGCTCATGCCTGTAATCCCAGTGGCCAGGAGACTGAGGCAGGAGGATCGAAAGTTCAAAGCCAGCCTCAGCAATTTAGTGAGGCCCTAAGTAACTCAGCAAAACCCTGTCTCTTAATAAAATATTAAAAAGCTAGTGATGTGGCTCATTGCTTAAGCACCCCTAGGTTCAATGCTTGGTACCAGAAAAAAAATTAAAAAGTAACTTGTATGAAATAAGTTTAAGTAATGACAGTATCATCTTGCTTAATCCATATGGTAAAATCAACTTCCTACTTCATCTGATAGCTTTCTAAGACATGGCCATTTTGGCCACAGCAGAGTTTAGGTGTATGTGAACACATGGGTTACAGATATGTGAACATGTATGGCAAACACTCTTTATTCATGTTAGGAAAACATCCTGAAATACTCCCGAGGTCACTCATTTCTGCAAAAGGGTCATGTTATGGTTAGTTTATGTATTGCAGCCAGTTGTAAAGGCAGTAAAATAAATTTGACCTGTGAGGTTTTTCAGGACAAGAAATGCCACATATCTACCGGAAATTCTATTTATACTTTAACCCATATGAGAAAAAATTGATAATTTTTAAATTATTTAATTATCATCACTCTGTGGGGAGTTGGAAGCATACTTAATATTATGCTGTTCTAAAGCATAATTAAAGGATTTTTTTTCTTCCTTTCGGCTGATATAAATACTAGCATTTGTCCTAAATAATAATTGTGGAAAAAATCTACAAATCACAACATTTTCCTTCTGTATAAATGTGAATGCATGATTTAACTTAATTTCATTTTTATTTTGATTTCAAACCCTTCTCACTGAATAACTCAATTTTATTCAAAGGAGAACTGGTCCCTTCAACTCCATTTCTGATCCTTCTTGAACACGTGTTCTCTTGTTAAGCCAACTCAACCACCTGGCACTGAGTATTTAATTTGAAGAGAATCTCTGGCATCTGGCATTAACTATTATTCTCTCTGCATCTGGATCAGCTTTGATCATTATATATTTATGTTGAATCTCTTCACTTATTCTGTGAACAAAAAGAATGTGTGACGAACTAAGAAAAGAGATCAAGTAAAAGTTAAGCAACAGTGACGTGATGTAGCAGGATTTGTATAGCAAGATTTGTGCAGTATTTGACCAAAAGAGAAAAAGAAAAAACAGAATTGAATAGAAGGTTTTAAAAAGTGTTCTAAAGCTTAAGAACATATATTTTAGAATTTAGTGTGATACAATAGATTTGGGTATCTTCCCCCTCAAAAAAATTTAATCTACTCAGTGTGATGAGAGACAGACATTTAAAGGGTGGCTTTTGGAATTCTTATGGAGCATGCAATATTAAGGATTTTGAGATGATACATAACAATAAAATAGAAAGTGTGACTGCTTGTTTTATCTACCTATGAAAGATAAGGTACCTCAACACCATGGCTAGGGAATATTAAGAGAAACAAATAGAGGTTTTTTGTTTTGTTTTGTTTTGTGTTTTTTTTTTTTTTTTTTTTTTTTTTGCATTGCTGGGGATTTAACCTAGGGACTCTCACACTTACTGGGCAAGCTGAGTGTTATGGTTTGGATGTGAGGTGTCCCCCAAAAACTTATGTGTGAAACAATGCAAGAAGATTAGAGGAGAAATGATTGGGTTATGAGAAACTTAACCCAATCTGTGAATTAATCACCTGATGGGATTAATTGAATGGTAATTGAAGGCAGGTAAGGTGTGGCTGAAGGAGGTGGGGCATTGAGGTCATGCCTTTGGGGGATATATTTGTATTTGTCAAGTGGAGATCTCTCTCCCTCTCCCCCACCTCTTTCCCTCTCCCTCCTCCTACTCTCTCCCTCCTCCCTCCCCCCTCAAGCTCAGTAGCTAGCTCGCTCTCGCTCTCGCTCTCTCTCTCTCTCTCTCTCTTCCTCCCCTTTATGATCATCATGTGATTGTCTCCACTACATTCTTCTAACATGGTGTTCTCCCTCACCTTGAGCACTGAAGAGTCAGCTGTCCATGGACTGAGACCTCTGAAACTGTGAGCCCCACAATAACCTTTTCCTCCTGTCCTCCCCTTTGCCCCAAAGTTCCCCCACTTATTCCATGCAAGTCCCCCATATGGATTTGCATCCAATTATCAGAGAAAACATTCGGCTTTGGCCCCTGTTTTGTTTTTTTTTTTGGGGGGGGGCGGGGGGAGATTGGCTAATTTTGCTTAGCATAATGTTCTCCAACTCCATCCATTTATCTGCAAATGCCATAATTGTATTCCCTTTTAATCCTGAATAATATTCTATTTTGTATATATATCACAGTCTTTTTATTCACTTATCTATTGAAGGACATCTAGGTTGCTTCCACAGTTTATCAATTGTGAATTGTGCTGCTATAAACATTGATGTGGCTGCGTTACTGTAGTATGCTGCTTTTAAGTCTTTAGGGTATAGACCAAGGAGTGGGTTAGTGGGTGAAATGGTGGTTCCATTCCAAGTTTTCTAAAGAATCTCTACACTGCTTTCCAGATTGGTTGCAAAACAACTTGCAGTCCCACCAGCAATGTGTGGGTATGACTTTTACCCCATATCCTCACCAACACTTATTGTTGTTTGTATTCTTGATAACTGCCATTCTAACCTGAGTGAGATGAAATCTTAGAGTAGTTTTGATTTGCATTTCTCTAATTACTAGAGATATTGAATATTTTTTTCATACATTTGTTGATCAATTGTTTTTCTTCTTCTGAGAAATGTCTGTTCAGCTCCTTAGCCCACTTATTGATTTTGTTGTTTGTTTTTTTGGTATTAAGTTTTTTGTGTTCTTTATATATCCTGAAGATAGATAATGCTCTATTTGAGGTGTGTGTAGTAAAGATTTTCTCCCAATATGTAGGCTCTCTCCTCACATTATTGATTGTTTCCTTTGCCGAGAAGAAGCTTTTTTAGTTTGAATCCATCCCATTTATTGATTCTTGATTTTGATTCTTGTGCTTTAGGAGTCTCATTAAGGAAGTTAGTTCCTAAGCCAGTATGGTGAAGATTTGGGCCTACTTTTTCTTCTATTAGGCATAGGGTCTCTGGTCTAATTCCTAGGTCCTTGGTACACTTTGAGTTTTGTGCATAGTGAGAGATAGGGGTTTAGTTTCATTTTGCTGTATATGGCTTTCCAGTTTTCCCAGCACCATTTGTTGAAGATGCTATCTTTTCTCCAATGTATGTTTTTGGCACTTTTGTCTAGTATGAGATAGCTGTATTTATGTGGGTTTGCCTCTGTGTCTTATATTCTGTACCATTGGTTTACATGTATATTTTGATGCCAATACCATGCTGTTTTTCTTACTGTAGCTTTGTAGTATTGTTTAAGGTCTGCTTTTGTGAAGCCTCCTGCTTCACTCTTTTTGCTAAGGATTGCTTTGACTATTCTCAGTCTCTTAATTTTCCAAATGAATTCCATTTTTCTATGAGGAATGTCATTGGGATTTTAATTGGAATAGCATTGAATCTGTATAGCACTTTGAGTAGTATGGCCATTTTGAGAAATTGATTCTACCTATCCAAGAGCCCGGGAGATCTTTCCATCTTCTAAGGTTTTCTTCAATTTCTTTCTTTAGTTTTCTGTAGTTGTTATTGTAGAGGCCTTTCACTTCTTTCATTAAAATGATTCCCAAGTATTTTATTTCTTTTGAGGCCATTATGAATGGGGTAGTTTTCCTAATTTCTGTTTCAGAGGATTTATCACTGATGTATGAAATGCATTTGATTTTTGGGTATTGATTTTATATCCTGCTACTCTGCTGAATTCATTTATTAATTCTAGAAGTTTTCTGGTGGAATTTTTTTTGTATCCTCTAAATCTAGAATCATGTCATCTGTAAATAATGATAGTATAAGTTTTTTTCCTATTCATATCCCTTTAATTTCTTTCATCTGTGTAATTGGTCTGGCTAGAGTTTCAAGGACTATACTGAATAGAAGTGATGAAAGAGGGCATCCCTCTCTTGTTCCCACTTTAGAGGGAATGCTTCCAATTTTTCTCCATTTAGGATGACATTGGCCTTGGGTTTACATAGATAGCTTTTACAATGTTGAAGTATGTTCCTACTATCCCTAGTTTTTCTAAGGTTTTCAATGTAAAAGGGTGCTGTATTTTGTCAAATGCTTTCTCCGCATCAATTGATATAATTGTATGATTCTTATATTTAAGTCTATTGATGTGATGAATTGTGTTTATTGATTTCTGTATATTGAAACAACCATGCATTACAGAAATGAACCCCACTTGATCATGGTGCACAATTTTTCAAATATGTTTTTGTAAGCAATTTGCCAATTTTATTGAGAATAAAATAAAATTTTATTGAGAATTTTTGCATTTATGTTCATCTGGGATATTGGTCTGAAATTTTCTTCCTTTGATGTGTCTCTGGGTTTGGTATCAGGGTTAAACTAGCCTCATAGAACAAGTTTGGAAGGGTTCCCTCCTTTTCTATTTCATGGAATAATTTGAGCAGTATTTTTATTAATTTTTCTTTTTAGGTCTTGTAGAAACTTGGCTGAGAATCTGTCTGGTCCTGGGCTTTTATTTGTTGGTTGCCTTTTGATGGTATCTTCTATTTCCTTCCTTGAAATTGATCTGTTTAAGTTGTATATGTTCTCCTGGTTCAGTTTGGATAGGTCATATGCCTCTAGAAATTTGTCAGTGTCTTCAAGGTTTTCTATTTTCCTGGAGTATAAATTTTCAAAATAGTTTCTCATTATCTTCTGTATTTCTGTAGTGTCCATTGTGATATGTCTATTTTTAGCACAAATTTTAGTAATTTGAGTTTTCTGTCTCCTTCTTTTTGTTAGGGTGTCTATGTTTGCCAATTTTATTTATTTATTCAAAGAACTAGCTTTTGGTTCTGTCAATTTTTTGAATTATTTCTTTTTTTCAATTTCATTGATTTCAGCCCTAATTTTAATTATTTTCTGTCTTCTGCTTTTTTTTGTTGTTGTTGGTTTGTTCCTCTTTTTCTAGGGCTTGGTACAAGTTGTTCCAGGATCTCCTGGCTTTGACTGTCTGAGTTGAAAAATATACTGAGATCCTAATTGGTCTTCCCCTATATATAATCTGGTTTCTCTCTCTTGCAGCCTTTAAAATTCTACCCTTCTTCTGTATGCTAGGCACTGTCTTCCAGGTGATCTAGTCTGTTGGTGATGATTTCTATTGAGTTTTTAAATTTGGTTTATTTTTCCTTCATTTCAAGGATTTCTGTGTTTCTGTTTGTTTTGTTTTTCAGAATATCTCTCTCTTTCTAGAAATAATCTTTTTCTACCTGTATTTGCTAAATAATCTTTTGCTACCTGTATTTGCTCTCTTATCTCTTTGTTGGTGTGGTCAATGGTTGCCTTTATTTGATCTCTTATCTCTTTGTTGGAGTGATCAATTTTTGCCTGTATTTGCTCACTTAAGTCATTCTTTAATTCACCAGATCACTTTAATTATGTACATTCTGAACTCCTTCTCTGACATTTCATCAACTTCGCTGTCAATGGATTCTATTGTTGTAGTATCTTGGTTTGTTTGGGGCACTTTCCTCTCTTGTTTTTTCATGTTGTCTATATGTCTTCCTCCCTTGCAGTGCAGATCTGTGGTGTCACAGCTTCGACCCTATAATTTGGTAGTGTCCATGCAGATTACCAATACCTCACCTTTAAAGGGGATATCAATGTTCAGAGCACCTAATGCAACCAATATACAGCCATAAATCAATTAGCTTCTATTTTAACATTTACAGTTTTGTTGCTATAAATAGAAATAATGAGTTTGGTTACCTCTTACCATATATATAGCCAGTAGGTTTGCATAAGGGTTTACAGTTTCCAATGGTGGACAAAAGGGGGTTGGGCTATAAGGAAGTAAAAGGAGACACAGAGACAAGCTGTAGAGGCAGAAAAAATGGCTGCTTGTCTAAGCAGCCACTTTTATTTATACCTACATGTCATATTAGGTCATTAGTGCCATAACTACATTATTGTTTATTGTATCACTAAGGTTGCTTATTCTGGAGTTACAACATGCAATGTTAGGAGCTTTGTGTAGCTCTCAAGAAAGGTCATTGTCTGAATTACTGTTAGGCAGGCAGGTCCAGGAGCACTGGAGCTTGGCGAAGCATTGTGGTTGTCTAGCAAGCAAGTTCCTTTATTTCCAGGAGCTATGTGCCTGAGATCTTATAAGACTTATAAGACTCTAACACAGAGGCCTCGTCATGGGAGGACATTACCACAGCATTTAGGCATGCACATGTACTAGTTATCTTACTAGTTCCTGAGAGAAAATGTAGAATATTCCAAGTGTGGGAAACAAAATGCCTGTTATCCTTGGGAGTGTGCTCACCTGAAGAAATTTGCTGTCTTGTACATATCCACAGCCAGAACCCTTAAAGTAGACTGTGATGTTTATGAGGTAGGATGTGAGAATATAGAGGTATTAGATTATAGGACTAGTGGAAGGGTAATCAAAAGAAATTGGCTGTGAGAGAGAGAGAGAAAGAGCAAGGCAACCCCATTCAAGGCCCACTGTTACCTCTGCACCAGGATGGTGTTTATTAGCACACCTAGTAGAGATACCTCTGGTACAACCGAGCCCACAGGGACCTTGGTGACAGTTTTCCAGGTCCTGATTTTTGTCCCTAGATGAAAGCAGCCATGTCCCTCGTTGGTGATGGCAGTAGCATCAAGCCTGTAGGTACCTTGATGTTGGGCTTCTAGGCCCCAGTCAGTTTCCCAAGGTGGAAGCTGCCCCAGCTAAAGATGGCAGAAACAGCAGCACAGGTAACTCAAGATGGCAGTGGAGGTATCCCAAAATGGAGGCAACTGCTATCAGATTTGAGGCTGGAAGGATGGGCTGTACAAAGGCATTAGACAGCTTATTTGGTGATGCTGCAGTGTGGTGTGTGGTGCTGCAATAGGCAGCTGCCTCCTGGCCCTGTCTGATGTCCCACAGTGGTGAATACTGCATGGGGAGGGCTATGGCAATGGCTTCAAAGTTTCCAAATGGAGGTGGTTTGTGTGGGGCCACATGTTGGTGAATAGGGAACTACAGCAGGTATGGTGTTCCTCTCTGTGGATGCAGTGTTCCTCTCCGTGTGGGCACAGCATGGTTGAGCCTCTCCAGGGCTTCGAGCCACAAGGTCCCACTTACTCTCTTGAATGTGTGTTTCTTACTTTACCCCAAAAGACTTCTCTCTCTTGAGATAGCCCACATTCTCCCTTGAATGTGTATCTGTTTTCCTAAAATAAGTCTGTCTCAGGAAGAAACTTGATTTTGTTTTTTTTTAAGGCAGGGTCTTAGTAAGTTGTTGAATTGCTGAGATTGGCCTTGAACTTGCGACCCTCCTGCCTCACTTCCCAAGTAGCTGGAATTATAGGTTGCACCCTAACACCCAGCCAGGTTCTTCTACTATAGAATAAATAAAAGGACATGTCCACTATGTCCTAAATAATCTCTAAAAGGTTATTGAATAATTATAACTGAATTGATAGTAATGGAAATGAAAGTACTATAGCTTATATTATTTAAAAATCTTATTACCATTTCCTAAAGAACTGAGTCCAAATTGATAACTACTTATTAAGTTATAGTGTACCATGAAATGGTAAAATTACAAATGCTTAGACAAAAATTTAAATTAATTATCATGTAATTACAAATTCTTTTTTTAGTTTGCCATTGAAAATTTACCAAAATATTGGCCCTTTTTTACAATATTTGATCAGCATTTTTAAGTACTCATATGATCCTTAGGAAGATGAAATTGAAAAAATTTATACAAAGATATGTCAAGCACAGTACTTTAGACATGGAAGGTATTTGGCAGATGAGAGCTGTTAGTAGCTATGTACTTGTCAAATTTCCAGATAAATGAACATTCAAGTTCAGATTTAACTTTCCCTTTGGTGGAGACATTAATCCTTGACTAGGTCATCCTTTGTGTTAAAGTCTAATACTTAGGGAATTTTCACATTACATTCAGCCAAGATTTCCATTTCAACTTTGAACTACTGGTATAAGTTTTGTCTGGATGGAGAGCAAAAAACATCTACTTTTTATTTCAATATGGCAACCTTTAAACATTTCTGCATTTTCCTCTTCCAAGTCTTCTGCCATCAGTAGCGAGGAATTCTTAGAATGCTGAGCCTGAAACTGACCACATACTCAACACTGATGTGGCCAGGGCCAGGTTTAGATTTGGCTACCTCAAGACTTAGTATTATGATTACCCCATTCCCATCCAGGACACTTCAGTTGGAGCTTAAGTTTATAAATTATTATTTCAGACATTCTGCTTTGCAAACGACAGAAACATAATTAGCTTGAGTTAAAAAGGAATTGCTTAAGTTCTAAATAGGTTATTAGAATAGAATGTCACTGAAAGAGGGGGCAGCTGAGCCATAGGAATAGTTGACGAAAGGAATCCAAATTTAAACAGGAGTCTCTTTCCATCTCTCATTTCTGTTCCTCTCTCTACAGACCAGAATCCTCCGCTGCTTACAAATCCCAAGCTTTATTTCTTAGAATCCATGCTTACAAGGTAAGATTGGCCTACCATTTTGCTCTAGTTTTTAAATCCTCAGAAATGAATTCTCATTATTGAATCAAATGTTCACTCCTGGTCCTATCATCTTTGCCCAGGGACCAGGCCATGTTGTGACTTGAGTGCTGTTGTTGAAATCATTTGAATAAGGAGAAGGAGCAGTTTCTAGAAAAGGTGATCTGGATAGAGAGGCCTGCAAGTGCCAACTATAAAATGTGTCAACCCTCTTTTATCCATAGGGGATACATTCCAGAATATGTATACATATAATTAGAAGTACTTACTGGTACACACACACACACACACACACGCTTGCTTATATTCTACTTTATAAACTTTTTATGAAATATAATATTTATGCAAAATTGCACAAATCTTAACAATCTGATGAGTTTTTATTAAGTCTGAAAGAAATCACTTAGGTCAAGTCACAAAATACTACCAGTGACCTAGGTGCCTTTAGTGTAGCACCCCATCCACCCAAAGTTAGCCAGTATTCTGACTTCCACAGCAAAGATTCTTTTGCCTGCATTTTTGCCCATAATATAAAAGGAATCATAAAAAAAAAACACTAAAAAACACTCTTCTATGTCAAGCCTATTTGACTCAACATAAGTCTAGAAAGTCACCCTTTGCTGCAAACAGCAGTTCATTTTTTTTTTTTTTGCCTTACAGTATTTATTGTTTGAATATACCAACGTTTATTTATTCATTCTGGTGAACACTACAGTTGTTTTAGTTTGGAGCTATTTCAAAGAACACAGTAAACATTCTTGTAAATTTCCAGGTGCACTGTTCATGCATTTCTATTGGGCATGTATCTAGGAGTGAAATTGCTGGCTCGTAGAATATGCATATGTTCAGTTTTAGTAGAGACTGCCAATCACTTTTCCAAAGTGACTGTAACAATTTATACTCCTGCCTGCGGCCATTTTCCCATCATGAATATTTTTATATTGCACTGCTTTTTCTCAAAGAGTTTTAATTCTTTATATACTCTGTATATGAGTCCTTTTAGATATACTATCAGTATATTCAATCTTGTATGACTTATGCTTTTAATCTCTTAATATTGTATTTTTATGAAACAGGAAATTATTCATTTTAATGTAGTCCAAATTAATATTTTGTGATTGGTACATATTTTATCCCATTTAAGAAAACTTTAAAATTCTGATTTTTTCCAAAAGATTTTTGTCTGATTTTTGCACAAAGGTCTACAATCTAACCAGAATTGATTTGTAAGGTAAAGATAAAGTTGTTTTGTGGATTTTAAAAAATTTTACTTATTTTTTAGATATGCATGACAGTGGAGTTTATTTTGACATATATTAAGTACATGGGGTATAACTTATTCTAATTAGGATTCCATTCTTGAGGTTGTATATGATGTGGAGTTTCACTGGTAGTATATTCACATATGAACATAGGAAAGTTACGTCCAATTCATTTTGTGGTTTTGATGCTGTAGATCAAAACCAGGGCCTTGTGCATGCTAAGCCAGTGCTTTATTACTGAGCTATACCCCGGTCCAAAAATTAATTTTTCCCAAGTGACTATCCAAATAATAGCATCCTTTCCACATTATACATACTAATGTCATCTTGCTAAAATATCATGTAACTGCAGAGATGTGGAACTCTCTGTTCTTTTCCATTGGTATTTTTATCTATCCTTATGCAAATTTTAGTCTTTATTTTAATAGCTTTATGATATTTCTTGATATCTGAGACTGTAAGTCTCCTATCTTCTTTCCATTAATGATCTCCTCGACTATTTTCAGTCTCTTGCAAACTTAAATAAATCTAAGCACCAGCTGGTCCATTTCTATTCTGAGATTTAAACTGAGATTATGTTTAATCTTAAGATTAATTTAGGAAGAATTTACGACCTGAAAATATTAATTTTTCTAATCCAAGAGAAGGGGAAAATCTTATTTATATTTAGGTTTTAAAATTTTCTTTTGAGGCTCAGAGTGTAGCTCAGTGATAGAGCACTTACCTAGCATACACGAGGCCCTTGGTACAATCCCCAATACCACACACACGAAAAAAACTTGTAACTTTTTGTTGCTGGTATAAAAAATCCAGTCAATTTGTCCTTGATTTTATATATTGCCTCTGGGACCAAAGACCTGGCTAAATTCACATATTTATTCTAATAGTTTATCTCCAGATTTTTATTTTTACTTTTTTATTATTCCTTTATTTTATTTATTTTTATGGGGTGGTGAAGATTGAACCCCCTTGCGTGTACTAGGTGAGCACTCTACCACTAAGCCACAACCCCAGCCTCCTCCCGATTTTTTAAATATTCCCTATGTACACATTTCTTTTGTCCATGAATAATGACAGTCTTGTTTCAGCATTTGCCAAGCTTTTATTATTTTAGTTCTTTTTATTGCTTTTTTGCATTAGTTAAAATCTCTACTTTTAATAAAAGTAGTGATAGCAAGTGTTCCTATCAAGCTTTTAGCCTCAGGAAAAGTTTTCAATAACTCACTATTAAATTGACTTTGATTCCTAGTCTAAGTTTTTATTATAAATTAATATAATATAACATACTATGCATTAGTATAGTATATTATCAAATTTATTCTGCATTTATTAAGATATATTACTTGTCTCCCCTTTTCTGTGAATATGGTGAACTGTACTCATTGATTATTAATGATAAACCATCATTAACACTCTTATAAACTTCATTTGGTTGTGATACCTCCTCCATTTATACATCACTAGATTCTACCTGTTTAAAAATAGTTAGAGAAGACATTTGACATTTGTTTTTTGGGACTAGCTAACTTCACTTAGCATTATCTTCTTCAACATACATTTACCTGCAAATGACATGATTTTATTCTCTTTTGTTGTTGAGTAATATTCCACTGTGAATATATGCCACATTTTTTTTTTATCCATTCATCCACTGAAGGGCATCTAGGTTGGCTCCTCAGTTTACTATTGTGAATTGTGCTGCTATAAACATTGATGCGGCTGTGTCCCTGTAATATGTTATTTTTAAGTCCTTTGGGTATAGTCCAAGTAAAGGGATAGCTGGGTCAAATGGTGGTTCCATTCCCAATTTTCCAAGGAATCTCCTTACTGCTTTCCGTATTGGCTGCACCAATTTGCATTCCCACCAGCAGTGTATGTATGTACCTTTTTCCCCACATCCTCGCCAACACTTATTGTTGTTTGTCTTCATAATAGCTACCACTCTGACTGGAGTGAGATGATATCTTAGAGTAGTTTTGATTTGCATTTCTCTGATTGCTAAAGATGATGAGCATTTTTTCATATATTTGTTGATTGATTATATATCCTCTTTTGAGAAGTGTCTGTTCAGGTCCTTGGCCCATTTGTTGATAAATGTTTTCTCTGATATAAGGAGGCTGACTCATAGTGGGGTAGGGAGGGGAGCATGGGAAGAATAGATGAATTCTAGATAGGGAAGAGGGGTGGGAGGGGAAGGGAGGGGACAGGGGATTAGCAAGGATGGTGGAATGTGATGGACATCATTATCCAAAGTACATGTATGAAGACACGAATTGGGTGTCAACATACTTTATATACAGAGATATGAAAAATTGTGGTATATATGCATAATAAGAATTGTAATGCAATAAAAAGTACATGTATAAAGACATGAATTGGCATGAACATACTTTATATACAAAAATATGAAAAATTGTGCTCTATATGTGTAATAAGAATTATAATGCATTCTGCTGTTGTGTATTTAAAAAATAAAATCCATAAAAAAATAAAAAATAAAGTGGGAACTTGGACAGATGTAGGTTTGAGGCCATTTCTTCTTGTAGACCCATTGGCTGCACTATTTGGACTAGAATTGAACAAGTCACCTTATCTTGACTTGTGATCCCTTGATTGTAATAAAAGACATATTAACTCAAAAATAAATAAATAGATAGATAGATAAATAAATAAATAAATAAAGTTAGAATTTTTACAGACATGTTCATACTACATATTGGTCTAGAATTTTCCTTTCTAATAATTTCTTTAACTAATTTAGTGACAAGGGTTATGTTGGCCCTAGTGAACGGCTGGCATGTTATCTTCTTTACTGTTTTCTGGAAGAAAGTATATAGAACTGACATCATTACTCCCTTAATACTTGCTAGCATTCATCAAAGAAATCACTTGGGTAAGGGGTGTATTCTCTGAAGAGTTTTTAAATGAGATAATTTCTTTAGTAAATGTATAACATCCCAATTATTTATTCTTTTTTTTAATGCTTTGGTAAATTATATTTTTCAAAGAATTTCTTCAGCTGAAAATTGCATAAAGCTGTTTATAATGTCTCTTTTCTATTCATAATATCTATAAGATATATACTAATACTCCCTTATTCCATACTGATATTAGTAATTTGTTTTCTCTTTTTTACATCAGTCTTGCCACAGCTTGATCAATTTTATTCATCTTCTTCAAGGAACAAATTTTTCATTTTATTTATTGTATCTTGTTTTATATCTCTTATTTCTGCATTCATTTTAATTATCTTCCTTCTACTTTTTTAGAGTAACTTGTTGTATGTGGTTTTTGTTGTTGTTACATTTCATTTTTAGATGAAAATTTGTATCATTGTTATATAGCATTTTCTTTTCAAATATATCCATTTAAAACTATGAATTTTGTCTAGTAACTGCATGAATTCTATTAGCCTTTGTTAATCTGAAGATATCTTCTATATGTCACCTTCACACTTGAAAGATTTTTGGATGAGTAAATCATTCAAGGTTCATAGTTATTTCCATGAGCACTGGTAGCTGCGTCACTATCACTTACTTGAAAATATCTTCAAATTTCCATTGCACTTACTTCTTTAATTCTTGGGCTACTTAGAATTTTATACTTTAATTTCAAACCAGGTGGTGAATTTACTGGTTAGATTTCATTGTGAATTCTTAGAGTAATTCCACTATGTTCAGAGGGCACGTTCTAAATTATTCCAGTTCTTTAAAATATATTGCTTCTTGCTTTATGAGCCATATGTGGCAAACATTCTATACGCACTTGGGAAACACTGTGTTTTGTCATCCTTGAATGTAATATTCATAGTAGACATTTGAATGTCTCCATTTTTATTTGTTTGTTTGTTTGTTTTTGTTTTGCCATTATAAGTACTGATACAATGTATTTCTTATTGCATATATAACTCTTGTCCCTGTTGAATTGTTTCATTTCCTTAAAGCAAATTGTCTAGAGTACCATTACTAAGTCAAAGGGTTAGGAATGCCTTTATAGTTTTTCTTTTTATACAATATTGCTTACTAAAGTATTATATCTAATTTTAATGTCAGTTATGGTACATGAAATCACAGTGATTGGGTGTTGTAGTTGTTCCTTAATAAAGTGAATAGTAAATTGTAACTCAGAATTGACAATAATTTACATGCCTTTGATATTTAGACAAGATGAACATTTTTCTAGTGTTCATTTACCATTTTAATATCTTCTCATATACATTGCTTATTCATCTGTTTTTACTATCTACAGGGTTCTTAATGTTTTTGGAATACATTTGAGTGAGTAATTTTATAATGTTGTTTTACATATTTGATTCAAATGTTATCCAAATCCATTATCTTTTTAATTTTAGCTTTGTTGTTTTTCATCATATAATAATATTCAATTTGTGTAGATTTGAATCTATTCCTTTGTTTGTGGCTGCTCTTATCACTTCAAATCTGTGACATTGCTTGATTCTTCCTCAACTATGTTTCTTTTGTTTTCTTCTAAAATTTTTATTAACATGTGGGATAGAGTTACACTTCCTAATAGAAATATAGTACAAGCCACACATGTAATTTAAAATTCTCTACTAGTCATGTTCAAAAAGTAAATAGAAACATATGCAATTAATCTTAATCATATATTATATTCAACCCAATAACCAAAATACAGGTTCCAAAATTCATAAATTCCAGTTACTACCATTTAGTTAAACAGTACTAGACTATCAACAACAGCTTTCAAGTTTCAATTTCTATGGTAAAGTAACTAAGTGATTAAATAAAGTACAAACTTTCATAAATCACTATATAAACAACAAATGTGCATCATTATCAATAATGGATCACATCGGTTCCTACATAGTCTTATCAGTAATTGGCCACTATGTATGTGTTACTGGTTCATGCACAGAGAGCAAGCCATATGATTGTGTTTGTCCTTGTCTCCCAGTGGTAAACCCACATAAGATTTTACTAAAATAGAAAAGCCGAAGAAGGAATTCATCAACAAAGATGAAAGGATAGCAAAGAAACAATAAATCCTGTTGTTGGAAGTGAATGTAGGTGTGATTAGAAGAGGGATCACAGAGGGTTGTTGACATTAGCACTGTTCAGGACAGTTAAGGTGCATTAAGACTTTGCACAAATTCACCAGCGTGAATGAGGAATGTGGTTGTCACAAACAGGACAAAAATGCCCAATTGGAAGTAACACCAGCTAAAAATTCCACATTGAAGAAACTCTTGGATATTTTATAATATTTGGAAAGCAAAGGATAAAATGTTGAAAGTTGATCTTATACAATTCACCAAGGCTTAGAAGAGATGGTCGAAGCTCGCTCCATACTGGAAGCTTATAACAAGATGGCAAGTATTACTCACATTCTTCTTGATAAGTGTATTACAATGAAGAAAAAAGATACTTTAATTCTCCATGGTTCTAACGTTTGAAATAACTGTGACCAGATAAGTTAGTTTTTCTATTTTAATTTCTGCATAAATTTACTAACAATAAGAATGTTTGATGATTTGATCAATATTTATAGCAGCTCAATTCACAGTAGCTAAACTGTGGAACCAACCTAGATGCCCTTCAATAGATGAGTGGATAAAGAAACTGTGGTGTATATACATAATGGAATGTTACTCAGCATTAAAAGAGAATAAACTCATGGGCATTTACAGGTAAATGGATGGAGTTAGAGAATATCATGCTAAGTGAAGTAGCCAATCCCAAAAAAACAAAGGCCGAATGTTCTCTCTGATAAGTGGATGCTGATGCATAATGGGGAGAGGGAAGTAACTCTTCACACAGGAAGAATGGAAGAATTTTGACTGGGCAAATGGGAGGATGGAGAGGGGAGTGGGCATGGGGGCAGGAAAGATGGTAGAATGAGAAGGACATCATTACTGTAGGTACATATTGGTACAAGTGTTGCAACTCTACATCATATACAACCAGAGAAATGAAAAGTTGTGCTCCATTTGTGTACAATGAAATGAAATGCATTTTCCTGTCACATACAACTAATTAGAACAAATTTCTAAAAATATTTTTAAAAAGAATGATGATTTCTTTTTAAAACAAATTTCACAGTTTGCATAACAATCATAATTTCCCCACTGATTCTCTTTTTCCTTTTCTTGCATTATTGGGGATTAAACTCAGAGGAGCTCTATCACTGAGCCATAGCCCAAGTTCTATCTATCTATTTATTTATTTATTTATTTATTTATTTATTTATTTATTGAGATAGGGTCTCATTAAGTTGCTAAGGCTGGTCACAAGCTTATGACCCTCCTGCCTGAGTCTCCCAAGTCTTTGGGATGACAGGCATGCACCACACCTAACTCTCCCATTGATTCTTAAAAAATCACCTGTAGGGCTGGGGTTGTGGCTCAGTGGTGGAGTGTTTACCTTGCATGTGTGAGGCACTGGATTTGATCCTAAACACCACATAAAAACAAACAAAATAAAGGTATTATGTCCATCAACAACTAAATGTGATATATATATATCACATGTAAACCATCAGTTCAGCTTGTATGGTCACTTTCATGGACCTGCACCAACATGCAAAGCAAGGATCGCCTGTACTGTCATTTCAAAATCTGTTCAGCATTAAAGTTCTGAGATAATTACACTCTTTCTTTCCAATCAAGTCTTTGAGGTGTGGTGTGCATTCCCTACCTACAGAATAGCTCAGTTCATACTAACCTCATTTCAAATACTCCATTGTCACATGGGCTAGTGACTATGGGGGATTCGAAAACAAAAATCTAAAGTAACTTTTCTTTTGAAGCTAGAGCTGAAAAGTGTTGGTGAAGACCCAAGTTACTGCCTAGAAACTCTCCTATCCAAACAAATCAGACTGGCTCTCTTTGTGGATGAAGGTATTGACATTACTTCAGCTCATTTTGGAAGAAAGGCTAAGAAAATAAACCTTAAATTATTCTCATAAACTCATTGGAATTAGCCTGTTGGAACAATAAGGGAAGAGAAGAAAGAGCTCGTCAGTCTTCCAGTGAAAACACTGATTCCTCTGTCCCCAGTGTGAGCTGAGACAGCTTGGCTCATCTTAGCTCAGGGAGATTTGTAAGAGCTGCAGATTCACACATTATCTCTGAAATATCACACGGGTTCTGAGGGCTGCTCAGGAGTGAGTAATCTGTTTGGAGTTTTAAAAATACTCTTGCAAGTTAGAGGCGTCAGCAAACTATTTATTTGATTTCTTCCTCAGCCTCATGCTCTGGGAATTCCCAGTGGCCTAATAGGAATGGCAACAACACCTGCTGGGCTGTCACTATGCCGGCATCTTTCTTCTTAATATTCCCCAAGTGATTACTCTGCCTATTGTCCTAATGTCTCAAGATTTTTCTTGGGTGAACAAGATTATAACAGCACATTTTTATCTCAGCTGTACCTGACAATTGGCCCATAAATGTTTGCACACAGTTAACATGAAGTTAGACGTGCTATGTGTATGAGTGAGCATATATGTGCATGCTCCTACTATTACTCTTTTTAAATAAATGCCTCAAAAGGTAACAAAAGAATGGAGTGATGTGATTAAATGCACAACCTTCAAAAGCAAATGAAACTGAGCTCAAATTTCAATGCTATCACTTGAGAGCTTTGCAAACTTGAAGTACATCATTTTGTGCCTTAGTTTCTTCATCAATAAAATAGGGATAGTACCATGAACTTCCTACATTTGGTATAGGAATTAAATGAGATAATGCCCATAGAGCGCATAGTCAATGTCTGCCACACTGTAAATGCTAAAATAAAAGTCATTCCTCATTATTATTATTTTAATATCATTGTTACTATTACAACTTTTTCTTGAAGAGAGTCTTGCTTTTGGTGCTCCTCATCCTCCCTTAACAGTGTGACACATAATCAAGGAAAGACGATTAAGCTTCAAAAGTGGCATTAAAAAGAAAAGGTCTCCTTGGACAAAGAGGATCCTAGCAGAAGGTCATATACAACCCCATCAGTTTGCAAATTTTTTTGAATGTTCTCTTCAATATGTTTTCCAATAGCCTCCTCTCAGGACAAATTCTTTTTTAGTCAGATGCCTTTGAATAAATCATAGCATGCTTATACACGGAAATACTATACAGCTCTGAAAACTGAACTACAACTGTATGAATCATCAGTGATGGATCTCAGGGACATGTGCCAATCATAAAAAATACATGCAGCAGCATAATGTGTCTTTAGGTTCTAAAACAAGAAAACCAAATAACTGAGTGTTTGCAAAGATAGATAGATAGATAGATAGATAGATAGATAGATACCATAAATCAACACAAATTTGTAAAGGAAATCAAGCATCATGGTATCTTGTAGGCAAAGAGGTAGGGTAATGTAATGGGGAGGGTCACATGGGACTGTCAGTAATGTTCAATGGCTTAAGTTGTATGGTAGATTCCTGGGTATTCATTTTATTCCTCTTACTAACTTCTGTGCTATTTATGCTATTTTATACATACTATTCCATAATAATTCTAATGGAAAGCTACAGAAGTACAAACAGGAAAGCTTAGCATTATATATTAAGTAAGGAAAAACATAAAACAGTCCTACAGTGGTTCAAAACATACACACTTAAATTCTAGATAGGTATTGACAAAATGATAATGGTTTTCTAGACTTTAGAATTATACTTTTTTAAAAAAAACTACTCATCTTTTTAATATATACTTCCCAATTTTGCAACAATGTACATTTTTTATTTTTATAATGAAAAAATATTTTCATTACTTTAAATATAATGTGCTAAGTACCACTGCAAGGTAGTTAAAAATAACTAACCACATACTAATTGTATGTCAAGTTCTATGTCAAGTGCATTGTAAGTATGTTCTTGTTCAATCTTCATGAAAAGTCTATTGGCAATCCCCCTTCTACAGAGGAGAAGCCCAAAGATTGGAGAGCATAGGAAAGTTGCTCAGAGTCACACAGTCAGTGTCAGAGCCAGGACTAAACTCAATCTGTCTTCCTACCAAGCCAGTGCTCTTTACCAACCTGCTACTTAACATTCAGTAGCTTCAGAAAAGCCAAAGGACCCACACAGTGTCAAGAGTTAAGGATCTGGGATTTCACCTTACTTTTCAAGCTAATAAACAAGGCAGTTCCTTCTTCATAGATGTTGGCAGAAGACATAAAACCCCTGGGTCAGAGACAAAGCCTTTAATGGTCATGGCACAGTAATAATCACAAGAATGCTTTTGGTCTCTATCTCTTCTGCATGTCCCCAAGTCCTCAAGAAGGCCTACATGAATGAAGGCACCCCTGGTGGGTTGTGTTTCAAAAAGGGATCACTAAACTGGGAGACCACCATTTTTACAGCAAGCAGAAGCAAGCCTGCTCTTCGTCTATGAAGAAGTTTACCTTATCCAGCAAGGCTACTTGGTGCCCGCACAATCTTGAGAAAGGTCTCAAGAAAAGAGCAGTCCATGACTTGAATTCTTGGCATATCCAGCAAAATGTGTGGGGCCTGTGGAAGACTGCTCTCCCAACATGTGGTCAAGGCTCTTTAGGCTGAAAATTGCAGAGACTCAGCTTAAACTCACTTAGAACAGAACAAAATAAGGAAGGATGAAGAAAAATTTATTGACTCACAAAACTCTTTCCTAGCCTCTTCTTCCCCCTCCTCCACAACCACTAGTTCCTCCTTCTCTTCCTCCTCCTGTTTTCCTTCATGAAATCTTCATTCACTCTACTTGTAAACTTACAGTCATAAGAGGGTTACCTTGGGACACCAACCCAAATGGAACTGAACATGGTAAAAGAAGTCCTGAAGTCAAGTCTCATGGCTAAGTCTGATCGGCTTATATGTCTATTTTAAATCACTGGGACCAAGGGATATGCTACTGTGACTGCCCATATCTAGCTCATGGCCTGCTCCAGTCCCACGGATGGGATCAAATCTACTTCAATCACGTGAACTGAGAATGGAATGAACTTTTCTTCTCAGAAATTCAGGGTGCTAGGCTGGGGTTGTAGGTCAGTGGTGCAGAGCTTGCCTGGCACGTATAAGGCACTGGTTTGATCCTCAGCACCACCTAAAAATAAATAATAGTATTGTGTCCATCTACAACTAAAAATGTATATATTTTTTAAAAAAGAAATTCAGGGTGCTATTAAGAGAAGTCCAGGTAGTAAATAATCAGCAGACAAAATAAACATTGTGTTTAGAGATGGATTATCTTTAAAATAAACCGCATATAACCAACAGTAAGCTAGTTGGGCTGACAAGATGAAATATGAGCTATTCCAATAAGATTTGCAAAGTCTCATAAATCTCAGTGGTACTTCTGCAGAGACAGTGGTTGACTGCTGGTACTCCCTGTGACTTCTGGCAGTTGAGGCAGTTATCAGAAGGCTCTAGCAGCTTGACTGCACCCAATTGCTTTGTGCATGGGGATTTGCCAATACAGAAATGGAAGAAAGAAAAGTGAAAAAGAAACGGTTCCAAACTAATTGGTTTAAAATTTATTTCAATGCCCTCCTTTGATTTGATGCATCTTTTCTCCTCACTCACCCAAAATTAAGAACCAGAAATAATGTTCCAATATAATCACACCCAAAGGAAAAATTGTCTTACAAGAAAATTACCTAGACCCCCAGTATTGCTATTGTTAGACTATAATACTGTGGATGAGAAGGGAGTTTCCCTTCATAGTGGCTCAAGGATACTGGGCTAAAAATGGCAGAACCAAAAAGATTGCATCATTCCCAATGTGGGGGCTGGCTCAGGGCTTTTCAGAAGAAATGACTGTTTTTCCCATTTCTCCTTTAAAGCCTCCTCCACAACTGCCACCCTTTTATCATATCCAATAAACCTACCCCTAAATTTGTTATAATTATAATAATGGCAAAAGAAAGTCACTTTTCTAAGGCTCCCTACCTTCAAGTAAGGATCAGAACTAAAGATGTAATTCACAGCAGTCTCTCCTAGCAAAGATATGCTCAATAAAGTGGCATTCCATGTGGGGCAGAGCATAAGAGAGTTAGGAAATATGAATTTACAGATCAGACACCCAAGAATATAGTTGATGATTTGAGCTAAATTCAATAGAACAATCCTGCTCTCTCATTTCCATCTGCCTACCCACTAAGGGAAAAATGAAATTCTGTCATTTCAAGCAAATGAACATGGTCATTAAAGAGCATGTGTTGGCTTGATGAAGCCCAGACCTCACGGCTATTATTGCCCATTCATATCCTGGGACTTCCTTTGACACCTAAAGCCCTGTTAAAAGGATCCATGTCATTGTGCTCAGCTTGCCAATCTTTTATGCTCATGGATGCTTTTTCTAAGGAAATTCTCATCCTCCAGAAAGAGTTCCTAGAGGGCAAGGACCATGCACTGGTTCCATATTGTAGTATAACTCATAACCCCAAACATAGCAGTTTAAAAGAGAAAAACATGCATTATGTTGCAGTTTCTCGGGTCAGAAAAGCCAAAGGCAAACAGAGTCTCTCCCAAAGCTGCAATGAAAGTGTCCTTCGGGGCTAAAGTCATCTCAAGGTTCAACACACGAGGAAGCAAAGCTCCCCTAAATGGCTGTTGGCAGGAATCAGATCCCCGCTGGCTGTTGGCCCTATTTCCTTTCCTCAGGCCCTATTCATTGAGCAGCTCACCATATGGCAGCTGGATTTACTCAGAATGAGCCAGAACAGAGAATGAGAGACAGTAAGCAAAAATGGAAGCTGTGGTCTCATTATAATTGAATGCAGAAAACGGCCTTCCATCACTTGTGCCATCTTGTTTTCTACAGGTAAGTCATTAGGTCCAGCTCATGTGCCAATGGAGAGGACCCAGGTGGGGTTCATGGGGACCTTCTTAAAGGCCACCTATGCCAACTGCTTTTCCATCACATGGGTTCACCCCACACTTAATGGAAGGCCAGACAAATATTGGGCTTAATAAATATATGTTGTGCCATATGTAACCCAGTCTGAAGGCCTCAGACTCCAGGTCGTACCAAGTAGAGTGAAACATTTACAAAGAATAAACAAAGAATGGTGTGGTGGTGCTATGGTTTGAATATGTGTTATAAACTTAATACCTAATGTAACAGTGTTGAGAGGAGGGGTATTTGAGAGGTGATTAGATCACAAGGGCTCTGTCCTCAGGAATGGATTGATGCCATTAGCATGGCAGTGGGTTAGCATGGGAGTGGATACCTGATAAGAGAATTAGTTCGGCCCCCTTTCTCTCTTTCTTTCTCTTTTTCTTTCCAACCCCTTCCCTCCCTCCCC
>NW_026000021.1:7432609-7468408 GCF_001458135.2 Marmota marmota marmota
CCTCCCCGCCCCCCTCTCTCTTTCTCTCCCCTTCTACCTTCTGCCCTGGGATGATGATGCAGCAAGAAGGCTCTTGCCAGATGAGGGCCCGAGCCTCCAGAACTGTGAGAAGTAACTTTGTTCTTCATACATTATGCAGTCTCAGGTATTCTGTTATAGCAGCACAAAATGAAATAAGATGTGTGAATATAAATTTTATTCCGCCAACTCAAGTGTGTAAGAAATGTAAAATTTTCTGTAATTAAATCTAAATTTTTAGAGTCCTCTTCCTGCCAGGGTGGTAAAAACATAATCTCAATCAATGGGAATCCATGTATTCGTTATCCTAGACAATTCAAGTCAAGATTATTTGGTAGCAAGATTAGAGAAGAAAAGAGTAGCGTATCTCCTGGTCCTTAAGTCATAGGTGGTGGCCCAAATAGGCCTCACCCCATTTGTTCCTTTATCACCTGATTATGTGCTGAAATTCTTGTCCATATAGCCCCTTTTGGGTCCTTGCTTCTCTGTCTTACTTATAATCCACTGTGATCTTTCTGGCCAGAATAGAACACAGGATTCTCGGCCAGACTCTTTATGTGCCATCTTATGAGACCTCCTGCTCAGTTGCAGTCTATGGAAGCTTTTGTAGCCTCTGGACTATGGCTACAGGGGAAAGCTGCAGAACTCTTGGCTCTCCAGCCACTCCAAGATTCCCATGGCTACATGCATCCCTCTGGCCAAGCTTTCAAAGCAGAGTACACAGTGTTCCTTTCAGATTTGTTGACATTTCTGCTCTCCTTGTTGCTTCCCTACCTCTCTTTCCTCTCTCTGAGCCCAATCTCAGCCCAGGGCACTTTCCCATAATCCAGTTGCAGGATTAGGGGCAGAGGCTCTTCTATGTTGACAGCATTTCCCTCAGAGGTGCTCCCATTACCCCACCTTTCCTATTACTGACAACATACCTGGGCACCTTAGTCACTGTCCATCATAGGCCAACCTTCAGAAACATGAAGCCAGAGACTGAAAGGTTACTCTGCACTCTCAAACACCTCCTTGAGAAATGAACACAGGACAGAATCCATCTTGCCCAGAAAGAAAAAAGAAAGAAGGAGAAGGAGAAGGAGAAGAAGAAGAAGAAGGGATTAGAGGGGTAATTTTTTAATTGAAGAAGCTGTCTAAAAAAATATTACTTTCTACAAAGGCAAATAGTTTGCATTAAGCTAGAGATCTAGAAAATGTTACTTTGAAAAAGAAAGGGAAAGTCACAAGGGATCAAAGGGTATAAACTACAATGCAAGCAATATCTGTTAGATGGATGAACAGAGAGGAAATAGTCAAGGAATACATGTCATGCTCTTCTCTCTCCCAGTTGTGTTGGCTCAGTTCACATGGGCTTTGGCATGCTGACTCTTGTCTTTTTTGCCATCAGTATTGAGAGCCACAGCCGAAGGGGCCCAAGCAAACTTCCAGCTGCCAGCTGATGATTGGGTCACAGTGGCCTCAGCAACTTCTAGCTGCCAACTGATTGGCTCCTCTGTGGTGATGCTCATTGGGCTGTTTCCCTGCCCTTTCAGACTAGGGAGCTGTTCATTGGGGGACTTTTTTTGGCTCTGCCCAGGAGTCCCAGCCAATGGGCCTCAAGAGCAGGAGGAGTGGGGGAGGTTGAGAGGCTTGTGGGAAGCCGGTGGTGGCAGTTGGGCTCTGAGGGTTTTTCCTCAGGAGCTGTGTGGTGTGGTGTGTGTGTTCTAAAAATAAAGTTCATTTCTTATGACAAGTGGCTCCTGAATTGTGCCCAGCCAGACTGCGGCAATCAGAAGGAAGATATTAGCACTTGGGGACTCCTGGGTCCTCTCTCCATGATTTCAACACACTCTTGGAAAGGGGCACAGCCCCTACCATTCCAGTGGGAGGGAAAGTCCACAGGGACCTTCCCTTATCAAAACAGGACACCCTCTTGAAGGAGGCTAAGAATCTCTGGGGGTGGCACGTACATTATTTTATCTGCTTAAAAGAACTTTCTAACGATAAAACACAGTACTTAAATCATTAAACTACCTTACTGTCTTCAAGTTTCACCATAATTCTCAAAACAGAAAGTTGGCCATTACCAATTCTATTCGACTGATAAAATAATAAAAAAAAAAAAAGAAAGAAAAGAAAACAAACAAAAAATACTCCTGAGACCAACAAGATTGGGAGCAATAGGAATTTGGGACTTGAATTCTAATATTTTGATGCTGGAATCAGTAACCTTTCCATTAGAATATGGCAAAATGGATCTTTCCTAGTAGAAGAGAATAAAAGTCTGAGCAATTTTATGGACTGGTGTAAGCAATCAACTCACTTCATTCTTCAGTATGGATTCTCAACTGAGGGAAAAAAAGAGAGAGTTTTCATTGTTCCAAATAAAAGGAAAGATGGTAGCAGTAAGAAAGATCAAAATATTCCCATGAGATTTCTCTTTTTTTTTTTTTTGTTTTGTTTTTGTTTGTTTGTTTGTATTTAATGAAGACTGTTAATCGAAGGTGCCAGAAAAAGATTTTTTAAGAAGTTTCTGTGGCTGCAGTTGTTTATCTGTACAAACTGTTGATCAGCTCAATTGGTGGAGCACCCTGAGAGCAAATATTACAAGGCTAGGTTTCTTACTCAGCATGGTCAGCTTTAAACAACAGGGAGCAGCTCAGTTTCCTTCCCCTACAAGAAAATTATCTTCTCAAAAGTACCAGACTGATTATGTGTTAATTGGCATCTTAATTTACTTCACAGGGGCCAGATTGGGTCCAGCATACTGTTCTCTATCACTTTTGAATTACTTATAGATGCTATTATGAATTAATAAAATGCAAATTTACTTCAAATCATTCTTAAATTCATAACTGTTTTTGTATTTATATACTTGGTAAAAAAAGATGCTTTTAATAAAGGTAAAATTTTTATACTTTGAGAAGTCAAAAATGTTTTACATTATAAAAGGATTTTGATGCTCAAAAGTTTTAAAATTATTGACACAAGTTACCGAAATGGCCCATTATCCATGTAGCCATGCTTAAAACATCTTTGATGCAAAAGGATTAAATCTAATTCTGGAATATTCCTCAATCTGATGTACAGATCAATGCAATTTCTGTCAAAAATCCCAGCTGGATTTTGTTTCTTTTTCAGAATCTGACAAGGTTATCCTAACATTCATTTGAAAATTCAGGGAGTCCAAAATAGCCAACAGAATCTTAAAAAGGAAAAACAAATTGGAGGACTCACACTTCCTGATTTCAAAATGACTCCAAAGCTTATGTTCCAATAACCTCATGTTCAAAAAACTTTATGTTCAAATAACTTATTTCAAATAACCGTCATTTTACTTAATAATGGTCCCAAAGCACAAGAGCAGTGATGCTTGTAATTTGGAGAAGGTTTAAAGTGTTTCCTTTAAGAGAAAAGATAAAGGTATAGTACGATATGTTGAGAGAACTTTAAGTGAATTATATATATTATATATAAAGTGAATTTAATTCATATAAAGTAGTGTATGTATCATATTAAGTGAATTATAGTATATATATATATATTAGAGTATATTATTGTAATTATTATTTATTATCAATTATATATATTAGTATATTATTATACTTATTCCACTTTACTATTAGTTATTTTAAAATCTCTTACTGTGCCTAATTTAGAAATTAAACTTTACCATAGTTATGTATGTAAAGAAAAAATATAGTATGTATTAGGTATGGTACTATCTGCAGTTTTAGACATTTGCTGGTGTGTACTGTGTAAAATGAAAGAGGCCAGTCTCAAAGAGCCATATGTTCCATGCATATAAAATATCAGGAATAGGTAAATCCATAGAGAGTAGATTAGCAGTTTCCAGGGACTGGGTGCTGGCTGCTAATGGATATAAGTTTTCTCCTTAGGTGATGGAATTGTTTACATATTTGCTAGCAGTGATGGCTGCATAATTTTCTGAATATAAAAAAACCCTTATCTACCAGAAAACTTCTAGAACTCATAAATAAATTTGGCAAAGTAGCAGGATATAAAATTAAAACCCATAAATCAAATGCATTCCTATATTTTAAATATGAATCAGCTGAAAGAGAAATTAGGAAAACTATCCCATTCACAAAAACCTCAAAAAAAAAAAACCCTTAGAAATCAATCTAACAAAAGAGGTGAAAGACCTCTACAATGAAAATTACAGGACACTAAAAAATGAAATTGAATAAGACCTTAGAAGATGGAAAGATCACCCATGTTCTTGAATAGGCAGAATTAATATTGTCAAAATGGCAATACTACCAAAAATGCTATACAGATTTAATGTTAATCTTATTAAAATTCCAATGATGTTCTTCATAGAAATAGAAAAGTCATCTGCTAAAGTGCAAGAAATAAAATCAAGAATTAATAAATGGGATGGATTCAAACTAAAAAGCTTCTTCTCAGCAAAAGAAATAATCAACAAGGTGAAGAGAGAGCCTACATTTTGGAAGCAAATCTTTGCCACATACACGTCAGATAGAGCACTAATCCCCAGGATATATAAAGAATTCAAAAAACTTAACACCAAAAAAACAAACAACAAAATCAATAAATTGGCTAAGGAGCTGAACAGATGCTTCTCAAAGGATGATATATAATCAATCAACAAATATATAAAAAATGTTCAACAACTCTAGTAATTAAAGAAATTCAAATCAAAACTACTCTTAAGATTTCATCTCACACCAATCAGAATGGCAGTTATCAAGAATACAAACAACAGTATGTGTTGGTGAGGATGTGGGAGAAAGGCACACTCATACATTGCTGGTGGGACTGCAAATTGGTGCAACCAATCTAGAAAGCAGTATGGAGATTCCTTAGAAAACGTGGGATGGAACCACCATTTGACCCAGCTATCCCTCTCCTTGGTCTATACCCAAAGGACTTAAAAACAGCATAGCACAGGGACACAGCCACATCAATGTTTATTGCAGCACAATTCATAATAGCTAAACTGTGGAACCAACCTAGATGCCCTTCAATAGATGAATGGATAAAGAAACTGTGGTATATATACACAATGGAATATTACTCAGCATAAAAGAGAATAAAATTATGGTATTTGCAGGTAAATGGATGAAGTTGGAGAATTTCATGCTAAACAAAGTAAGCTAATCCTTAAAAACCAAAGTCCAAATGTTCTCTCTGATAAGTGGATGCTGATCCATAAGAGGTCGGGGGCAGCGGGTGGCGGGATGGAGGAACTTGATTGGGCAAAGGGGAGGGAGGGGAGAGGAGGGGACATGGGGGCAGGAAAGATGGTGGAATGAGAAAGACATCATTACCCTAGGTACAAAATATGACTGCATATCTGGTGCAACGCTACATCATGTACAACCAGAGAAATGAAAAGGTGTGTGGCAATTGTGTACAATGAATCAAAATGCATTCTGCTGTCATATATACCTAATTAGAATAAATAAATAATTTTAAAAAAATAAATAGAAAAGGCAGTCATGAAATTCACTGGGAAAAATCAGAGGTCTAGTATAGCCAAAGCAATTGCTGGCAAGAAAAGTGAAGCAGGAGGCATCACAATACCAGACTTTAAATCATACTACAGAGCTACAGTAACAAAAATAGCATGGTATTGCACCAAAACAGGCATAAAGACCAGTGGAATAGAAGACACAGGGACAAACCCATATAAATATAGTTATCTCATACTAGACAAAAGAGCCAAAAATATACATTGGAGAAAAAATAGCCTCTTTAACAAATGGTGCTTCGAAAACTGGAAATCCATACATAGTAGACTGAAATTTAACGCTTATTTCTCACCCTGCACAAAATCAAAGTTGTTCAGAGACCTAGGAATTATATCAAAAACCCTGTGCCTACTAGAAGAAAATGTAGGCCCAACAGCTCTGGAACTGACTTCTTAACAAGACTCCAAATGGACAAGAAGGAAAATCGAAAATCCGTCAACAGGATGGCATCAAACTAAAAAGCTTCTTTCACAGCAAAGAAAAAATGAAGAGAGAGCCTACTGATTGAGAGAAAATCTTTGCCACCTGCATCTCAAATAGGGCATTAATTTCTGGGATACACAAAAAAATTCCAAAAACTTAACACCAAAAAAATAAATAACCCAGTTAATAAATGGGCAAAGGAACTAAACACACACTTCTCAAAAGAAGAAATATGAATGGTCAACAAATATATGAAAAAATGTTCAACATCTCTAGCAATTAGAGAAATGCAAAACTACATTGAGATTCCATCTCACTCTAGCCAGAATGGCAAAATATCAAGAATACGTGTAATAATAAATGTTGGCAAGTATATGGGGGAAAGGGTACACTCATACATTGTTGGTGAGACTGCAAATTACTGCAACCACTCTGGAAAGCAGTATGGAGATTCTTCAAAATCTAGGAATAGAACCACCATTTGACCCAGTTATACCACTCCTCAGTATATATCCAAAGGATTTAAAATCATCATACTACAGTGACACAGCCATATCAATGTTTACAACAGTTCAATTCACAATAGCTAAGTTATGGAGCCACCCTAGGTGTCCTTCAAGAGATAAACGGGTAAAGAAACTGTGGTATATATACACATATACACTATATACACACATGCATATATACATAGCATATACATGTGTGTGTGTGTGTGTGTATATATATATATATATATATATATATATATATATATATATATATATATATATTAGTATATATATTACTCAGTCATAAAGAAGAATGACTTTATGATATTTGCCAGTAAATGGATGGATCTGGAGACTATATGCAAAGTCAAATAAGCCAATCCCAAAAAATAAAGGTCAAGTGTTCTCCCTGATGTGACTGCTAACATACAACAAGGGTTGGGGAGGAGAAAAATATAAGTTCAGTAGATTAGACAAAGAGGAATGAAAGGAGGAGAGAGTGGATAGGAAATGAAAAGACAGTGGAATGAATCCAGCATAACTTTTATATGTTCATATATGAATACATCACAGTAAATCTCACCATCATATATATCCACAAGACTGGAGTCCTAGTTAGAATAAGATATATCCCATGTTTGTATGATTATATCAAAATGGATTCTATAGTCATATATAACTAAAAATAACCAATAAAATAAAATTTAGAAAACCATTTGCAAGCATTTTCTATGAGGGGCCAGATAGCAAATATTTTAAGCTTTGTGGACTACAGGATGTTTGCTAGAAAAATCTGTCCTGCCATTGTACAGCAACCATAGACCATGCATAAATGAGCAAGCATGGCTGTGTTCTAATAAACCCTTATTTATAAAAAGAGGCAATGGCCTTCAGCTCATAGATATATTTTGCCAGCCCTTAATCTTAATAGTGAGGTTTTAGATAATGAAGTTTTTAAAGCAGGGGTCATACCTCATCCATCTCTATATTGTCTGATGGCCTGGCCTTTAGCAGGTACTCAGTATGTGTTCATTTGAACTAAACAGAAATGCCCTTGACCATGGACAAAGGAAGGTGCTAGCATTTCTCATCCTTCCTGGACTTGGGAACCTAGAGCTATACTGACCATTTATACTCTGGTTGGCTGTGGAAAGAGTCCTGCAACCTGCAGAGAGCTGGATCTAGAATGGAAAAGAAAAGGGAAATAGAGTAAGTGTAAGTGCTGATCAAGTGTTGAAGACTAAATTTTGGATCCCATTTAACACTTGAGCTGTCTCACCTCGTACCTTCCTGAAACAGATGCCCTGATCAGAGGAAAGAGGTCTGGCCTAACTGTCTCCAAAACTAACATCGCCAGAGTTGCAACCTTCATGCCTACCCACGACTCTGCATAGCCATCACATGAAGAGGTGACTCTGTGATTCTCTTCTGAGAAATAATGTTGACCTGTTGTTCTACACACAGTTAAAGCTCTGTAGCAGTCTTTACCTGAGAAGCCCACCTGCAATATTTATCTAGTTTCTCCAAGGAGAGTGGATAGATAAATTATAGCATTTGCCATTCTGACTTAATGGGGTTGCTTCAAATTGAGCATGTCCTGCCACTATTTGCTCCAGCACAGGCCCAGAAGAGAGATGAAATGATGAGATCTGCGTTCTATTAAGGATAGTGAGAGAAAATAGGGCACATTTTCCTCTCTGGGTTTTCCTAGGGATGAATGATGGGAATGCACCATTGATCATTTCTACTCTTCTGCATGCACAGATCTTGGCTCCCTTCCATTAACACAGTCCTGTTTTCCTCCCTTAGGGAAGATATCGCAGAACAAGCAACAAGAAGCTGTCTTCCAGTTGTGGGGATAGATGTGAGTCATCTACCACATCCACTGACCTATTTAGAGCTTAGTGAACTAAGTACACCTATTATAGACACATTGTTATATTTCAGTTGATGTTGAAAAAATATAATAAATACAATAAATAAATAAAAATATAATAAAAATAAGTAACTGCTTATTTCCATAATATCATATTACCATTGTTCAACATTCAATTGAAGAAGGTACTGGGGAACATAATGAAGGGTATGACTGGGAATCATCTATAGAACAGAACATACCAGAAATGGTGTTATAAAATGTACTTCTACTTTTGTGTGAGTCTAATTAGATGTTTATTGTGTCTAGAACAGAGAATAAGATTTGGAAGACATAGCACTCGACATATTGGTCTCTGTGTCTTTTGCTATCTTTTTAAATTTTCAGGCATCAAAGAAAAAAAAGTCATCGAGTCTGTTACCATCAAGTCATTGAGTCTACTGAGCTGGAAAGAACACGAGAAATATCTGTATCCTCCTCAAAGCACTCTGGGTGCTAGGAGGAGTGGGTATTGCCCACTTAGATCACAAGTTGACCTCAGGAAACAAAGCACCTGTCTTAGTCCAACACAAACACACAAAACCCAGTAATTGTTCATAGCTGTGTTGCTCTAAAACTCCCATCCACATCCTTTGCTATATCATTGTGACAAGCCCTTCCAAAAATCGGTCACTGAGGAGATCAGGTAGGAGAAGATTTAGACACAGGATTGAGCCTCTCCATTGAAGATGTGAAGTGGCTTGTGACATTTTCACTTATAGAATTTCCCATTTGGAAATAAGGTATCATCATGTGAATTTTACCTCTATAAATTGAAAGCAAAACAAAAGTTGGAGGTAATGGGACTTACTGAGAACCTTAAACAATAAGTTATTAGATCACGCGAGAAGAACTAGGAATAGAAAGGGGACCAGGCATGCTGTGATACTGTCCCAAACCCCTATCTACAGATACTTCCATTCCTCCAATGCTGATAGCATCTAGGAACAATGTAGCAAGAGGGCCCAGGCATCCCAGGACACTGATGGTGTTGAAAGAAAGACTGTATTTATCAGCTCTTTATTAGGATCTAGAAACCATAGATGTTCCCAAGTGGGATAACTTTCAAGATTAATAGGCCAAAACTGAGTCACATGCCACTTCCTAATTTAGATATTAGTTAAAATAATCAGGATCTACCACTGGAATCTGGGGCCACTTTTCTATTAATCACATAAAAGAGAAGTAAATATCTGAACAGAAATCTTTTATGAAAGAGGAAGAGAAAATAGACCCACTGTAGACACAGCTATCACTTGGTCTTGCTGGATTCTCACAATTGGAGTTATTTAATATGTCTGCAGGCTCCACTCTCCTCCTGAATCTGCACCCCCACTCTCACCTCACCAGCAACAGGGCTAGTTCTGACTGCCACCCATTTTATTTATCTATTGCTGCATGACAAGCCACCCTAAACGTGCTGGCCTGAAACACTGATCATTTTATTCACTCATAACTCTACCAATCGGGAATTTGGGTGAACATGATAGAGTTTGGTGAAGTCCATGAAAACTGGAACTTTAATTAGGAACATGATAACTAGCTGAGACAGCTCAAGGGGGACCATAGGACTAGGGCCTAGAGTTTGATTCTTGGCTGAATTTCCTAGTTATCCTCCACATGGAGTGTCCACATGCTCATTTTTCATGGTGATCTCAGAGTTCAAAGACAGAACATTCTAAGGACAGAGGTCCAATGTCCAAGGGAGTATTAGTACTCTACCTTATCACATTTGCTGATCTCTTATTGACCAAATAGGTCGCTTGACCAAGCCCAGAGTCTAAACATGAGAGTGTAAATATTGAGAGACGTGTAAATATTGATCTGACTCATTCTTGAGTCCTTTCTGGCTCTGATCCTGCAGCCCAGTTATGATCCTTGTGTTTCTGCTGTCCCCAGTGGTCTGTCCCCTTTAGTAGCTCTCTCCATACCCCCAAACTGCCATAGATGGCCTATAAAAAGCTGCCACACCTATCCTCTCTTCAGCTCAGGATTTTTTCCACACTTCACCTCCTTCACTCCTCTTTGAAGCCCGTCTCTCATATCCTCATCCTCCCTTCTATAAATGTTACTACGTTTACCCTTTCTGCCCAGCCTTTTCCAGGTGACAACTGTTGCATAGGACAATCTGTTTGACTTTTACTATTGGACATCAACCCAAATTCTGCCCTATAGATTGCTTCTTCATTCCTAAGCACAGAGACTACAACTTTAAGTGGTATCCATCCCTTAGCCTCACCTGGGTTTCTGGGTTCAGCACTTTTGACCCTGCTCAGCTGATGGTAGCACTCAGATTTCTACATTTGGCCCAAGATCCAGAGTTCTTGACTTATTTAGGACCCCATTTCCTCTAGGACTCTCACCTTTTCCTCCTCTCTCCAAAATAATCAAGTCCCATCCTAAAGGCCAATCCAAAATTGGAGGCATCATCACTGGTTGACATACTTCCCCAGTATACCCAAATAGTCCCAGATCCTGGGATCTCTGTCACTTTACACTGCCTGCCTGGAAGGACATCCCTGATGTCCCTGATTGGACAAGACACTGAAACTGCCTTAAGCAGGAGATGGAGTTTATGGGCTTACAAAGTTAAACCATGGGAAGATGGAACCATCTCATAAATAAAGGATACTAGGCCTGCAATAGAGTCAGGACTTGCTTTCACTCCATCTCCTACTTCTGCCATTTTCAAATATTGGCTTCATTCTGTGTTTGGATATGATTTGTTCCCCAAAGATTCATGTGCAGGAAGCTTGGTCCCAATTTTAACAGTATTATCGTGGTATTACCTTTATGAGCCAGGACCTAGAGAAAGGTAACTAGGTCACAGAGGCTCCACGCTTATGAAAAAACCAATGCTGTTTCACAAAAGTGGATCATAACTCACTAGACTGTATTTTTTCCCCAAAGAATAGTTTTCTATAAGCAAGTTAGTGCATATGCACACACATGCACGCACACACACACACACACCCCTTGAATGCTCCTACTGCACGTGCTACATTTGGCTCACCATTCTCATACTTGCTCTCATCATTGTGCTTCCATCTTCCATGAGGCACCCATCAGATCAAATGATGGTGCAATGTTCTTGAACTTCCAGAACTGTGAAATAATTAAAGCTCTTCTTTTTATTAATCACCCAGTCTCAAGTATTTTGTTATAGCAACAGAAAAAGAGACTAAAATATTTCACCTCTCTAAAGAGAGTTTTCTCTAATGGCAGGCATCACGGTCCTGAAATCTCTGATGTTTCTAGTGAGAATGAATTTCAACACTTGCATTAAAATTCCTTAACTCTGTATCAAAGCAGATGATTTTATGTCCAAGCTATTTAGTAACAGAGAAGAAGGACAGAAGCTTATAGGTTCCTTAAAAGTATTTTTACTTTCTTTTCCCACCTCTTTTGATATTATAGGAGAAGGGAAACTACAAACAAGAGTAGGGACCCTCATTTTAGTGAAAGTTAGATGAGATTTTGCTACTAACTACATAATTTTAAAAGTTCAGTTTTCAAAGTTTGAGAATTTCAGAATAATGATTGAGAGGTTATGCATCTATACTAGAGAAGTAAACAGTGACAATAAATGTCTAGACACCACATTAGGGACACTGTCAGGTCATGGGCATGTGCTTGCTCCTATGTCCTACACTCCCACCCCAGCCATGCCTCTATTCCTAACAGGAATACTACAGAATACCCCCCTCCCCAATATTTCCTGCCTCTCTGCTACCATCTAAGGGCTTACTTCCAAAGGTGAGGCTACATTTACAATCACCTTCTGATAAAGGACCATCAGTACCATTCCCATTGTCCCTACCTTCTTTCTCAAGATCACCACGGGGTGTCCTTGTGTTAGTCCACTTTTAACCACTGTGACAAACTACCTGAGAAAATTAACTTAAAGGAGGAAAATTTTACTTGGCTCACAATTTCAGAGGGATCAGTCCATGGTCATTTTGCTGTGTTGTTTCTGGGCCTGTAGGGAGGCAGGACATCATGGGGCATGTGGTGGGGGGAAGCTGCTCACCTCATGGCAATCAGGAAGCTGAGAAAGAGAGACAGAGAGGTAGAGAAAAATAGAGAGAGAACTCATTTTTATAACAAAGCCCCTTCCTCAACACCTATATGGTAGGAATTTATTAATGGATTAACCTACTGCTGAAGTAAGAATTCTCATGATCCAGTCAGCTCTCAAAGGCCTCATCTCTGAACACTGCTCCCTTAGGGACAAAACCTTCAGCACATGAGTTTGGGGGCTCATTTCAGATCTACACCATAACAGTTTCCAACCCCAGGTCTTTCCTCTCTACCTGAACTCTTACCCCATCAAGTTCTCAATAGCCCCTAATCAAATCCAATTTCTCACCCCTTTGAACTCTCACCAGGCCCTCTGAAACTTATGGTCCACAATCAGCAAAATCCCCTCTATCTTTCACTCCCAGTGTGAGGAGCGAGGTGTTTATCCTGTTCTCTGAATATTTCCTACTTCTTGACCTGGTTGAAACCAGGATCTTCCCTGAGATCAATTCTACCCCAAGAAGTCCTTCCCCAGCCCTCTCAAGTTGAAGATTTACTTTATCTTACATCTCTATTACCACTGATCTTGTGAGTCGAAAATGGGTCCCCTTCCTCACTGCTACTTCCAAACCCCCATTCCTCCTTTTTAAACTATCATAAGGATATTTGCGGTAATAAATATATGTTTGATTCTATTACCCTTTTCCTAGCACATAATCCCAGGATGTTTGCAATGTCTCCTGGTAAGTATCTATTTATATGCTAATATGATGACTGGTGGGGTGGGGTAGTTCCTGGATAAACTCTGGATCTCAGGATGGGGGATGATTGCTCAGGGGATTCGATCATGTAATTAGAAGGTTGGAATTTTCCACCCTACCCACTTCCTATCTCCACAGGGTAGGGAGAGAGGCCTGTAGGAAGACTTGATCACCAATGGCCAATGGTTTTATCAATCATTACTAAGCAATAAACCTCCCATAGAAACCCAAAAGGGGAGGGTTCAGACAGCTTCCAGGCTGCTGAATGCATGGATGTGCTTGAAGGGAACCACAACTGGAGGGCATAGAAGCTCCAAACCCCTTCCAGCATACCTTGACCTATGGACCGCTTCATCTGGTTGTTCATCCGAATTCTTTGCAATACTCTTTATAATAAATGGGTGAACCCAAGTAAAGTATTTCCAAGTCCTGTGATCCACTCCAGCAAAGAAATTGCAAACAAGGTGGGAATTGGAAATCCCCAATTGATAGCTGGTTAGTCAGAAGTGTAGGTTGCAACCTGGGACTTATGATTGACATCTGAAGTGGAGAGCAGTCTTGTGAGACTGAGTCCTTAACCTGTGGAATCTGACACTATGTCCAGGTAGACAAAGTCAGGAAAGAATTAAATTGTCAGACACCCAGTGATGTCTTCTGGAGGATTGGTGTTGGTGAGGAGAAACGCTCAAATGTTTCAATGCCCAGGTGTGAAATATTCTGTGTTGACCAATGAATGAGAATAAAAGAGCTTCTTTGAAACTCGTGTACCATAACTTACCATCTATAGTCCTCCTTATTAAAGCCACTTAAGCATTTGAGGTCACTGACCTTGGTTTCCCTGGCACCCCAATACTACTCTTGTCATGACAACTGATGGCAACAGTAATCACACAGACGCTGCCTGCAGCATCTTTACCTTTCATTTTCCTCATCTTCTTAGCGCCAGTTATTTTGTTCACCTTACCCTCTGCTCACACTGACCTGTTTGGAGCATGACCATTTACTCTACCCCTGGCAATCTGGATTTCCTACATCCATTCTCCAAACCCCATCTTTTATCTGTCTAGCTTATTCCCTCTGCACCTTAGGATCATTAACCCTGCCCTCACTTCACTGTCCGCTTGTCCCTAGCTCACATTTGCTTCCACGGCCCATTATTATGATCAGTACTTCACAGACACAATCAGTTCCTCTGCTCCTCTTGTCCTCTGTCATATTCAGCCTGCAGAAAACCCACTCCTGATGAAATCTGACTTTCCACCCGCTCCACACCCACACAGCTGAAAGTGGCCAGATGAAAAAGCATGCAACTAGGATGCCTTGTCTCTGTTTAAATTCATGACAGAAACCTCCAGCAGGCCAGTAGTGCTTTTTGTCACTCCTACCAGTCAGTTCACACCCCCTACTCCATGGTGAGTAATTCACACCTTCGCTCTTCTCAAGTTGCTCACCCCCTTCCCAGACCTACTCTCAGCAGCAGACCTTGCTTTTTATCTCACTGAGAAAATAGAAGCAACCAAAAGAGAGCTTTCACATGTTCTTCCCATGTGCCTCCCTCATGATCCACCACACACTCGCTTTCTGCTTCGGGTGCCCTTGCACTTCTGTGGCTGTCTGCCTGAGGAGCATCACTGCCATCCACTTTCTTGCTATCCCAGTTCTATGATCATCACTCCAAAACGGTCACCTTCACCCCTAAGACTATCTGGGTTGTTTCTCAGGATTTCAACTCCAAATTTCCAGGATGAAAGAAAATATTATGTCATCCTGACTCAGGTCAAATGTCGACCTCCGGTCAGTCTGCTGTGGCCATGGAAGGGGTTATGTTGCATACGGGGGCTTTAGAAAGGAGGACCACAGAAAATATAGTAAAGCAACAAGCCAGAAACAAACAAGAAGAGCAGAACAGAAGACTCCTTCAAAAGCCTGTCTTCCACTTGGAATATATACATGTATACAAAGGGCACTTAAAAATTTAGACATTCTAGCTTTTAAGAAACTACCAAGAATGAAGAGAGCATTATAAAAGGAACATAAGAAAAGTATAGCTAAATGGAACATGTATTCAACTCTATGTCCCCTAGACCTTAAGTGTTTCAGAGCCCAGAACTGGCTCTATTGATCTTTATAATCCACTAAATAACATGGTACCTATCATTTAATATTTGCTGGATTGAACAGAATCCCCTTGAAGATAATGAAAGAGAGAGAGCATGATAGACACTGCAATTCTTCTTGTCTATACAAATGGAGAATTCAAGTTCTTCCCGCAGAGTCTCATTTTTTTTTTTTCTCTAGCACTATTATAAGGGATTGTGAAGAGAAATCTTTATTTGGGTGACATTTGGTCCCAGAATGGACAATGGACTCATCTAAGGCTTTGCAAAAGATTCAGAAATGACCTTCAACTGTCTGTCTCTTATATTATCTCTCTAAAAGCCAAGGGCATAACACTGCATCATAACTGCAGGATGGCATTTCCATGGAGAGATGAGCTAATCTGGCAGACTGGGCTGCTTTCTGACCAAATGCACGAATAGAACTGAGAAAACCTGGAGATGTGGCTCTGAGCCATGGGTAGGAAGCTGGAAGGCAGAAAGGTATGTAAGAATCACTTGGAAGAATTGTTTTAAATATAAATCCTCCCTTAACCATGATTCTGATATCACCTGGGTCCTTGAAAGTGGACGTTGGGAGAGGTCAGAAGATTACAGGCAGATGCATTTTGAAAAATAGAGCTTCGTTTCTTCCTTCACCCCCTTACTCTCTGGAATACCAATCACCTTGAGGGATGCATTTGTATTTGATACATCTTTCTCAAATATCAGTGTATATTTTATATATGCATATATGTATGTATTTATATGCCATTAAATTCCAGAAAGGATGGCAGATGGCTTACAAGGATACGTAAAATACAAAAAGGGAGGATGAAAAAATAGAAACAAAATGCCAAAGAGGAAAAAAAAAATGGCGATTCAAATGCTAGTAGCCCTAAGTGCACTTGCACAAGGTTTGACTGGCATCAGTTCAAGAGAGGCAGCTCTCCCTGTGAGCAAGGACTGAACTCCAGGGAGATCTCAGGGATCATGAGCTCTAGGCACTGGAACATCTGCTAACCATGTGTTACCAAACGAAAACCCCTGATCTGAGTTCTCACCAGACGGAGCAACCCCACCTGAAGAAGGGGTTGGCAACAAGGATCCCATTTTGTAAAATGGGGGTTGTCAAAGCCTCCCCATGAGAGAGCATTTGGAACTTAAGGAATTAGCAGGCAAGGTAAAGGATTGTTATCAGATCTTACTACTATTTTTCCTGCTCAAAGTGAGACACCTGGAATTCAGCCTTTTATACTCAGATTCCATTTTTAGCCAGTGGCTGAATTCTAAATGAGATGTCTAGGTCATTCTAATCTTGATTCTATTCATTAATGCTGCCTTCTTACACTCATGACAAATATATAAGTGGAATGGGACTGATCATTTATGTAAGATCTGTGGAAGAACCAAAAACATTGGTATATGGGATAGTGGTGGAGGGGAGGGTTCAGGTGAGGGAAGGAAGATGATTGATTGATTTCACCCCAGAGTAATGATAAGTATAGCTCAGATTACTAATGACTTTTACAGTCCTGGTGGCTTTAAATGCATTATAGTTTGAGTATCCCTAATTCAAAAAAAAAACATCAAAAACATGAAATGTTCCAAAATCCAAAACTTTTTGAGCACTATGATGATCAGGTTTCATAACTTCAGATTAAGGATACACAATCAGTAAAGTCTACACAAATTTCCCCAAATCCAAAAAGATTTGAAATCTGAAACACTTCTAGTTCCAAGTATAAAGGATATTCAGCCTCTATCTCTTTAAACATTTCAACCACCACCGTAGGAGCACACTTATCTCATTTTACAGATGAGGACACAGAGCCTCAGAGACAGTAAATGTCCACCAGGATAGTTAACTCCTGAATTGTTGAGATAGGATTTAAACCCAGCAGTCAGGCTGTCAAGGAGGGCCATAGAAGGGAATTGAGAGTTGATGTTAGTCTGTAGTTCATGAAATCCAAATTTTAAAAAAGCAGCTTCTAGCTATTCCCTGAAGCCCAGTGGACTCAGCCCTTTCAGAACACTGAGAGGGCAGACATCCACTGGAAATAATGCTTGTCCAATTCTCTTCTAACTACAGAGACCTCAATTATACCAAAGTAAAATTTCTGCTAATAATTTAGTCATCATCTGGGTTTATTTTGGCCAGTGGAGAAGGGTGGGGATGGAAAAGTCTAAACAAACAAGATGTCATGTTTAAGGTAACCAAGAGTCACATCATCTACCTCAGAACTTTTCAATGGTTTTTCTTAACCACTGCCACATTTTGATGAAAAATTTCATCATAACCCCATGAATTATTGGTGTGTAAAAAATTCTCTTTTCTTTGACACATTCCTCCCAGCCAAGATTATATTTTGCTTTACCTTTTTTAGTTAGAATTACAAAAAAAAATTTTTTTTGGTTTGTTCTCCAAATATAAATTTTGTTACAATTTAAATATGAGTTTTCAAGTCTCCCCTTGCCCTATCTTTTGAGAGACCCCCAACTTCCCACTGTCCTTGAGGATCCCTAAGTGAGATTTTATTGTCAGGAGCTTTTGTCTGTGTATAGTTTCTCTGCAATACTGACTAGACCTAAAAAACAAGTTGGAGGAGTCAGAAAACTTGTTTCCACCTCGTCTTGGGTTCCTAATACCCTTATGTACATCACTAGATTTAGGAAAATCACCTGATCTGCAGGAGTTAGGTACATCATTCATTTCAACATCTTAAAAATTATATTTCCAGATATTTTACTGATGTTTCTTCCACTGTGTTTGATTTGAAAAATTATATGTTCTGAATGCTTACACTGGGCTTTACCTGACAACTGGACCATAAACATACTAACTTTGAAATTTCTAATGATGGTGCATTATGCACACACAGCACTCAGCTGACACCAGCTGCTGAGGGTCTTTTGCTAAGTTTCATCCTTTATAGCTTATATCTTTTTACAATTTTCAACTTTGGAAATTTGTAGTTTCTTGCAGGTTTTGTTATTGCCATTATTGCTGCTGCTGCTGCTGTTTTTGTGATACTAGGGATTGAACCCAGGGGCACTCTACCACTGAATTACACCCCAGTCTTTTTAAAATCTTACTTTGAGACAAGGTCTCACTGAGCTCCTGTGCTGTCCTCAGACTTTCGATCCTCCTGCCCCAGCCTCCTGAGTCACTGGGATTTTAGGCATGCACTGCCATAGCCAGCCAGTTCTTGTAGGTAATAAGTTACTCCCTCAGTTGCTAAAAATGTCCCCTAAATGCATACTTGAGTGCTAAAATCCCCACCCTTTTGACTACACTTGCAGTCTATAGGTCAGAGCTGCCCCTGCAATTGGACTTTCGAATGGTACCTTTTCTTAATGATGGTGAGAAAGGGATCTGAAGACAGGTCAAGGCTTTGGGGCCAGGTGTTGAGAGCCACAGCCGAAAGGGACCCCAGCAAACTTCCAGCTGCCAGCAAACTTCCAGCTGCCAGCTGATGATTGGCTCACAGCGGCCCCAGCAACTTCTAGCTGCCAACTGATTGGCTCCTCTGCGTGATGCTCATTGGGCTGTTTCCCCGCCCTTTCAGACCACGGAGCTGCTCATTGGGGGACTTTTTTTGGCTCCACCCATGGACCCAGCCAATCGGCCTCAAGAGGGGGAGGAGTGGGGGAGGTTGAGAGGCTTGTGGGAAGCCGGTGGTGGCAGTTGCGCTCTGAGGGTTTTTCCTGAGGAGCTGTGTGGTGTGGTGTGAGTGTTCTAAAAATAAAGTTCGTTTCTTTTGACAAGTGGCTTCTGAATTGTGCCCAGCCAGACTGCGGCAGCCAGGTGATATACTTTTTGTATCGCTGTAGTTTGTTTTATGTAACATTTTATTTCGAAAAAGTTTAAGATCATGAGAAACTGCGCAGTGCAGAGAGTTCCTGTGTGCATTTCACCCACGTACCCCCAGTCATGATATAGTTAGTTCATAATCCCAGAACATTGATCAGACCAGCTTTGACAGCAGACAATGAGCACACATACAATATGCAAGAATCCCATCCTAAGGCTTCAAATGGTTAACTCCTTGACTCCTTACAGCAAACTTTTGGGACAGGCATAGCAGCCCCCACTTCATGGTTGAGGAAAGGAAGGCCCAAATAGATTAGATCAATTGCCCTTAGCCAGAATTAAATGCAGGCCATCTGGGCTGTAAAACTCATGCTTTGCAGCACTGCATTACTCTGGATTTTATTTTTTATGTGCCCAGTTACTGTACCATCCCCTATCTACTTATAAAAATTACATTGTTTTGAAGATTTTTTTTAATGAGGAAAAAATTACCATACACAGTGTGTGGTGGATTATTCTTCCCCCACACTCATATCATATTTGTTGGATAACTATTAAAAACTACTCTTCCAAGCACTAGGAAACAAATTGCAGAGATCCACAGCAGAGTCAGTGAACAAAAGTACAGATCACTCACATGGAGGTTTGCACAGGAATAAATCAGGCATGGATGCGCTTAGATATTCCAGGAACAGCAATTTCTGATTCTCATTGGGATTTCAAACCCTTCAGATAGCTATCTAAGGAATAGCAAATGGGTATAAAAGGCTTAATCTGATGATTTCACAAAATTCAGGATATAGAGGAAGAAATTAACCAACTAAAAGAAAAAATTCTCAAAAGCATTAAAAAAAAGGATAAAAATGAATTTTCCTCTCTATAGTTAGATCTAATGATGAGAATAGATTCCAACCACTTAGTACATGCATACTGTGTGCCAAGCTCTTCATAATCTCTCTGATCCTCACAACTTCCATAAAGCAGTACCTTATATAAAGGGGAGGAAGCTGGAGATTGAACTACTCTACTTCTCCAGGGAAAGGAACAGGGGTAGAATCCAGGTGACAATGGCATCCTTCTCCAATTCTGTCATCTGCTCACCTCAATACCAAAAACCAAGAATGAACTGACAATGCAAAGACCAGCTAATGAAGATAAAGTTAGCTACTTTGCTAGTTAGGAAGTGTGCCTTGCCAGTCTCAGGGTCTCTATAGAATATGTGTCATGATATAAATGGTGATCAATAAGTTCATTAAATCTGTTGATTTTCTACCCTAGCTTTCTCTGCCACTCCTGGCTTAGTTCAGGGAGAATACAAAGTTGGATTAGGCCAAATGTATTGACAAGTGCTCATTGAGCTAGGAGTCTATTTCCTTGCTTTCATTCAAGAAGATAGGGATAACTCTAAGATTTGCTTGGTTAGCGAGCTGAAATAGGAATCAAAAGTTGGTCTCCAGTAAATGAAACTGAAATGTCAAACTCCTTGGTGTACTTTAAGAGAAATTATTCAGAGAGCTAAGATGATTGGAGTGTCAGAATGGATTGCTCATGTAAGGCCTTTCACCCATTCTGGAAGGATCCAGAGCATGCATCTTTCACTAAGGTTGTGATAAATTCATGAGGGGACATCCCTTCCCCCAGTGTCCTTGAAGAGTTCTGCCATTGCTCTTCTCTGTAGGTCAGCTATTACACCATGCTCTATGATAAAATTATGATTCCTGAATGTAATGGACATGATAGGATTCTGGGGTGGCAGGGGACAAGTTACATCACAGCCAAAGCAGTAATGCAAGTAGTCTGATTCACAGAGATCTTTGGCATTGGAAAGTGGATCATACTGTCTATAAAACTAAAATGATAGTCTGTTAAAGTGTCCTTTATCTGCATAAGTAAAAAATCTTTAAATCTTGTGAACAGAAGTCTGGATTAAGTTGCCAAATGAGAGTCACCGCCTCCTGATCAATTCCCACCCTGGAGCTGATTCACCAAACTGGAGGCAGGGAGTGTTCAAAGAACGACCCTGCTAAAGTATCAAAAATGCATTCCGTGTATGTGCCTCCCAATTTTCCTAAAGGAACTTGTGGTCATTTACTAGGGTGACTCTACAATGGGGAAAAAGAAACAATCAGACTTTTCAGGGAGATTATGGGCCACTGGGTCTGAACTAGTACTAATTCCTGGGTATATAGACTGTCACTGAAGTCCAACAGAGAGGACATTTAGGGAGATCAAATGATTAATGGAGTTTAGTTTAGCTCCATTTCATAGCAGGACATGAAATCATCCTTCAGTCATTTTCTCAATTCTGGAGTTTGTAGTTAGCAAAGACATAGTGAGCAGAATCCCACACTGACTCTCTAATCTGTAAAGCATGGGCTATGATCGTAGGAAGAGCCAAGCGAAGGCCACTAGTACTGTACCTAGAAAAAGAGGAAAGGAATATAATACCACATTTCTGGAGAGCTTTTAGAAATTAGTATCACCAGCACTTTCAAGACAAAAGACGTTGAGTTCTATCATATCCCTATCCATCTAGCCTACAATGGCTGGGCTGTGTAGAAGACAGATTAAGCCTGGAGAATGGCAGTGATTATCTAAATGAGGTGGTGACTTCAATTGAAGCTGACATTTCAATTGTAGCTTTGTTTTTGGAACAAATCAACTCATCCTCTGTCACCTGGTAGGCAGATATTGATCTGACAAGTGCCCTTTTCTCTCTTCCTATTAATAAGACCATAGGACACAGTTTTCTTCTAGCTGTCAAGGGCAGCAATATACCTTTACTGTTCTACCTTAGGGCTGTGGAATCTCTCAAGCCATATGCCATAAAAATGTGACCAATGTTCCACTCCAGGGGACATGCTGGCCCATTATACTGATGATGTACTCAGCGGACCCAGGAAGCAACTACTTTATGGACATTCAGATAACTTTCACATTGGGTAAAAAAAAAGAAACTTCACACACAAACACACACACAAAAAAAAAAAATCTTAATGAAATTTCATAGTCTGGAGCATGTCAAGATAACTCTTGAGGTAAAGGAGAAGTTGCTGTATCAGACCCATTCTGCTAAGAAAGAGGCACAAATACATATTGTCTTTCTTTGACTCCTAGAGGCAGCATATACCCATTTACCAAATGACGTAAAAAAAAAAAAAAAAAACTGCCAGGTTTAGAGGATCCCAGAATGAGAAAGGCTGTAAAGCCAATCCAGGCTGCTATTCAAGCTGCTCTGCCATTTGGACCATATGATCCACATCTCTAACCGTGCACACAGTGTCAGTAGCTGATGGTATATGGCGTTTTTGGAAGGCATCTACATGCAGACTTTTAGCAAAGCCATGTGGTCTTTTGCAGATAACAAATCTCATTTTGAGAAATAGCAACAGCTTTTGGCTTGCTACTGGTGTTAGCACAGACAAAATGACCATGGAACACCAAGTTTTTATGTGACCCCGGTTACCCAGAGTGAACTGTGTGTTGTCTGACTCATCTAGCTAGAATGGAATTCCAGCATTCACAGCAGCACTGCATTATCAATGGAAATGGTGTGCTCCAGATCAACCTTGAGCAGGTCCTAAGGACACAAGTTACAGGAGGAAGTGGCCTAGGTACTCAGGGCACCTTTATCTGCTGGACTGCTATCTCTCTTTCAACCTGTGCTGATGCCCTCATAGTGAGTTTCCTAAAAACAACTGACTGAGCAAGGAGAAGAAAAACATTTGGGCATGTTTACAGATGGTTCTGCACGTGGAAGTGGAGGGCTACAGCACTAGAGTCCTACACTGGGATGGGCCAGGAAGATGGTGGTAAATAGAAATGCTCCCAAGGATAGAAATGAGCAGAGCATCCTAAAAGTAGAGATGATCAGTTTGGATCTAAACTGCCTCTTGGGCTGTTGCTAATTTTTTTTTTTTTCTGGGTGGTCAGATACTTAGAAGGAACAGTTTGAAAAATTAATGTCAAGGAGGTCCAGGGGATATCTAAGTGGATAAGACCCTCCAAATGAAGATGGAATATGAAATACAAAGATATTTGTACATAATATATAAATGCTCACTGGTGGTGGCTCATCAGAGAAGAAATTTAACAATCAAGAGGATAAGACAACTCATTCTGTAGATACCATTTAGTCTCTTTCCCCAGCCATTGACCAATAGACTCATGGAAAATGTAGTCCCATGGTTCAGGAATGTGAGCTTCTATTCACCGAGGCCAATCTTGTTTCAACCACTGTTGAGTGTCCAGCCTGCAAACAGCAAAGACCACCACTGAGCCACTGCTATGCCACCATTCCTCAGACCAACTGGATAAGCAGGCTGATCACCTTGGACCACTTCCATTATGGAAGAGAGAATATTTTGTTCTTAGCAACATGTTCTGTATATTTTATTTGCCTTCTCTGTCTGCAAATCTTCTGCCCTAACTAGCACTTGTGGACTTAGAGAATACCTTTTTCCCCTTGGTGGTATTCCAAACAGCCATACTTCTGAGCAAGGAACTCAGTACCTAGAAAATAAAGGACTACAATGGGAGTATGTTTGTGGAATTCATGGAATTCACTGGTCCCCGTGATGTTCTTCATCATCCTGAAGGAACTGGCTTGGCAGGATGATAGGATGACTTTGTGAATTCCCCGTTACAGTCCTAGGTAAACGGCAAAACATTTAGCATTCAGTGCTATTTCTCCCAAAGCCAAGAGTGACAGGCATGGGGATCAAATGCTAAAAAATGAAGTGGCGTCCTCTACTATTCTACTCACTGATCTACTAGCAAATATTTGCTTCCTGTGTCTTCAGTTTTAGGCTCTGCTGGGCTAGTAGGAGAGAGATGTTTTTTACTATCAGCCCAACAATGAGTCTATTGAATTGGGAGTTCATACTTCCACCTGCCATTTTGGATCCCTCGTGCCAGTGAATCAGTAATACAAACAAGGGGTGACCATTCAGCCTGGGGTAATCAATCCTGCCTACTTGGGGAAATGAGGTACTGATACATAAAAGGGGTAAGGAGGAGCATGTCTGAGATGCAGAAGATTGTCCAGATACCTCTTAAAGTTCTCATGTCCTGAGATTAAACCAATTGAAACAGAACCACTAATGGTTCAAACCCTTCAGCAATGAAGGTCTGGGTCATCCATTAGACTGGACATCTTGATAAGCTGGGGTGCTTGTTGAAAGCAAAGGAAATAGGGAATGGATAGCCAAGGAAGGTAGTTATAAATACCAGCTATACCCCTGTGACCCATTGCATAGAGGACTATAATAGTGATGAACATTTATTCCTTGTTTTGATAACTGCTTGTTCATGAGTGTTTATAATTCAATAATATTTATAACACTGAATACTCTTATTTCTTTTCCTCTCTTGTCTCCTTACCATCTTACATAAAATGTGTTCATAAATGTAACTTTATATCTTAGTATTTAAGGTAAAGAATATAAAATGGAGAGTATAAATTTCCTAGAAAAAGAATTAATATTGCACCCAGACATTTTTTAAAAGACTATTTACCTTCTTTGAGAGATTAGAATGTTTCTGTTTGTATTCTGGATAGAGGTGTTAGGTTAAGCGGAAGCACATGACCTTGTAACTGTCTGGTTTCAGGAGATGTGTGAACAAGTGGTCAGGAAGAGAAATGTGGCCACTTTGTAATAGTCTGACGTGGCTAGGCCAAACTGTAGTTATTGTAACTTTCTTTCCTGGATGGTTCTGGGTAGGGGGCCATAAGAGGTTTTTGTGAGAGATTCATAGGCAGAAGGTATTCTATAATTTACATGTCCTCACTTATCTGCTGACTTGGCTCATCCAAGTGAGGATAATTGCTCTTCCTTCCCCTAGACCCCTCTTAACTGCTGCAGCCCCTGGCCAGGTGTGTGTCTTATGCATTGGTAAAGGGCTTAGCTTCTGTAGGATGTCCAAACCACCTTGCACTGTCAGGGATATCAGCTCATCCTTGGACTGCAGCTTGTTCTTGCTTTCTTCTTTACAGCCACATAAGTATATCTGTATATAAATAATATGTTTCAGAGATTTGACTTTACCAGTAGTAGAAACTGTCCAAATACATAGTATGGTATTATATACATTTCATATACACAGTTGCAAAGATTTAACATTGTGGAAAAAATGTGAAAGTTGTCAAAATTAAAATGAAGTCATTTGTGTCAACTCCACCCCAAAAAAATAAATACAGCTGGGCAGTTATGAAGGAAGGGTTTTTGTGCAAGACTGCATGATAATTAGTATCCAAAAAGACTTTTCCTGATCACAAGTTTGCAACCCTATAAAAAAAGTACTTCTACATGGGCTTCTGCTCAGGGACTCTCCATTCAACCTCTGCCTGACACTTCTCTTCTTATTAGTCATTGTGGCCAAAGGTTACTGTTTCAGAATGTCTAATGTAATCCTTCCCATTTTTGTCTTTAAAAATTCCCCTTTCCCTCAACCTCTTTGGACACAACCAGTTTATCACATATGTGTTCCAGCTGCACCATGCTGCTAAGTTCCAAATAAATATCATTGTTCTTTGGAGAATCTTATTTATTTTTTTTAGGTTGACTGCATGTGATGGATACACACACACACACACACACACACACACACACACACACACTTACTGGTTCTTCTTCTTTAATCAAATCCCAAACATGTGGGCCTAACTCAAAGGGTTAGAGGCTGGTGACTACTAAGCATGAGTCCCATAGTCCTGTGAGCCTTTGAGGAGCTCCCATCCTGGGGACCCACCATTGTCAGCTGAAGGGGAAAACGTCACATCTTCATGGTTTCTTCTTTTCCTTCTAAATTGATCCTTTTCCCCCACTGTGTCATCTCAAGGAGGGATTTGCATAGGGACAACTGCAGAGCCAAGAAATGTTCCAGGAAATGAGAAATGACTGCCAAGACCCTTGAACTGCACCCCTGGCCGAGGGTAATCACACACCAGCTCTGCTCCTCAAGGACCCAAGATTCTTCCCTTATCTCTGCACCTCTGGGCAGGATGTGATTTCCTGCTCACTCTCAGTGAACTGTGAACCTTCTCCTTTCCCCATAAAGCACATTTTCCCATCCTGAGAAAAGGCACATATTCCTGCTCTTGTCCAAGAAGAGCAACCATTCTAAAAGCCCAGGGTCCTGCCATCTATTGTGCCATTGCTTTCTCTCTGCACTTGACCTAACCTCTCTGGGAAGATTGGTCTGACCTTTTCAGGAAGGCTGATAACATATAGCATTGTCCTTCACCATTTTTTCCCCCATGCTGGAGATGGAGCCCGGGTCATGTACGTGTTAGGCAAGTGCACAACCACAGAGTTATCCCCAGTCCATGCCCCACCTTTAGTCATCTTGATAAAATTTCATGTTTCACATCCCAAAGCGACTTCTCCTGGTGTGGCCCAGAAGCAGTGATGGCCATGGAAGGCCTCCACTTCAAGGGAGAAGAGCCCATTTCCTCCCAGCCCCACACCACCCCCAACCCTGGGTGTTCACAGTGGTGGATAATAGGAACCCCTTCTCCTTCCAGGTCATTTCTGCAAGTCTGAGTTCCTCCAAACTTCTGCTTCCTGTGGACAAATGCTCTGACTGAGTCAGCAGTGTGGCTACCTAGGTCTCAGTGACTCACACTGCCAACCACAACCAAGGCCACTTGAGAGACACTGAAGCAGTGAGACCAAAGTCAAGGGGAGCCTAATTCCTTGATACTGAGCTGGTTAGCATACCAGAGCCGTTCAAAATGCTCCTGCCTCTTATAGATAAAGAAATATATATCAGGCTGTTCATCTCAGCATTTCTTTCGGTTACCCAAACTGACAAAACAATAGAAATGCTCAACAAGAGAATACAGAGCAGCTTTGATAAATCATGCCTTCACTGTTTTTAATTTTTTTTAAAAAAAGTGCCCACAAATGCTAAATCCTTTTTTAGGAGTAAGTAGAAGCCTATTTGTTTATTTCCTTTAAAATTTAAATTACCAACTATATTCAGAAAAAAAAAATCTCAAGCTGTTCAGTAGTGATTTCCTCTGCAGAGTGGAATTGAGCAGAGGGATTTTCCTCCTTCCTACTATATACACTTTGAATCCTTTGGCTTATTTACATTAATCATTATTTTGTAACTTAAAAATAAGGATTATATAATCATGCTTTTGAAGCCTTGGGAATGACAGAAAAAAATGATCATAACATAGGATGAATTTTTAAAAGCAGGATACAAAATACATAAAGGCTAAAATACCACAGAATGTTACCAAGAGAGAGAGAGAGACCAAAACACACTGAAAATAAGAAAATACTTCAAATGTAAATGCTGGTATTTTCTGGTGTTAAGATTATAGGAAATTTAAGTTCTTCAGCATACTTTTTTATTTTTCTTAGAACTCCTAAATAATCTTTTAAATTAGAAACAGTCATGGCTACTTTTTACAGTCAGAAGTTATATTAATATCCTGGGACATGCTAGTCCAGAGCAGCTGTATAGGGCTCATATTTCCCTATTTTTCCCCCAAATTGAGATTCTTTGGAGAGAATTTTCCTCATGGGTACTGCAGTAGCTGTGTTCCCAAGAATATTACAAAACAAAACTTGGACTGATCCTGTCCTGGAAAGGACCGTGCAGGCCACCTGAGTTCCTTGCTGCCCTGCCCAACCATGTTATGGGAAGCCACTGCCTCCAGCTTATTAATAAAGACTGGTTATTAATTAACCTCCCTCCCAGGTAGACTTTTTTGTACCCAGTTCTCTAACCCATATATGCTATCAGGTAACATTCCCTTCATTTTGCTGACAATAACAATTAAGTATTTAACTTACTGCCAAAAAGAACAATTCAATAGCAGGGCCAGAAGCAAACAGTCAACTCAATTATTCTTGCATTTATTCACCTTCCTAGTGGGTGCCAGTCATTGTGGACACCAAGGATGTAAGACTCACCAAGGATGTATGACCCTTGTTCTTTAGGTGCTCATAAAAGGAAGAGTCGGGAGGGGAAAGAGGATCCAGCTTTAAAATGGAGCAGCGGTGATAATACTGAGAAAAGGAGAAAGCATAGGCATTGCCATAGAGATAGGAAGGAAATGGAAGAGGAGAGCAATACACTAAAGTCAGACTTCAGCATTCCCATTTCCTGAGGGTAGTGGTTCTCAAAGTGTGGTCCCCAGACCAGCAGCATCAGCATCTCTTGGCACCTTGCACAAAGCGCACACCTCCTGAGAATCAGAAAGTCCAGGGGCTGGGCCCACTCACTTGCATCTTGACTGGTCTTCCTCCTCCCCCCACTTATTGCCCCCTACCTCCAAGTGCTTTTGATGTCTCTGAAGTTTGAGGACCCCTGATCTAAAGTGCGTAGCAGGTCCTGAGTTACTCAGGAAGGCAGACACACAGCAGAAACTGGCACCAGACACCCTGCGCCTTCTGGAAAGACCAGAAAAAGTGCCAAACAGAGGCTCTCCCAATATAAGCTCCCCAAATGCCCCCATTCCAGTTGCAAATTGGGATTCAGTCCTGTCGACCATATGCTAGTTCCAAATGTCAATTAAATACCCATTCAAAGAACCCTGGGGGAGAGCACTCACTTGCCTCTATTTCAGCCATTCCCAGGCATGCTGAGCAAGAGGAAATTGCCCAACAGCTGCCAAACCCCATGAATCTACAAGAGTTGCGTAAATGGGAACCTGCACAGGTGTTTGGATGTGATAAGTGCTTTATTAGAAATTTAAGCTCAATGCAACCGAGCAACCAGGAAGCAATCATTGCTGACTGTAGATAGTAAGGAGTAGGCTTCTACTAAACAGACCACATTTAATCTGGAGCTGGAATAAAGAGTCGAATTTTGCCAGGGAGGGAAAAGAGCTGGAGGAAGGTGTCAGAGGTCACAAAGGCTTCCCAGCAGCCCGAGAATGCTGGGAAGGCAGATTTGGGGGTGAATTATGAGGAACCCCTGTGTTAGTTTTCCACCAGTACAACAAGGAACTGAGATAAATCAACTCATGAACAGGAAGCTTTTATTTGGGCTCATGGTCTTAAAGGTTTCAGTCCATGGTCACCTGGCATCTTTGCTTTGAGGCCTGCAGGGAGAGCACTTCATGGGAGGGAGAACATGGTGGAGAAAGCTGCTTCAATTCAGAGTGACCAGGAAGCCAACAGAGAGATGAAGGGCAAAAACTCAATGTGCCCTTCAAGGGCACGGCCCCAGTGACCTAACTTCTACTGCACCCCACCTCCTGGCGGTTCCCTCACCCCCCACAGCACTACAGGCTGGTAACCACACCATCAGCGTGTGGCCCTTTGGGGGCACTTAATCAATCCACTGAAGCCCCAGTACCGGGCTGAGGAAAAGCAGCTTCGTTCTGTGGACAGTGGAGATCCCTGGAAGGCTTGAAGCAGAAGAATCAAGGAATGAACTTGAAAAATGGAAAGATTGTCATGTACGGGTGGAAAGAAGGGATTGGAGAGGAGCCCCATGAAATGCGATCCTGGGTAATTTCTAATTTTTATTTATTTGTGGTTTTTCTACCACAAATGTGTTTTACTCATCACTTCCTTTGCAGTTGTGAAGTGTGGTTGTGAAAAGAAGGAGCCACACAGGACAGGGACAGCCTACAGATCCAGACTTAAGGGACAGGAAGAATGTGGGCCAAGCCCACAGTGGGAAGGGGTCAATGCTGACGCAGAGTGGCCACTTGCCCTTTGAGACTGAAAAGAACAGATCAACATTTGAGAGATGTAAACTTGTGAAAAGGAAAGGGATTTGACCACGTATAGCAGAGGCCTCTATTTTCTAAGTAACGAGGAGAGCAGCATGGTTGCCAGAGAACTCAGGGTCACGGCTGAGGGTCAGAGTTTGAGGAACATGCCACGGCTTAGGACAGATAGTGGCTAACTCTCCTATGGTGTATGTCATGTGTCAGGAACTGTAAATACACATTTAATCCTTGTTACACCACCGGGAGGTAAATATTATTATCATCAAGCCCACTTCACAGAAGAGAAGATTGAGGTACAGGGGTCACAGTCCATAGGCCACAAGTGGCAAAGCTGGGATTTGAACCCTGGCAGTTACCAACCATTGTTGCCAAGATTTACTGAAGAAATATCCCAAGAATGACTGAAAGATTACAAAGTGGTATTGAAAACTCAGCTGAGTTTAAAAAATCATGTATCTGCTAGAGTCGATCAGAAGTCGAGCTCTGTTCACACCTCCAGAAAGAACCTTGGAAGCACTACCTTATGTACTCTCAAAGAAAGATGTCTGGGGTCATACTGAATTGCCAGGCATCGTGTTCACAGACAGTGCCTTGAGCTCTAACATCATGTGAGAAAGGCCCCGTTGGAGTGTTCCCGCGGAGAATGCCAACTGTGGGCAAGTGGCCGCCCCACTGAGCCTCAGGCCATCAAGGAATTGGAGGGGGCGGCTTCCCAGCCATCAAATCTTTGCCTCATCTGACTGTGGAATTGGAAGTTCTTCAAGTATTTGGGAGAAAGAGCAGCTGCCAACAGAGCTGAATCAAAGGATCTAAAAATAGTTAAAGAAAACACAAAGACAGAATGTGCAAATGGGATGATTTGGGAAGCCAAGCCAAACTCTGAAAAACTACAGAATGGATAGAGAGTAAGAAAACAGAACTCAGCCTCATTCTCTAGCAATAATGACACCCCTAATTATTGTCTGTTTGCTTAGGAGCACTCTCTGCTGCCGGTTCTTCCTGGTAAAAACTATCTCAGGTCACCTTCGCTGTGCATCAAAGCCTTAAAATCAGATAACCAAACCATCTTGTCTAATAGGATGCTCACATCAAACAGAAACCTCCCGCAGAGCGAGGGGTCCTGTTCCAGCCTAATGTCCATGGGAGGGGCCTGCCGAATACGCAAGGCAAATAAATTGCAAAATCCCAAGTGTCTCTAAGAAACCCCCCCCATCCTTACGCATGACACCACAAGCTAGTTCAAAGAGACGCAGCCAAGACTGGGGAATTAGAATGCAGTTAGCTGACACCAGAAAACCCTCCTAAATGGTGACTTCACTCATAAGGACATTTTAAAATGTAATTTGTGGAAAGTAGTCAGAGTCAGTTCAGCAGTTCAAAGCATCAGCCAGAGCCACTGGGGGTGGGGTCGCGGGGTGTCTGTCACATAAGTTAGTAGTGAGTACTTGCTCTTTGTAATTCCCAGGGGAAGCTAGAGTGTTACCCACATAGGGCCTGTATTAGCCTTCCACGCCTTTTCCAGCCTCTGGAACCCCCTGCCCTCTTTGACTCCTCACCCCCTACTTTTCCATCTTGCAAGTTTGTCACTGCAACCTCTGCTTCCGCCATCACATCCTCTTCTGCTCTTTCTGACTCTCCTGTTCCCATCTTGTAAGGACCCCTGTGACAATACCCTGATCATCCAGGACAATCCCTTCTCAATATCCTTAACCTAAACACATCTGCAAAGTCCCCTTTGCCATGTCAGGCAGCATATTCACAGGCTCCAGGCATTAGGTCATGGACATCTTTGAGAACCATTATTATTTACTTCAGGCCCTCACAAAAGTTTCTCTAGCTATGTGCTCTAAGCTCTGACTCTGAAGAAAGAAGCCACCCCACTCAAAATTTCTGTCAAATAATTCTGGAAACTTCCAGATATGTTCTTCAGACAGTCCTCTTAGTTAGCTCATGGCAGTTGCCATTGCTTTTGAGTTGCCATAGTACCATGGAGATGCTTCTTGACAGTTTGGATTAGCCAGAGGTTCTCCAGAGAAAAAGAAACACTAGAAGATGGGTGGATGGAAGGACGGACAGATGGATGGATGATGGATGGATGGATGGATGGATGGATGGATAAATAGATGCTCCTTGACTTATAATGGGGTTCCATCTCAATAAACCCATCCTAAGTTGAAAATAATACAAACTGAAAGTGCATTTTCTCCACTTAGCCTAGCAAACATCACAGCTCAGCAACACCACGTCACACCTTCAGGTATCAATGGTTTGCCCTGGAGACCACCTGGCTGTCTGGGAGTTGTGGCTTGCTGCTGAGTATCGTACAGCACTCCACTAGCCTGGGAAAGATCTAAATTCAAAATTTCAAGTACAATTTCTACTGAATGTGTATTGTTTTTGCATCAATGTAATGTCAAAAAAAATCTTAAGGCAAGCCATCGTATGTCAAGAACCATCTGTGTTACACACATATACATTCACAAAATATATACATGTGTGTATAAAGAATTGTCTCACAAGTGTTATGGGGGTGGGCACAGCCAGTTTCTGCAGGAGCTAATGTCCCAGTTCCAAGTCGGTCAGGAAGAATTCTCTGGCATTGAGGGGAGGGTCAGATTTTTGTTCTCTTCAGACTGATTGGATGAGGCCCACCCACTTTAGGGAGGGCAATCTGCTTTACTCAATTTACCAATCGGAATATTAGTGTCATTCAAACACACCCCCATAGAAACACACAGAATCATGTTGACCAACTTTCTTGTTGCCCAGCCAAGTTGATACAAAAACTTTTTCACAATTTCCAGGCGTGGTAGCACACATCTGTAATTCCAGTGATTTGGGAGGCTGAGGCAAGAGGATCACAAGTTTGAGGCCTCAGCAACTTAGTAATATCCTGTCTTACAATAAAATTTAAAGATGACTGGGAAAGTAGCTCAGCAGGAAAGCACCCCTGGATTCAATCTCCAGCACCAAATAATAAATAAATAAGTAAATTTCACCATCACACAAGGTGATTGAGGTGGTGGTGGCTGCACCATTCATGTCTAGCGAGTCCTGCTGAAGCAGGTGTCACTGAGACGGCATTGACACAGTCGGTCACAAATGCACACTGCAGTCTGTGCTGGGGTGCCCAGATGCTACCAGCCAAGTTGCCCATTCCCACACAGTCTTAAAACCAACTGGGACTAGAGACTGCTACAGTGCAACCCAGGATCCCACAAAGAATGCATGGATCTTACTCAGGATGTCACTCAGGGAATCAGCACAAATCAATTTGTTGTAGCTGCCTCTCCCTGGCGAGGGGCATACACCATGCCCACCTGATCCTCATCCACCTGTAATTCCAGTGACTTGGTGCTGCAGTCCGGCTGCAGCAAAATAACCGGGAGGTGACGAGCAACTTGTGTAGATTGATACAGCAGGAGTGGGAGCCGTTTATTGTAGTCCAGGAGGGGTATATATACATTACACACAGCTTATCTTAATTAACATAAACTAGATACAGCAGTCAACCAATAAGGAATCTCCACATTTAATGGTTCGCTGGCGTTACTTCACAAACCACTCCCCCTGGCAAAATGCCAGGCCCCCATCTTGACTTGTTTACAGACCCTAACAACTTGGGAAGCTGAGGCAGGAGGATCACAAGTTTGAGGGGCAAACTTCTCCTTCATCTTGAACCAGACTTTCAAACTTTCTCTTCCCTTGATGTGAGCTCTCTCCCTCAGACTCTTTAATCATTCATATAAGTAGCCCCCCACCCCACCCCCACACACACCACTGCAGGCCTCTCATCATCCTCCGTGCAATTAGGCAAGGCTGAACCCCAAGGTGAACATAATTAAAAATTTAAGCCCAGGCTGGGAAACCGGCTGAAGTTCTCAAAGAAAGGAGTCCGATTGTTAGCAGCATCCTTAGTGCCTGGGAGTAGACATGTGGGGTGTTGGTAGGCAATGGTTTCTGACTGGATGCTGCAAATTATACTGAGGAAGCCGTGTTGAATGGTTTTCCTGACAATAACCCAGTTTCCATGCCACCACCTGCAGAACCTGTCCTTGGACAGCCTTGTTGATCCCAACCTGTCCTTGAAATATGGAGATACCTGGCAAGCATTTCCCCCTCAGCAAAGGACAAGCAGAGAAATAGCAGACTGCTCCTTCCCAGCCTGACTCTCTGACCAGGCCAGCTGATCCCAACCCACATACTTTTTCCAGGGCCTTTGGAGAGTGCATTCATTTTTCATGGAAACTGAATCTAGTTGAGCATTTGGAGCTTGGAAAAGGAGGCCTGAGGTTGTGTTTCCCTTCACCTGGGCAGCAGGACTGACACTATTCAGGGAGTGAGCTAAAGACCCCAGGAGGGAAGCCAATCTTCTAGGGCCTGGCCTGAAGAAGGGGACAGCAGGGCCATTGGAGGGCTGCAGGTTTGGGGAGCACAAGCTGCTCTGGGGCCATGACAGAAAACCTTTCAGCAGAGTCAGAAAAGGAGCTGACTTTGAACTGTCCCCAAGAAGCACCTGTGTAGCCGTGCCGGGTGTTTGCTAAGTGACAGTTTTAGAATCAGATAGTTCTGGATATTAATTTCTGTTCCGCCCCTTCTTAGGCAGGCAATCTGAAGCTGGTGACTTTGTCTCTCAGTCACAATTCTTTATCTATAAAGCCCTGTCTTATATGCCATTATGAGATTCAATGGCAGCATCATTAATAGCCCCAGAGTATCAGATTCCTATCTTTCTGTTCTGTCTTCCTAGTACATGGCTTCCTTTCTCAAGGTCACCTAATGTTCCACAGTGCCCTTGGAGCTTCCAAACTGCAAGCTGGAAGGGAAAAAAAAGTCAGAATGGCAAAAGAAGGAGGCCTCTTTCAGATAGTCAGCTCTTCCTAGCGGCAGCCTTCCCTGCCCCCATAACATACATGTCTACTTCCCTTTCAATCCATGACATACCAGGCTGAAAGATGACTGGGAAATATTATTTTTATCACTGCAAATAAATTTGACCTTCTATTACCAAGGGAAAAGGAGAAATGAATATGGCCACAAGATATTCCATCCTTCTGTGTCCCCTTCTAATTCCATTCTCACCCCGGGCACCTTCTTCCAATAAGAACTCGAATCAGGCATCAATGGAGCAGGACCTGAGCTACAACACAAAATGTAAGGGAGTCCTTATTCTCAAGTTGGGGCCAGTGTTAGCCTAATACTTGCATGAAATTGCCCTGCACAATGTAGTGGGAGTTGTGCAGGGCAATTTCTTCCTATTATGTCTGGTTTTCCAAAAAATTGGCAAACTTTCTATGCGAGCCTCAAAATCTAGATCAGTTTAGGGTCCACCAAGGCCCTCAGACCTCTGCTTTGTCTGGAGTCTTCTGATCATGCAGAACACAGATTATATCCTTATAGCCACATGCCCATGCCCCCAAGAGAGCAGGTAAACATATCTGGATGGGAAGTTGGATGCAACTTCCCCAGGAGGGGCAAAGCCCATCAGCCCCACAGTAATCTTCTCGTGGCTTTGGTTGCCTGTGGCAGGCCTGGAAGAAGTAAAGTCTGCAGCTGCACTCCCCCAACCCCACCTCTGCTTTGAGCTTTTCTAAGAACACACCAACCACACTAATGCCATTGTTTCACAAACCAGCTGGCCTGATGCAAGTTTGGATAACATTGTGGGTTCCATGCACCATGGGTTAATTTCCAGTCCATTATAAGAATAGTAATAATGATTCGCCATACTCAAGGAGCTGGCAATTACCACTATTTTTAACCTGCATCACTAAGGCAAATAGTCTTTTTGTACAGCTGGTTCCAAGAGGGCTGAGTTTTCTCCAGCTGGGAAAATCATGGACTGCAGGCATGGCCCATCCCTGTTTTCCCTGATGTTCTTCTTCCAACATGGCATAACCTATAAGTCCCAGGCCCAGGCAACCATCAGTCTGGTCTGTTCTTTCTTCCCACCCTTCCTTCCCAGCTGGCTCTTCAAACCAGCAGATATCTGACAAATCATGTCCCTATCAGTAGGAGCTATTGAACTCAGGGCCCCATACTTATCCCACCATTCCCCCCC
>NW_026000021.1:7468425-7475123 GCF_001458135.2 Marmota marmota marmota
GCCCCCCGCAGAAGTGTGTATTCTTAGAGAATTTTAACAGCACTCTTTTTGAACCCTGGTATGGGCCTCCTGACTCTGGGTGTTTTTCTGATGGGCCTGACCTCCTCATGGTCTCTGCCAAGTAAAGGTGGTGTTGGCAGGACAGCAGGAGGACCACACCTATTGGGAAGCAGAAGGGAGAGAACAGGGCAAAGGAAACAATCCCCACTGCTCATTTGTTTCCCCCCTGGGTGAGGAAAAAGGAGCTCTGAAAAATTCCTTGAAAATGGACTGGGAAGATTCAAGGTCAGACAAATAATTCTGGAGAGAGGGGGACCCTGCTTTGCATTGTCTCTCTCTGTAACATTCACACCCCTCACTTATCTCCTCTTCTATGCTGAGCTCCTCAGAGACAGACCCAGCAATTTTATTTTCATTTTTTTTCTTTCAAATTAATGTATAATAAATGCATAAATCTATGGAGTACAGTGTGATACTTCAATACACTTATATAATGTGTACTGATCAAATTAGCATTTCCATCTCCTTATCATTTATTTACCCTTAGAAACTTTGAGTTCCTCTCTTCCTGTCCTTCATAATTACGTAATAGGTTAATGTGAACTTACTGTCACCTTACTGTCCTGCAGGACTCTAGAACATGATCCTCCTATCTAACTGTATTTTGGTACCTGTTATCCAGCCTCCATCTATCCCCCTACCACCTACCCTTCCTTGCCACTAGAAATTAACATTCCACTTTTTATACCTTCCACATATGAGAGAGCATGTGTAGTATTTGCCTTTCTGTTGTGTTATACAATATGATGTCTTCCAGTTCTATTTTGTCACAAATGACAGAATGTCGTTACTTCCTGTGGCTGCATAATATTCCATTGTGTATATATGGCTCATTTTACTTATCCATTCATCTCTCAGTTCCATATCTTGACTATTGTGAGTGGTGCCACGATACACATGGGCATGAGGGGCTTCTTTGGTATGATGATTGTAATTATTTTGCCTATACCAATGAGATTGCTCCATCATATTTCAGCTCTATTTTCAGTTTGTTGGGGTACCTCTATACTGTTCCCTGAATGTCAGTATTAATTTATATTTCCACTAGCAGTGTAGGAGAGTTCTTCTTTCTCTCTGTCCTCGCCAGCCTTTATTGTTGCTTTTTGATTGCAGCCATTTTGACCAGGGTGAAATGAGCTCTCACTGTGATTTTGATTTACAGGTCTCTGACGCAGTAGTCTTAAGCATATTTTACATATTTGTTGAAAAACGTCTATTCAGATCATTTACCCATTTCAACTGAATTATTATTTGTTTTTTGTTGTTGTTGAGTTATTTTTAGTTACTATATATTCTGAAGATTCGTCCTTTGTCAAATAATTAGTTTGTAAATATTTCCAATTATTCTATAGGTCATTTCTTTGCTCCACTGATTGTTTCCTTTGGTGTGCAGAAGCTTCTTGTTTTTGTTTTGTTTTGTTTTGTTTTAAAGAGAAAGAGAGAGAGGAGAGAAAGAGAGAGAATTTTTTAATATTTATTTTTCAGTTTTCGGTGGACACAACATCTTTGTTTTTTATTTTTATGTGGTGCTGAGGATCGAACCTAGCGCCCCGAGCATGCCAGGTGAGCATGTTATCGCTTGAGCCACATCCCCAGCCTGAAGCTTCTTGTTTGACACCGTCTCATTTGCTTATTTTTGATTTGTTGACTATCCTTTTGGGATCTGATAAAAAAAAAATACCATTTCCCATACTGCTGGGAGCCATTAGCCAAGTAGGTATGACAATTTCCTTGCCAGCGTACCCCATGTTGCAGTGACATTGAATGTAGGTGACCTTGCTCAAGGACCAAGGCGGATTAGGGTGTTCCCGGTTTAAGATAATCGTGTTTAGGGCGTTCCCAGTTTAGGTTCCAGGTTTAAGGTTTAAGATTATTCCTGCTGGGAATAGGGCGTATCCTGCTGCCTGAGTTCCCCTTGAGTTCTCACGGGATTCAGAGTATATTTTGGGAGACAGAAGCCCAGTGGAGGTGGATTTGGGCAGAGAACGTGGATTTCCCCAGAACGTGTTTGTATACGGCTGGTGTGAGTTCGGGAATAAAGAGTTGCTGTTTGAATCTACAAGCTGTGTGGTGGCTCGTGATTTTGTGCCCAGCCAGACTGCGGCACCATACCAATGTCTTGAAGTATTTCCCTACATTTCCTTCTAGTGGTTTCATAGTTAAAGTCTTAGATTTATGTATTTAATCCATTTTGAATTGATTTTTACATGGTGAGAGATAGGAGTTAGGTATCATTCTTTGGCATATGAATACCCTGTTTTTCCAGCACCATTTATTGAAGAGGTTCTCCTTTCTCCATTATCTGTTCTCAACACCTTTGCTGAAAGTCATTTGGCCTTAGCTTTGCAGATTTATTTCTCGAATGTTCTCTGTTCCATTTGTCTGTGTGTTGCTTTTTTTTTCTTTAATTTGTTCTTTTTAGTTATACATCACTGTAGAGTGTATTTTGATTTATCAGACATTCATGGAGTATAACTTCCCATTCTTGTGGTTGTACATGATGTGGAGTTACACTGGTTGTGTATTCATATATGAACATAGCAATGTTATGTCTGATTTGTCAATGGTCTTTCCCATTCCCACCCCCTTTCCCTTCCCCCTACTCCCCGCTGTCCAGTCTGGTGAACCTCCACTCCCCGGCCCCCGCCCACTCTTGCCTATTGTGTTAGCATCCACATATCAGAGAGAACATTTGGCCTTTGGTTTTTTGGATTGCCTTATTTCATTTAGCATAATAGTCTCCAGTTCTGTCCATTTGCGTGATGATTTTTATGCCAATGCCATTCAGTCTTTTTTTTTTTTTTTGCCATTCAGTCTTGATTTCTGAGTCCTGCAGTATGTCTTAGAGATCAGGCATTATGATACTTGCAGCATTCTTCTTTTTGCTTAAAATGCTTTGGTTATTCAGGGTCTTTTATGCTTCCATGTGAACTTTAGCATGGGTTTTCCTATTTCTGTAAAGAATGCCATTGGCATTTTGATGGGGATTGCATTGAATCTGTGAATTACTTTGGATAACATGACATTTTAATAATGTGAATTTTTTAGATCTGTGGAAATGGGAGGTATTCCCTTTTTCAGTGTCTCTTCCAGTTTTTCTCATGTAATTTTCATTGTGGAGATCATTTACTTCCTTGGGTAACTTCATTCCTAGGTTTGTTTTTTACTTTGTGTAGCTACTGTGGATGGGATTGCTTTCATGATATCTTTCTCAGCAAGTTTATTATTGGCATATGAAACTGCTACTGATTTTACTATGTTTATTTTTGTATCCTTCAATTTTACTGAATTCATTTATCAGTTCTAACAGTCTTTTGGTTGAGTTTTCAGGATTTTCCACACAGTTAACACTTGAATAATGTGGGGGTTAAGAGCACTGACCTTTGCACAGGTAAAAATCACATATAACTTTGAATTCCCCAACACTTAATCACTAATTGCCTACTGTTGACCAGAATCCTAACTGATAACATAAACTTCCAATTAACACATATTTTGCATGTTATCGGAGGGGTGAAAAATGAGAGCCACAAGACATAACTTTTTGTTATGATATGCAATATCCTGGTGAGACAAAATGCTCACGAAGCAATGATAGCAATACACAGCATTTTAAGAAGATACTCACAACACTTGAGCTCACCACAATAGCAATAGGGGTGGCTACAACATAATTACAGTGGTGCAGTATTAGTACAATTAATTTCATACAGTTATGATTTAATTCTGCATCTTTATATTTAAAGTTCTCTCAATTGTAAATGGTACCATTTTTCCTGTATCTGTGTGCATAACTTTTAATCTTTTAACTTTTCATTTTATTTGTGTATATTTCATGATAGTATACATATATGTACATATATATATATTACATTAATGACATACCTAATTTTTCTTAAATTTTTTTTAATATTTCTAGGCTATACAGTTTGAGTTTTTTCAAACAGTTGAAAATCTGGGGGGAAAAAACCTGCCTATAAGTGAACCTGTGTAGTTCTAATCCATGTTTTTCAAGGATAAACTATATACAATCCTGTTGATTTGAACACAGATAATTTGACTTCCTCCCTTCCTATTTGTATACCCCATATTTCTTTCTCTTGCCTCGCTGCTCTGGCTAAAATGCCTAGTACCACATTGAATAGCTGGTGACAGGGAATGTCAGCATCCTTGTTCCAGATCTTAGAGGAAATGCTTTCAGCTTTTCCCCCTTGAGCATGTTGGATATGGATTTGTCAGACGTGGCCATTAAAATGTGGAGGTTATGTTTCTTCTTTACATAATTTGTTCAAAGTTTTTATCCTCTAGGGGTATTTAACTTTATTGAATGCAAAGTCCATACATTGTGAAATTTTCACTCAGTATAGTGTCTGACACTAGATGTCTAGTAAGTAGCTGTTAAATGAACAAATTTCATTAAGCATTTCGATAGCTTAGATATGCTGGACCTCACCAACCAGTGGTGCAAATAAAAATCACACTAATACTCATACCTTCTCCTGATTACAGTTATTCTGTTCCATTTCTGCCATCAGGGTAATATGAGATTCCTCCAGGGGGAATTCAGGCAGAATTCAGTTCTTTGAGAATGTAAAGGCCTGAGGTATCCACAATGGAATACGAATTAATACATATTCCACATACATATATTTATAAATATATGTTTAAAGTGTTATGCCCCCACAATATTTTATTATAAAAATATTTTAACATCCAGAAGAGATGAAAGATAGTAAGCAAGTATACATAGATGTCTACCTGATTTCAATAGTTACTAAATATCTTCCCATACTTGCTTTCTCTTTATCTGCCTCAATATCTATATCTAAACATATATACATGTTTAACATCTTTAGCAATTAAAGAAATGCAAATCAAAATGGTAAGATTTCATCTCATCCCAGTCCGAATGGCAAGTATCAAGAATACAAGCAACAATAAATGTTGGCGAGGATGTGGGAAAAATGTACACTCATACATTGCTGGTAGGACTGCAAATTGATACAACCAATCTGGAAAGAAGTATGGAGATTTCTGAGAAAACTTGGAATGGAACCACCATTTGACCCAGCTATCTCATGCCTCAGTTTATACCCAAAGGACTTAAAATCAGCATATTACATGTGTACTTTCTTTTTGCCAAACCGTTTGAAATTAAGTTAAAGACACCATGACACATCACTCCTAAATTCACCTGCACACATCTCCTATGAGTAAGTGACAATTTCCCACCATGATATAATACATACACCTGAGAAAACTGAAAACAATCCACAATGCCCTGCAGTATCCAATCCATATTCAATTTTTCATAACTTCTCAAGAGAATCTTTTATAGTTGTTGTTATGGTCAGAATAAGGGGAGTGGGCTGTGGGTGAGACCAGAAGAAAGGCCCAACATAGGTCAATGAGGGGATTCTAGGGGCTCTTGCTTCAGAGTGGCCCTTCAGGCTATCTCCAGTGTTGATGGGGTTTAGGGGAGAAAACTTACATTCCTAGGCCTCCATATAAAGTAAAGGGGTGGAGGAACAGCCTCAGGCATAAGCCCAGAGTGACAGCCTTCCAACACTTAACCCCCTGAGCAGACAACGTCTACTCTGTTGCCTTGTAGTTGACACAAGGTTGTGGCCATGCTCTGTTCCCAGGGACTGGCTGACTTGGTGTCTCTGAGTGCCCTTGTTGCTCTGCATGCTGCCCTTGTCTTCTCTGCTCTGAGTGACTTATTACTGTACAGGGCTCAGGCCTCTGAGTGCTTCAGGTATAGGCTTTGTCACCAAGGATCAAGGAGGCCACATGCTTAGGCAGCAAAGGGTGACTCATGACCAAATCAGCCAATGAACAAAGGAAGCTTAAACATGCCTGGAAAAGTCAAGTTCCTCAAGGTCAGGGCTGAGCTTATGTAGTTTTCTAATTCTGTGGCTGCACCTGGCCCAGAGGGTCCCTGAGTAGATCTATATTTAATAACATTTAAATGTGGCTAAGAGAACAAACAACCCAATCAACAAATGGGCCAAGAACCTGAACAGACACTTCTCAGAGGAGGACATACAGTCAATCAACAAGTACATGAAAAAATGCTCACCATCTCTAGCTGTCAGAGAAATGCAAATCAAAACCACTCTAAGATACCATCTCACTCCAGTAAGATTGGCAGCCATTATGAAGTCAAACAACAACAAGTGCTGGCGTGGATGTGGGGAAAAGGGTACACTTGTACATTGCTGGTGGGACTGCAAATTGGTGCAGCCAATTTGGAAAGCAGTATGGAGATTTCTTGGAAAGCTGGGAATGGAGCCACCATTTGACCCAGCTATTCCCCTTCTTGGTCTATTCCCTAAAGACCTAAAAAGAGCATGCTACAGGGACACTGCTACATCGATGTTCATAGCAGCACAATTCACAATAGCAAGACTGTGGAACCAATCTAGATGCCCTTCAATAGACGAATGGATAAAAAAAATGTGGCATTTATACACAATGGAGTATTACTCTGCATTAAAAAATGACAAAATCATAGAATTTACAGGGAAATGGATGGCATTAGAGCAGATTATGCTAAGTGAAGCTAGCCAATCCCTAAAAAACAAATGCCAAATGTCTTCTTTGATATAAGGAGAGTAACTAAGAACAGAGTAGGG
>NW_026000021.1:7475795-7535560 GCF_001458135.2 Marmota marmota marmota
ATTCCCCTTCTTGGTCTATTCCCTAAAGACCTAAAAAGAGCATGCTACAGGGACACTGCTACATCGATGTTCATAGCAGCACAGTTCACAATAGCAAGACTGTGGAACCAACCTAGATGCCCTTCAATAGACGAATGGATAAAAAAAATGTGGCATTTATACACAATGGAGTATTACTCTGCATTAAAAAATATCCCCTGTGTGCCTTGAGAGACGCCGACCACTCCGTCTCTGCAGATTATGCTAAGTGAAGCTAGCCAATCCCTAAAAAACAAATGCCAAATGTCTTCTTTGATATAAGGAGAGTAACTAAGAACAGAGTAGGGACGAAGAGCAGGAGAAGAAGATTAACATTTAACAGGGATGAGAGGTGGGAGGGAAAGGGAGAGAGAAGGGAAATTGCATGGAAATGGAAGGAGACCCTCAGGGTTATACAGTGGAGGGGGTAGAGAGAGAGTAGGGGAGGGGAGAGGAGAGGTGGGGAGGGGGGATGGTGGAGGATGGGAAAGGCAGCGGAGCACAACAGACACTAGTATGGCAATATGTAAATCAATGGATGTGTAACTGATGTGATTCTGCAATCTGTATATGGGGTAAAAATGGGAGCTCATAACCCACTTGAATCAAAGTGTGAAATATGATATATCAAGAACTATGTAATGTTTTGAACAACCAACAATAAATAATTAAAGAGGAGGAAAAAAAATAAAAGTGAAAGAGTACCATCAAAAAAAAAAAAAGAAAAAAGAAAGAAAGAAAGAAAAGAAAAAGAAAAAGAAAAAAAACTCTCCTGACAATCCAAACTTAGAAGCTTTCTTCCTTTCCTCGGATCTAAATTCGCATCATGAAGTGGTTTGGGAAAATCTATTACCTTGAGGAGGTTAAGGGTCATAGTATTCTATCTGATAATACAAGAAAAAATTGTGAAATTCTTGGAGGCAAAACATTATGTATAGACTCAAACACAAAGCATAAGAAAAATGTTCTACTTTTAGCCAATGTATTTAGATGAAAAAAATATTATTGTCAAATAAAAATTATAATTTTTAGGCAAAATAAATAAATAAATAAATGTGGCCAAGACTTCTAGTACCACACTGAAATAGCTGGTGACAGGGAATGTTAGCATCCTTGTTCCAAGTCTTAGAGGATATGCTTTCAGCTTTTTCATTTTGAGCATGGCTACGGATTTGTCCTATGTGGCCATTAAAATGACAAGTTCAGCCAGGCACCATGGCGAACGTCTGTAATCGCAGTGGCTTGAGAGGCTGAGGAAGGAGGATTGTGAGTTCAAAGCCAGCCTCAGAAACTTAGAGAGGATCTAAGAAAACTCAGCAAGACCCTCTCTCTCAATAAAATATTCAAAAGGGCTGGGGATGTAGCTCAGGGATTAAGTACCCCGGAGTTCAATTCCTGGTACCAAAAAAAAAAAAAAAAGGCCAGTTCTTGAGAATCATATGGGAAACTTTAAATAAATATATATTCTAATGCCATCCCTCTAAGTTCTAAATTTAATTGGTCTTGGGTGGGATATTTGTATTAGTTTTGTAATTCCCCAGGTGATTCAGATGTATACTCTGAGTTGAAATCATTTTATGTGAAAAAGAGAATTCAAATAAAGAGTAGACAAAGATATTATTTTACTTGCCTATTTTAGCCTCTGTGTAAGCTCAGAAATCTTCCCACTGCTCTTAGGAAGAAGTCCAAAACACTTTACGGAACACCCACATAACCACGTGAGTTGCATCTGCCCAACTCTGAGCACAAAGCACTTTACACACCACTTTCCCCTGGTGTCCTGGACTCGGGCTTCCTGGGCCAACTGTGAGCGCCTTGAATATGTCTTCACTTCCTTTCTCCTGACCCTGCTCCTCTCTCTCTTTAAGGCGTGCCCTGCACCTCTCTGACTTTGCAAGGCCGACTCTTAGTTAGTTGTCTCTCACACACCTTGGAAGCCTTTCTAATTTTACTGCAGGCCAAGTCAAATTTAATCTTCCAGCTCCCACAACTGGAACTTGCTCCAGAGGCCCTTGCCATAGCCTTAATGTTTGTGTACCATTTGTGGAACTTCTGTTCTCCTTGCTGAGTAAGGTGTTGGCCACAGGAGGGGCCAAGACCTTCTCCTTCATGGTCATGACCCTGGTATTGCACACAGTGTCTGCACTGAGGAAATAAACAATTCTGTAATAGGAATGACCACTGAAACAAGCAAGGAATTACTATCTGAGGAGTCATATCTCAGGGCTCAAATGTTTGCTCTTGCAACCAGGTGTTTATGCAACCTGGGGACAGTTTCAAGTCCTCCTTTTGTCCCCTTAAGGTTATTGTCAGGACTATAAATGACGCTTTACATAATGACTCACTTTAGAGTCTGCAACACTCCATGATATTCAGCAATGTGGATTTCCTTTTTGTTCCTTCAAGGAATGCTTATAACTACCAGAGGGAGGGGTGATATATGGCCTCCATCTCACACACACAGCAGATGGATATCCATATAGGGAAGAAAGGAAAATACCATAAGACTGGACTGGCTGGAGAGGAAATTGCAACATGCCCTAGAACATGGCCTCCTGTCCTTCCCATGGAACTCATGCATGCATACCAGCCAGTCAGCCGCCCAGCCCAGAATGGGGCTATGATGACAGGCTAACCCCTCAGCTCTGGAGCCATTTCTTTCTTTCTTCTAGAAGCAATATGTGTTGTGGTAGGAAGAATTCTAAGATGGCCCCCACAGTCCCACCCCAGCATACACATCTTGTACAGTCCCATCCGCTTGCATGTGAGTAGAATCGGTGGATATGATAGTGGTTCCTTTGGTTAGGTTGCATTATATAAGACTACCATAGCCAACTGGAGAGAGATTCTTCCACCAGATTTGAAGAAGGAGCCACATGTTGTGAATGGGCCACAAAACCAGGATTGGGTGCAGCCTCCAGGAGTTGAGAGTTATCCCCTGTTGACAGATAGAAAGAAAACAGGGACCTTAGTGGTAAAACTGTAAGGTGATGAATTCTGCTAACAACCCGAATGAAATTAGATGAGGAGCTTAAGCTACATGTGAGAATACAGCCTTATTTCATCCTTGTGAGAACCTGAGCAGAGAACCCAATTGGGCCAGGCCCAGATATCTGCCCCACAGAACTAGAAGATAATAAGGATGGGTTGTTTTAAGCTTTTAAGTTGTAGCAATTTGTTACACAGCAATAGCAAATTAATATGTATGCTCACAAAATAAAATCGATGGGTCTTTAGGCACAACTAAATAATTACACTATGTTCACCAAGAGACACTCTTGGCATATTTCCTATTTGATACAGAGATTATTTTTAGCACAGAGAATACATAAATACGTTTCTACTTTAATTAGTTCCTTAGCCTATATTTTGCAAGATATCACATATTTCTGTAAATTTAATTTTAATTATTGAATAGTAATCTATTAAGAAGATACATCAGAATTTACTTAATCCTCCTCTATTGCATAACTTTCCTTGTTTCTAGATTTTAATATGTGAATAATGCGGCAGCAACAGTTAAATGTGAGAAAGTTTCCCTCAAGAGTCAGGCACTGCACTTGGGGACAACATTTAAAAGGACACACACACACACACACACACACACAAACAAACAACTCAGTAATCTGGATAAACAATATTTTAGAGCAATCGCATTAATTTCTGAGGGCTGCAATAACCAAGTACTGTGGCTGGAGCCTGAGCCAGGGAGGCCTGGTTCTGGGAGTCCCCATTCACTGGGTTTGGCCACTCATTCATGTTTTCAAACAGCAGAGAAATGAGAGGTGGTTGAACAGGAAAGGAACTTATTTTGGTGCAGCTGTATTAGGAAGGAAAGAGGGCAAATGAACTCCTAAGATCTGCCTTGGAGGCACTAACAATAGCTCCAAGATCATAACAGGGAAGAACTAGGGGAAGGGGAAGGAGTGTGAGTAGTCAAACTCACTTGGTTGATCATGATTTGAAGTCTGGCTTTGTGGCGTCTTACCAGCTCCAGAGAAATTGTTATTACTTAAAGGGGGAAATTTCAGTTCCTATCATGGGGTGGTTGCCTGCGTAGCTCGTTGTTCCTAGAATTTGAGACAAGCCAGAGAGGAGAAATGACTGAAATAGAGCAGGTTAGAGAGAACAAAAGGAGTGGATTAGGACAATGACTGGGTCCTTCTGCAGAAACACAAATTATTAGACAGCATAAACCAAGATATTTATTCCCTCGAAGTTCTGGAGACGAGAAGTCAGAAATCAAAGTGCCAGGAGGGCCATGCAGGCTCCAAGGCTCTAGGTGAAAATCCTCCCTTTCCTCTGTCCTGGCTTCGGCTGGTCGCTGGCAATCACTGGCCTTTCATGACTTGTGGCTTCCATTTCTGCCTCCATCTTGACCTGGCTGGTCATCTTTCCTTTGTGCCCCTGAGCGGTCACATCATGTCCTTATAAGGACACCAGTCACTGGATTTAGAGTCCACCCTAATCCAGTAAAACCTAATTTAACTGAATTACATCTGCAAAGACACTATTTCCAAATAAGCTCTCCTTCTGAGGCTCCCAATGGACATAAATGTGGAGGGAACGCTCTGCTATCCATAGAGCAATGTTGTATTAAGGAAAATCAAAATAAATGCGAAAATATATGAAGAACAAAATTCCAGAATTCTAAATAAAGACAAAATCCACCCACACACTATCATGAGTCATCTCACTCTCCTCCCCCAGCCCCAGCCCTGAAGAGATAACCTCTGTAAGAAGACTTGAGAACAGTCAGGCAGCTAAAAACTCACTGCCTTCCCTTCCCCGTCCATATGGCTATGAGCTTGAGAGATCCCTCCTACTGCTCTGCTCTGTGTGTGTTTTCATGGGGAACTGCTATCTATTTCTGGGCTTTGATCTCCCAGGTATCCATGAACACGTTGTGATCTACTTAGCACCCATTTGGTTACAAAGGACTTGTAAACAAGCACTACTGAAAACACTTCTTTTCCTCTAGCATCAGCTGAGCATACTGAGATGACTCCATTCTTCATGAAAGAAAAGCATTCAAGAGAGAAGTAAAGCCAATGATTTATGCCAGATGAGATCTATTACTGCCAGTGAATGTCTGAGGAAGAAATCAATACCAATGGGCACAACAAGAACCCTCCCCAAGGCTCCAGCCCTGTGTGGAACCCTAGGAAAACCAAACTCGAGTTTGCAAAACAGCCCTCTCTTACCATTCCAGTAGTTGGTGCCATAAACTTGAAAACAGTTCCAGAATTTCCGGAGGAGCCTATCCTATCTACTCCTGTACAAAACAAAAACAAACAAAAAAAACCCCACAATTTAGGCTTGTATGCTGGTTTCTCAGCAAGGGAACATAGAAATAGCACAGCCTGGGCTGCGATGATTCAAAAAGTAGGTCATAAACAGGCTTGAATTAAATTACTGGGGCTAACAGCTGGTAGCGGACACCACAGCAAAAAGTTCTATGTGGTTTATTTTTCTTTCCTTTCTGGTGTCATAGAGACAAAAAATCACTGAAATTTTCAAGTTTCTCATATCCTGAGAAAAGAAAAAAAGCAGAGAATTCGATAGAATTAATATCTACAGGTTTTTCAGTGCATACAAAATTTCATGCACTTTCTAGATGCAGTTTCCATGAAATCAAACTGACAAGGTTGATATGGAACCATCCTTGGTTTTGAAACTAGAACATCTCAGAGAGATCTTCAAATCACTCAGTGTGTCCCAGCCCACCAGTGTGATCATTCCATCAAATTCTGGAATACTCCTTCTAATTCACAGACTCTATGCGAAAGTAGCAATTCTACTAGAGTCATGACCTACATATGCCTGCTGAAGACCAAAGACTTAAAACAAACTTCCTCTCTATCACAAGCCTTTAAAATGGGTATAATCCGTCACCCAAGCCAGTCCTCTTCTAGGAATTTGCCCCAAGGAAAAAATCAATAACACACCCCAAACTTCATCTGTAAGGCTGTTTGTTCATAGCATTGTAATGAATAATGGAAAATGGAAACAATAACCCTAGTAGGAGATAGTTAAATAAGTTATGATACACTTAAAGTAAAGGTCCCAAGTTTTCCAGCTCCAAGTAGTTACTCTATTGTTTAATACCCTAGTATAATACTGTTTAATAACTGGACTTTCCGGTTTTTGCAACACGAAGATTCCTGGATATTTTCAACAATTTATGGAGAGTAGCTGTAGTTGCTGGTCATAGTTGTAACCACTTGGGTTTATGTTGCTTTTAGCTCCTAATATCTTTTGGTCATATATTTACCCTCTCTCACTTTGCTGGAAACATGGAAATAGCTTCTTTCTTTAATTTTTTGGAAATGTGAGTTAGGTGTATAACCATGTGTATGACTGTCTTACTAGCCAAAGAGATCATAAGACTACAAGACAGAAAAATAAAAGTTTGAAGTCAGATATCAATTTTCCTAAATCCATCACTCATACTTCAAAGCAACGAGCCCCTTGATGACCATCTCACCCTTTGTCCTGGCTCACCTTCTCCTGCTAGAGGTCATCCATACATTTATCCAAGTGCTGCTCAATTACTCGGGTCCTACCTCTAAGCCCTAGCTCAGAGCCCCAAAGGAAGCCAAAAATCTACAGCCACCAGAACAGAAAAACCCAAGGAGTTGCACACCCTCTGCCTCCTGCTCTCAAACTTCAGCTCCAGTGCTTTTGCAAAATCAAAAGGCCCATTGAAGAGTTCCTTTTATTCCAATCACAACAACAGAAAATTCTCCCTCGAATGGATTTTGCTACCACACCCTAGAGAAACCAAGACAAACTGCCAATTGGTTTTAAAATAGTAATTTATTTTCCTTCCCACACACATTTAATTGAATTCCTCAGAGCCATTAAAAGTCATGTCGTAGAAAAGTATTTAATGACACGGAAACAGTGTTCACGGCATATGGATAAGTGACAAAAAAAAAAAAGACCTATCAAAGTACGTGCAGTAGAATCTAAATTATGTGGAAGTTGTGTAGATATTTGATGATGAAGAGAGGAAGATACGGAAACATACTGTTGTGTTTTTCTGTTTTGCCTTCCTACATCCATTTGCCTTGGGGCAAGGCATTATTACAGATGCCAAGAGAAAAAATTGCTGTTCAGCTTTTGACATTCAAAAATAGGATTTCTCCCCTGAGATGGGTTTGAAAGCTGGGAAGTGGTTAAAAAAAAAATGGGGCCTTTCAATGTATCGACAGCTTTGCTTGAGGGATGAGAGGGAAGAGACATGGAGACAGAATGGGAAGATGTGCAGAGAGAAGAAACTATGTCCCATGAGTTCAAGAGACCACTGAAGGCAGACAGAACTCAGTACCTGACCCTCCACATGGGACTCAGGGTTGAGACCATGTGCAGGGCAAGCCCAGGACACATGGCTTGGCTAAGAAGGCAGAGAGACCCCACTGAGTGGCAGTAGACATGGACTCTGAGTTACAGGTGGCAGTATGAGTGCACCAGGTGGGTAAATAAAAGCTATGACAGGAACTCAGAGGTCTGCAGCACCCACAGAGGCCAAGAGACCTAGGTAGCATAAGGTAGCCCCTGGATTCTGAAGCAGCTGAGAAAAAGTTGGATGCGGCAGTCACAGATGCCAGGGCAAATGCCAGCAGAATGTTTAAGGGGGACATGAGACCAGCTGCATATCAGCACCAATAGAAAGCAGGCATGGGGATTCCAGTGTCAGACAGGGCCCCTCTGGCCAAGGTGGCCCCTCACCTTGGGTGAGGTAGATAAGGAACAAATCTGAAAGATTAAGCAATTGTCCCAAAAAGATAAAGTTAAATCTAAAATGACTGTATAAATGAGCAGCCTGAATTAAATTTAAACTCAAATGAGTTCATTTGAGAGAATTTTTTAGCAATGTCCAAGAGCAGATAGGGTAGGAGTCAGAAGGGGGCACTGGTTCAGTGGGTCAGATTCATTATACAGCAATATTTCTCAGTCCTTAGTGTGCATCGGAATGATCAGAAGCCACATGGGATCACAGGTTGCTGGGTTCACCCCCAGAATTGCTGATTCCCAGGATGTCTGGGTGTAGTGCTAAAAATTTGCATTTCCAACATGCTCTTAGATGATGCCAATGTTGCTTGTCTGGGGATGGCAGCTTGAGAGCTATTGGTATGAAGAGTTAAGGAATCACACAGTCATGGCCCAGTTAAATGTAGTGACATGGAGGTCTTGACTTCTACCAGTCTATGTCTGTGACCAAATGCACATTTACAAGGGGCAGCTATGGATTTAATTAAGCAGTAGGATTATGGATGGCTTGCATTTTTTACTTTGTGCATTCTGAAGCTTTCTAGTTATCTAAATTGAGCATGTATTACTTTTGAAATCTAAAAAGAAATATATAATAAAAGTGTTACTCAAAATGATAAGGAGACTTGCTGGTTGGAAACTGTTTAACAAGGATCAAGAAGATAAATCTGACCAAAATGTCAAGCCCTCACTCTTTCTTCAAGGCCTGGGCTGGGGCTTGTACCCCCTAAACATTTTAGTGTGAATACTTTGCAACAAAATCCAATCCCTCTTAGAGATGAGGAATGTAGCCCCCATATAACTGTGAGTTGAGGGCTGTCTTCATCTGTTTTCTCTTACTATAACAATACCGCAGAGTGGGTAGTTTATTAAGAATAGTGCCCTAATGAGAGGTGGGAGGGAAAGGGAGAGAGAAGGGAAATTGCATGGAAATGGAAGGAGACCCTCAGAGTTATACAAAAGTACATACAAGAGGAAGTGAGGGGAAAGGGAAAAATAATACAAGGGGGACAAATGAATGTCAGTAGAGGGGGCAGAGAGAGAAGAGGGGAGGGGAGGGGAGGGGCGATAGTAGAGGATAGGAAAGGCAACAGAACACAACAGACACTAGTATGGCAATATGTAAATCAATGGATGTGTAACTGATGTGATTCTGCAATCTGTATATGGGGTAAAAATGGGAGCTCATAACCCACTTGAATCAAAGTGTGAAATATCAAGAACTATGTAATGTTTTGAACAGACAACAATAAAAAATTAAAAAAAAAAAAAGAATAGTGCCCTAGCCAAAAAGTGTCTTGGAGGCTGAGAAGTCCCAGAACATGGCACTAGCATCTGGTGAGTTTCCTTTTCCTAGTGGGGACTCTTTGCAGAGACCCAAGGTGGTACAGGGCATTACATGGTGAAGAGAAATGGCAAAGGAGATTTTATAACAGACGCACCATTATGATAACTACCCCACTCCCGTGATAACCCATTGATCCATTAATTTATGAATGCATCAATCCATTCATCAGGGCAGGTTCCTAATGACCAAATTACTTCCCAAAAGTCCTACCTCTCAATACTGCTGTCTTGGTGAACAAAATTTCCAACATATGAACTTTTGGGAAACACATTAAAGCCATAGCAAGAGGTAAAGAAAATCCCACAGGACCTTAAGTATCTCCCTCACCCATCTTGAGTGGTACAAGAATATTGCTAACTAGACTAATTCTACAAGGACCTTTGAAGATGTACATTGTCACTAACCTCAGTCCCTGCCACCTGGTAGGGCTCATTGGTAACTTTTCAACCAGGAAAAGCAGTGATATAATATAACATCTGATCGACCTCAGGTGTCCAGGAGACAGCAGGAGTGTAAGGGATTAGGACAAGTGACAGATTTTGATGGCAGGTTTAGTATAGAAAGTTCTCAGGCATATGACCCAGCCTGGGGGAAAGAATAGACAGCTGTGCACATTTGAGATCAGTCCAGAAAAAGAGACCCACAGAGAGAGCTAAGGCAGATTTGCATGAATAACACTGAGACTGAGAGTCTGCTGGCCCCAGCCTGGCTCAGGGGAACAGCTCCTGCCCCTCCTCCTCAGAACAGCCATTTTCTAAGGGGCTTGGTGAGGGACCGCCTTTGAAGTTCCAATGGCCAGTAGAGATGGAAATAGTACATTTCACACATGATGAAGTTCTATAATCAGTTTAACTGCTTGTTGAAAATCGTCCATTGAATATGCTAGGACATGTAATTTTCCAAAGGCTAAATTTTCCGGACACAAACTAGGACTAGAGACCTAAACTGGCTCAACAACAAAATCACAAAATGTCTAGATTTTTTTTTTTTAAAAATCTCAATACCTGTAGAGACCTAGTTTTCCCCTTGCAAGCATCATCAACCTATCTTAATTTCTATCTACTGCATTGTTTATAAAAATGACTCAATAGAGATTTTAAGACTCTGCTTCAGGGGTGTCCCAGGCTTAGAAGCTAAGCCAGCTTATTTTTGGTTCTGAGAAGACCAAAAGCATCTACTTAGTTAGTTACGCCTTGTTATCCATCTTTGTGGCTGTAACACTGTAGTTGGCATTACCCATCCAGCTCAGGAAACAAATCCTTCAGTGGGCGACATTGACAGGTTGTGGAGCTGTTCTCTGAAATTTAGCACAGGACGACAATCCACAGCTCCGTGAACAAGGCGTTGCACACATTGCCGCAGGGGCACAGGTGGCCAGTTCACTGTGCAGCATTTGTCTGTTCCCTTGTTATTCTCCATACTTGGTTGTGAGCTCCTTGAGGGCAGGAATGCCTGAGTCACCATCTCAACCATGAGTGCCTAGCACTGTGCCTCGTATGTGGTAGGTTCTGAAATGTTTGTTGAATGAATATTTCAAGAATTACATAATAGTTGTAAGAGCTTCCACAGAGACAGGCATTTACTATATGTTCATCAGCAGGTTAAGTTACTTGCATTTTATAATTCTGCTGAATCCTCCTAACAAATCATTTTACAGTAAGAAATGAAGGCAAAATAAGTGAGAAAGGAGAAGGGGCAAAAGGAGAGAAAGACACAGGGAGATTAAAAAAAAGGTGACTAAGAAAAAGAGAGGGGCGACAGGGAGAGGAGATGGAAAGAGAAGGGAGAAGGGCAAGAGAGGGAAGAGTGGGGAAGGGGAGAGCTAGGGGAGACTGAGAGAACAGCTGGCACCTGCAGGTAGCCTTGTCCTAAGGGAGGCCCTGTCCAGTGGAAGGTGCTAGAAGGACTGTAGCTAAGCCAACAGAGCACACCATCTGGACAGATGGCCAAGGAGCCTGATACAGCTCCAAGACAGCAATTGGCACCAAGGATCTGATGAGAGCGGCCTCTGGACAGGACTTGGCAAAAGGCCCCCCAATGCAGCCACCGTTGAAAACTGGTCTGCAGGCTGGGTAAAAGTCTGTCAGCAGGCGCTGAGGCTGGAGAAGCTGGAGTGGACCTTGGACCCTAATCCCAGGTTACAAACAGGCACAGAGCACAGGGCAGGAACCCAGCTACAGAACAGAAGCACAGGGTGTAGGGGAGGGGGCTCCAGATTAAGGAAAGGAATATATGAAAGAACCGTGCTTGTGTACTGCTTGCTTTCAAAGTAAAAACTTCATTGTATTGGGGAGGCGGAATGTAGTCATTACAAAATAAAGTTATGGCACACACAATAGAACAAAGGTCACAGAATAGAACTCACTGAGCTGCATTATCTAAGAGTCAACCTTGTTACTGTGGAGAGATTCGATTTCAGACAACTCCAAGCACAGACCCAGTGAAGCAAAGGTAAATAATGGGATGGATGCAGATGACAGACAGGTCAATATTTGCTGAAGGTCATTTTTATAGGATTAGAGTCATTTTATTGGATTTTACATACATTTACTTACATTTAAATTTCACTTAACAACTTTCAGTACAAATTCATCTTTCTTCATAGTCTGAAAAAACCTCAAGCTAAAAATATGATTTCAAATGATCCCAGACTGATATTGCCTTAGGGTACCTTGCAGAAGCAAATGCAGCTCCTCTAGGGAAGACCTGCCTGCACCCCGCCCTCTGGGAACTCCTACAGCTCAAGTTCCAAGGAAAACAGGAGGCTTAGAGTTTCACCTCACAAAATACCCAAGAAAACAAGGCCAGATAAGACAAGGCAGAAACACCATGAATATTTCAGATTTTGAATTATCAGACACACTGTTGAAAATTAGGATGAATTTGCCTAAAGAAATAGAGGGGACGATTGAAAATGGGCAGGGAACTAGAAATCTGAAGTGTACCCAAACACATTTCACAAAGATCCAAACAGCTTCTAGAAATTAAAAAAAAAAAATCTTAATGATGGACTAAGAAGCAAATTAGTCACAGCTGAAAAGCGACATCATGAACTAGAGGTGAGAACTGAAGAGATTGGTATAATTAAGCCCAGACAGAGATGGGAAAATATAAAAAAAGAAGAGGCATGGAGGATACAATAGAGGGTCCACGTGTACAGTTGAGAATTGCAGAAAGAGGAGAAGGAGCAAGGCAGAAGCAAGCTCTGAAGAAATAAGAGCAAAGCACTTTCTGAAACTGATTTAAAAAGAAGAGGATACATAGAGAGAAATGCATCCTGAGATTCTTAATCAGAGTGGAAAATAACCAAAAACAAAGAGCAGATCATCACTGTAGCCAAGAAAAAAAAGACAAATTAATTTCAAAAGAACATAATTAAACTCAGCATAAATCAGAATTCAGTAGGATAATATCATCAATAATATAAATTAGCATTTATATAGCATTTATAATGAATGTGTCTAGTATTGTTTTAAGGGCTTTACTTGCATTAACCCATTTAATCTTCAAAATCATAATGAGACAAGCGATGTTATTCTCCTTGGACACATAAGTAAACTGAAGCAGAAATTTAAAATAATTTTCTTATGTTCACACAGTGTGGAGTCAGAATTCAAATCAAGTTAGGTTTGTTGCAGACACAATACTCTTAATCGCTATATTTAATTTAATTCTCTGTGCTTAGAGCAATCACTGTCCACCTGAATTTTTTAGCCAAAGTATCTTTCTAAAATGAGGCCACAGATAGTTTTCCTTTCTGGTAATGCCAGACTACATAATTCAATTAAAATTTTGAATCTGTAATTTAAAACATTTCCATGGTAGAACTCCAGGCCCAGATGGATTCAATTACAAAGTCTACCAAATATTTAAGAAAAATAGTGAAGATTATCTTATACAAAACTGTGTCAGAGCATAGAAAACTTAGAATATACTGAATTCATTTTTTTAATGCAAACATAATCCTGATGTCCAAACCTGGGAAAAGCATTAGAAGAAAGTGAAATTATAAATCAATCTCACTCTTGAACATAGATTCAAAAATCTTAATCAAAATATTAGCAAACCCAATCTACCAGAGCAATCTGGCAAAATCTCTTCAATTGAAAATGCATTTACCCGGTGGCCTGGCAATCACAATTCTGGGAATTCATTCTACAGATTTAGCTGCCCTCACATAAAATGACATGTGTTCACTGCAGTATAGAGTAATCATTACATCATTGTATTAGAAAAAGATTGGAGACAACCCAAGTTCCCATCAATAAAGGTCTCATATAAATTATTGTGTATCATACAATGGGATAATATACAGCAATGACCACAATCGCTCTGTAATACTATGAAAGATTTCTAAGAGATGTTGTCAAATTTTTAAAATCAAAGCACGGAACAGTGTTTATGTTATGCTTGCTGTTGTTTTTGAAAGTAGGAAAATAAGGATTTACACTCATCATCATAAGAAACACCAGGAAATCACAAAGATCTGTGCGAGGATGTGAGCAGTGGGCAGTGGGCAGTGGTGGGACAAATTTTTGATTGAATTTTCTTCTCATTGGTTTTGGAGCCAAAGGACTATATTACAAAACCAAACAAATAAACAACAAAGAATAACAATATGTTATGGGGAAACAGTGAAACAAGATTACAAGGAAAATATACAACAAAAAATAGCAAAGAGGGCTGGGGATGTGGCTCAAGCCGTAGCGCGCTCGCCTGTCATGCGTGCAGCCCAGGTTCGATCCTCAGCACCACATACAAACAAAGATGTTGTGTCCGCCGAAAACTAAAAAATAAATATTAAAATAAATAGCAAAGAAGGGAAAAAAAGGGCATGCTAGGAACTCATCAAGATATCCCATGCCCCTTCCTTGTTTGGTGGTGAGCACATATTGGTTAGCTAATAGGTTAAACATTAATGCTATAATTAACAATTGAAATAGATACATTTTAATAACAGGCTCAAAATGTCTAAAGCAAAATATATCTCAATCATAGTGGGAGATTTTAAGAAATATATGGTTTTAAGGCTGAGGTTGTGGCTCAGTGGTAGAGTACTTGCCTGGCACATGTGAGGCACTGGGTTCAATTCTCAGACCCACATAAAAAATAAATAAATAAATAAATTTTATATTAAAAAAGACAAAAATAAATAAGGAAGGAAGGATGTAAAAGATTCAAACAGCATAATAAACAATCTCCATCAAACTCTCAACCCAATAATTAGAGAGAATAGATGGAATACACATGACATGTTTATAAAAATGGACTTTGTAATATGCCATAAAATAAACTTCAATAAATTTCAAGCAACTGGTAGCATCAGACTATGCTTTGTTACTATTCTGCTACCTGTATGTATGTTATGCTCTAACATTTAAAGAAAATTAATTCTAGTATTACCCAAACTATTGAAAGTTTACCAAATAAAAATAATTATAGTCCAGCTCATATTATGAAGCCAACATAACCTTGATTTGAAAACAGACCAAGAACATTATGAGTAAGTAGCATTATATGCTCTTCCTATTGGCAGAGCAAGAGGAAAGAGAAATAAAACCAGTAACAAAGCTAAGGCCAGAATAGAAAGTGGTCGTAAGGAAGAGTCCCCACAGCTCCTGCTCATTTTTAGAGAACTTCAAATGTTTTGTAAGACCTCTGGGTCCACAGAGTCCAAACTCTCACATGTACTCATCAGGGTGGCAAAGGAGGGTCCTCACCTTCCTACCATAAAATCAATTTGGCTATAAAATTCTCAAACCACACTTCCTTGGCCTCAGAACTTTTCAGATATTATTCCATTGTGGTTTTATTGCACGTATTGAACCATAGTTTTTCCTATGGCCTTTCCTTTCATCTCTTAGTTGAGATTTTATCACAAAGTAGATTTGTTTGCTTCCAGAATGGCTCATATGTATTTATTTCCTGATTCTTTTATGTTTGATAATTGCTGATAAAAGTTTCTTTTTGTGTTGCGCTTTCCCTCACATGATTGTAGACATAGCTCCATTGAATGGACTGTTGCTATGGAAAGTCTGATGTAACCCGACCCTGATTCAAAAGACTTCCTTATTCTGCATGGTGACCCCCCAAAAATGATCTTATTCTTTCTCCAATACATTTAAGAGGATACATCTCAGAATCTACCATGGAGACCAATATTTTTCTACTATATAGTTTTGCTTTTAAATCAAATTCAGATATTCCTTGCAAGGAAATTTTCTTCTATGATATGACTTAAAAAATTTTCTATTCTATTTGTTGGGCTCTCAACTTTGTGTTTACCAATTTTGATCAGTATTAGCTCTCTTCTATGGCTGTCCTCTTTTTCTAATTCCTTTATTTGCTTTCTCAATCATTTAAATTTGATCAATTATCTCTATCTTTTCCTAGATTCCAGTTATAACGTCTTCAGCCATGATTATTCTGTTCCTTCCTGTTTCTAATTTATTTAATACTTCTATGGGGATAGTGATTTACTCCTTTTTTTCCCTATCTTTGGAACCTCCATTTCTACCTCATTCAGATGTCTTATCATGTCATTTCTTTTTTATTTTATTTTTAATTATTTTTATACCTGACAGCAGAATGCATTACAATTCCTATTACACATTTAGAGCATATTTTTTTCATACCTCTGATTGTATATAAAGTATATTCACACCAATTTGTATCTTCATACGTGTACTTTGGATAATGATGTTCATCACATTCCACCATCATTTCTAACCCCCTGCCCCCTCCCTCCCTTCCTCTTCCACCCCTCTGCCCTATCTAGAGTTCATCGATTCCTCCCATGCTTCCCCCTCCCTACCCCACTATGAACCAGCCTCCTTATATCAGAGAAAACATTCAGCATTTGTTTTGGGGGATTGACTAACTTCACTTAGCATTATCTTCTCCAACGCCATCCATTTACTTGCAAATGCCATGATTTTATTCTCTTTTATTGCTGAGTAACATTCCATTGTGTATATATGCACATTTTTTTATCCATTCGTCTACTGAAGGGCATCTAGGTTGGTTCCACAGTTTAGCTATAATGAATTGTGCTGCTATAAACATTGATGTAGCTGTGTCCCTGTAATATGCTGTTTTTAAGTCCTTTGGATAGACCAAGGAGAGAGGGATAGCTGGGTCAAATGGTGGTTACATTCTTAGTTTTCCAAGAAATCTCTTTACTGCTTTCCATATTGACTGCACCAATTTGCATTCCCACCAGCAGTGTATGAGTGTATCTTTTCCCCCACATCCTCGCCAACACTGATTGATGTGTATATGCATAATAGCTGCCATTCTGACAGGGGTAAGATGAAATCTTAGAGTGGTATTGATTTGCATTTCTCCAATTGCTAGCAGTGATGAACATTCTTTTCATATATTTGTTGATTGATTGTATATCCTCTTCTGAGAAGTGTCTGTTCAGGTCCTTGGCCCATTTATTGATTGAGTTATTTTTTTGGCATTTAGCTTTTTGAGTTTTTTTTTTTTTTTTTTTTTTTTTTTGAGTTCTTTATATACCCTAGAGAATAGTGCTCTATCTGTGAAGGGTAAAACTTTGCTCTCAAGATGTAGGTTCTCTATTCATCTCACAGATAATTTCTGAGTTCTGACAATTGAAGGCAAGTTCTTACTTATTAAATTGTCATATAACATGAAATACTTGCAGGACACATACTTCTGTTCTTTAGGGTATTTTTTCCTTCAGGACGGATTCTTCAGCTCTCAATTGCATTCAATGTTCTTTTCATTACTTGTTAACTGCCTCTATTCTTACAATTATATTGGGTTGACTTAATGCCAGGCACTTTGTCTTGATCTTGCTCATACTGAACATGGCAGCTATGGCCTCCAGTGGAGGTTGAATGAACTCTTTTGACTCTTTTTCCCACTTGGGAATCCATTTTTCATTAACTCCAAACTTCAATCTAGGAGTGGAGTATGAAATTGAATCCACTTGAACATAGAGAAAGAAAACAGGTTGGGCTGGGAACAATGTTGGAAAACATGAATCTGCCCTCTCTCTCCTCAGACTCAGTTAAATATCTGTAAAAAGGTTCATCTCAGTTAGTAAAATGGGAACTATTAATTTTACCCTTGAGCTTTGAAGCATACCCTTAACTTGGTGTGACACTCTAGAGACCACACATCACACGAGACTGTCAGTCTCAATTGCTTGTTTTTCCCTTTTCTCTCATCTTACTACTGTAGCTGTTTCTGCTTCTGCAGACAGAAAATATCCTGAGCTTCTGCTTATCAATTTTTGCTTTTTCTTAGCAATTAGAAAATATTTGCTAAAATTCTCAATTTTTTTTATCAATCCATTTTTCATATTCTATTCCTAGAGTTTGGAAGGAGAAAGCACAGGTTTTTGATCATTATCATAATGGGGTTGTATTTCTTTATTTGTTTGCTGTTATTTTTGTTATTGTTATTGTTAATGGGTTTGTTTTACTAGACATAGAGGAAAATAAAGTATATGCTTTAACTGTTTCCATTACATTTATCTGGAAAGTAGTCTGGGTACATGCTCTTAAGGAGAAATATATTATTGGATAAGAAACCAGGATATAAAACAGTATTTGAAGTTGTTTTGTTAGTATTAAAATGCATATTTGATCAACTTTGTGTATTTACACATATGTCTTCTATAATATGTAAATTCATAAATTTTAAGCAAAACTACATAAAGGTATGTATCTTCATGCTACTACTGTTATTCTCTAAAATAATCATTTTCACATTCTTCTTTATACCAATCTACATTTCATAACATTTCTGTAATAAACAAGGTTTTTTTTTTTATTCAAAGCATGCTATTTTTTCATTTTTCCTTTGGTTTCATTTATAGCCTTCCTTTTTCCAAAACGCATTTGATGTGGTTTTCAGCCAAAGAAATACACAATGAGGTTAATGAAATAGAAAATCAGGACCGAGGGAGAAAAAAAGAACAAATAACAAAATGGGGAGAAACAACAGAGCCCCCAAGATGATCTGATTCTGCTGCCAGAGAGGTTGCTGGAGCCTTTTCCATTCTTGTCAGGTCCAGTCTGGGTGTGCCTTGGTAGAGATCAATGAGCTCCAGTTCAGGAAAGGAAGTCACACAGGGAGTGAAGGAAAGACTGGACCTACCCTCAGGCAGAGTGGTCATTTCCCACATATCTCAGCAGGAAGCAAAAATATGTAGTTGTGTCATAAATAAAGAAGCTGATTTTTATACCTTAGAGCAGTCCAGCTGAGAGCCTCTATAATACCTATAAATGTGCTGATGAGATGATTTAAACACACCAACATTTGGAGCATGACGTCAGACATTAATATTGAAAGTTAGCGTGCGGACAATTCAAAAATTGATTGATGTCCTCCTCTGCAGGAAGAGCACTTTCATGTGACCATTGGTAATGTTTGCGGTAGATTATTACCTGGACCGTGGGCTGGTCAGGCAACCGAGCTCCACTATTCTTCCATCTGATGCTGCCTGGTTTTGTTAAGCACAGTGAGCTCATTTCATCACCTACAACCCACTCTGCCCGATCCCAATGCCTCCCAATTTTCTGCCAGATAAAATACAAAGGCCATAATCTGATATTCAAAGCTCTCACCAATCAGGTTACCCCCATCTGCATAAATTATTTCCAATTAAAATTAGCAGAGACATATTCAGCCTAATAGATAGAGGTACTTCATAAAATTTCCCCTAAAATCTAACAGGAGAGATGCAAACAACAATCAGTAATACAATGTGAAGAGGCATTTGTAATAGGGAGTGACTGTTGGAAAAACCCAAGATGGCTTGAAGTCATCAGAGCTGTGTCTTGGGGCTGAAAGAGGAATTCTGCAAGAGTCTGAACTAAGAAAGGAATGCAGATAGGGTGGGAAAGAGTGCGAAGGTATGAATGCATGGTGTTTTAAGGAACAGAGAGCTGTGAAGTGCTGGTAGGGATAACTGGGCTACGTCACTGCAGGGGCGTTGATGATATTGTGTTACCTAGGGATCTGTTGAATGTAAATACAATGTGAACAGTGCCTCATGGTGCTGCACAACAATAGTAGCCCCCAAGCATCTATGTGGAAATGACTGGACAGTGACTGGAAAGATTGGCTTGGGTTGGGTTATGAGGGACTTTGAATTCAAAAGGATGTGTGCCTTATTCTATGGAAATCAAAATAGCCATCAGGAAAGCTTAAGACTTGGTGTGACTGAATCATGTTTCAGTATTCAAAACAATATTTTTAAAGATCACTCTTGAAGTGGCCATGAAGATAATTTGAAGAGAGAATTTGAAGAGGGGAGAGATAGTAAGAAGTAAGATAGTAAGAGAGAGGAGAAAGACTAGAGTTCAGTGAGCAGACAATTGCAATTGTTTTGGCCATTGAGCATGAAGGCCTTGAGTTTGAGCCATGGCAGGGAATCACGACAATGGGAGATGAAAGACTTTCTAGTATAGGCTCCAGTGCACTCTGGAATCTATTATTATCCATGGATGTGAGAGGTGAGGCAGAAGAGTCAAGAAGTACAGAGACGGGATGACTAAACCAGGCAATGGTGTTCACCAAGACAAGAAACTCCAGGTAGGAAAGGATACAGGGAAATATGAGTTCCCCCTAAGATAAGCAACCTTAAGATAAGTAGAAATGAAAGTCTAGGGTTCACAGAAATGTCCTAGCTCCCAAAGATGTGAGAAATCACCAATACGTCTACATTACTTAGAAGTCACAGAACGAGGGTTCTTATTTTTGGTTATGATAAAGGCAGTCAGAGTGGGTCAGGGATAAGATGAAAATACTATATACTTTCAGGTGAAATCAGAGCATTGTGGAAATAAAGAAGTTTAAAGGAACGAGGTGCTAGTGAAGGAGGAGGCCTCTCCAAATGAGAAGGGATGAGGGCTGTCTTCCTTCCTTGAGGCATCTGCTGAGTCCTGGCACTAGTATGTGGAGAATCTGGCCTGTCAAAGGCAGAGGGAGGAGAAACCAGGGGAGCTTAGAACAGCCTTGTGGGTCAGCAAAGGAGACTGGAATCTATAAGAGCTTTAAGGTAGAGTTAGTTCTCCACGTCCACCAGTTCTCCTTCTGTAACATTTTCAGGATCTATAGTCGCAAACGAGAGAGAAGTCGAGTTAGGCCTGAAAGCAGAGCCATCCACGGTCATAATGCCAAAAACCCAGGTCCTGCTAGAGGCAGGGCCTGTAACCCACACAGGACAGTATCATTATTCTTATCTACTACCCTATGTGAAAATTAATTTGAGCTGATATGTGATATACAAAACCTGAAACTAATTTTTAAAATTCGATTAATTAAATTTGGTCAAAATAAAAAAAAATCTTTTTCATGAGTAGGCACTATTAAGACAATTAAAAGGAAAGCCACAGAGTAGGAAAAATATCTGCCATGTATTCATATTTTGAACACAAGTTATAGCTGATATATATATATATATATATATATATATATATATACACACACACACACACGCACGAATTATAGCTGATATATATGTATATTTGGTGTACATATATATGATCTGTACATATATATGTATGTATGTATGTATATATAAGCTATAACTTATGTCCAAAATATGTGAAGAACTCAATAAGGGAAGCAAAACTACCCAATTAAAAAATGGACAAAAGACTTGAGAAGGCATTTTATGAAAGAAGATATCCAAATGACTAAAATGTTTATGAAAAAGTGCTTAAAATTAATCTCAAGAATGCAAATGAAAACCACAAAGAAATATGACTGTATTATCACCAGAATGTGCTAAAGTAAAAAGACTGACAGCTGCAAGCATTGGTGAGGATGTAGAGCCATTGGGATCCTCATAAGCAGCTGGTATGAGTATTAAATAGTAAAGCTCTTTGGAAAACTATTTAGTACTTTCAAAAGAAAATGTAAACATAAGCTTTCTCTATGGCCTAGCAATACTATTCCAAGCTGATTACCCAAGATACATAAAAATGTATATGCACAAAAAGCTTGAAAAGGGTTTTTCATAACAGCTTTTTTTCATAATAGCCCAAAACTAAAAACATTCTCCATCAAAAGAAAAATGGATAATCAAATTGTGATGTGTTCATAGAACAGAACACCAAACAGCAATGAGAAAAAGAATGAACTTCTGATAGATGGAACAACATGGGAGAATCTCAGAAACATTACATTAAATGAAAGAGATAAGTCATAAAATAGTACCAACTCTCTTGATTCCATTTATATGAAATCCAGGAACATGAAAAACTAACAAGTCACATGCTACATAATGACTTTCCATTTGGTAATGAACCGCATATTCAAGTTTGGTCCCATAGATTATAATGAAGCTGAAAGATTCTTATACCCAGTGACATAGTAGCCTTCAAAATGTTATAGTGCAACAAGGACCTTATGTGTGTATAGTGATGCTGGTGTAAGCAAACCTATGGCACTGCCAGTCACACAGAAGTCTAGCACATACAATTATGTCCAGAACATAACCCTGGACGACAGTGAACTTTGCTACTCTTTTATGTATTTACTATGCCATACCTTTTGTTAATTTGAGTGTAATCCTACTACTCATAAAAAAAATTTTACCTGCAAATAGTATGCCTTGTTATATTGAGCAGTAGGCTCATGCATCTTATGTCTGCTGCATCTTTTGATTGCATAAAAAGGCCACATCTAGTGACTGACTTATAGCATCTAGGCTTGTGCAAGCACACTCTAGGATCTTCACAGAAAGATGAAATTGCCTAATGACATATTTCTAAGAATGTGTCTCCATTGTTAAGTGGCACATGTGACAGAGGGAACGATAGTGGTCGCCTTGGGGTGGGGAGGTAAGAAAGGGCATTTCCTGGGAAACAGTACAACAAAATTTTCTGAGCTGATGGAAATATTCAAACTTTTGACCTTGTTAGTTATGTGGGTATATAAATTTTGCAAAAAGTTATAGAGTAATACACTCAAGATTCATGTATTTTCCTATATGTAAGTTACACTTCCAAATATGATCTCCTGTTTTGTTACTATATTTCTGAAGTATAATAATTTAAGGTCCATTATTGTGATGCCTCCTGCTTTACTTTTCTTGCTAAGAATTGCTTTGGCTATTGTGGGCCTTATGAGGATCCCAATGGCTCTACATCCTCACCAATGCTTGCAGCTGTCAGTCTTTTTACTTTAGCACATTCTGGTGATAATACAGTCATATCTCTTTGTGGTTTTCATTTGCATTCTTGAGATTAATTTTAAGTACTTTTTCATAAACATTTTAGTCATTTGGATATCTTCTTTCATAAAATGCCTTCTCAAGTCTTTTGTCCATTTTTTAATTGGGTAGTTTTGCTTTCCTTTTATTTTGCCCAGTGAATTTCAGGGCTGCTTTTGCTATTTCTATGAAGAACATTATTGACTGGAATTTTAATAGGATTTACATTAAATCTGTATAGTGCTTTTGGTAGTATGGCCATTTTGACAATATTAATTCTGCCTACCCAAGGACATGGGAGATCTTTTCATCTCTAAGGTCTTCTTCAATTTCTTCTTCAGTATGCTGTAGTTTTCAATGCATAGGTCATAGGTCTTTCTCCTCTTTTGTAAGATTGATTCCCTGTTTTTGTTTTTGTTTTGTTTTTCTGAGGCTATTGTGCATGGGATAGTTTTCCTTTCAGCTGATTCTTCATTGGTGTATGGGAATGCAATTGATTTATGGGTATTAATTTTATATCCTGATACTTTTCTGAATTCATTTATGCATTCTAGAAATTTTATGGTTTGGGAGGAGTTTTGGGGTCTTCTAAATATAGAATACGTCGTTGGCACATAGGGATAGTTTGAGCTCTCTTTTTCCTATTTGTATCCCTTTAAAGTCTTTCTTTTGCCTAATTGCTCTGGCGAGATTTTCAATGACTATGTTGAATAAAAGGGGTGAAAGAGGGCATGTCTGTCTTGTTCCAGTTTTTAGAGGGAATGCTTTCAATTTTTCTCCATTTGTAATGATGTTGGCCTTGGGTTTAATGCTACAGCTTTTACAATGCTGATGTAAGTTTTTCTAGTGTCTTGAGCATAAAGGGGTGCTGTATTTTGTCAAATGCTTTTTCTTTTTCTGTATCTATTGAGATAATCTTATGATTCTTGTCTTTAAGTCTATTGATTTGGTAAATTACATTTATTGATTTTTGTGTGTTGAACCATCCTTGTATCCCTGGGATGAAACCCACTTGATCATGGTGCACTATCTTTTTTTTTTTTTTGCATGCAATTTGCCAGTATTTTATTAAGAATTTTGTCTTCTATGTTCCTCTGGGATATTGGTCTGAGGTTTTCTTTCCTCCATGTGTCTGTCTGGTTTTGGTATCAGGGTGATACTAGCTTCATAGAATGAGTTCGGAAGGGTTCCTTCCTTTTCTATTTCATGGAATAATTTGAGGAGGATTGGTGTTCATTCTTCATTGAGGGTCTGTAGAAGTTGGCTGAGAATGGTATTGACACCAAAACAGACTTGAAAACCAATGGAACAGAATAGAGAACAAAGAGAGAAACCCACATAAATACAGTTATCTCACACTAGACAAAGGTGTAATAAACGTACATCGGAGAAAAGATAGCCTCTTCAACAAATGGTCTGGGAAAACTAGAAAGCCATATATAGCAGAACAAAATTTAACCCCTATCTCTTACCCTGCACAAAACTCAACTCAAAGTGGATAAAGGACATAGGCATTAGACCAGACACCCTGCACCTGCTAAAAGAAAATGTAGGCCCATCATGTCAGTTTAGGAACCAACTTCCTCACCAAGACTCCTACAGTGCAAGAAGTAAAATCAAGATTCAATAAATGAGATAGTGTCAACTTAAAACCTTCTTCACAGCAAAGCATACAATCAAAAGCAAGAAGACAGAGCCTATATAATGGGAGAAAATCTTTGCTACCTGCGCTTCAGATACAGCTTTAATCTCAGGATATATAAAGAACTCAAAAACTTAACACACACATATACTCATCATCATCCTCATCATCATCCAATCAATAGATAGGCAAAGGAACTGAATAGACACTTCACAGAAGAAATACGAATGGTCAACAAATATATAAAAAAGTGTTCAACATCTCTAGCAATTAGAGAAATGCACATCAAAACTACACTGAGATTCCATCTCACCCCAGTTTGAATGGCAATAACCAAGAATTCAAGTAACAACAAATATTGGAGAGAATGTGGGGGAAAAGATAGACTTAAACACTGTTGGTGAGACTACAAATTGGTGCAACCACTCTGGAAATCATAATGGAAATTCCTCAGAAAATTTGGAATGGAACCACCATTTGACACAGTTATACCACTCCTTGGTATATACCCAAAGGAATTAAAATCAGCACACTACAGTGACACAGCCACACCAATGTTTATAGCAGCTCAATTCACAATAGCTAAGTTATGGAAACAACTTAGGTGCCCTTCCACAGATGAATGGATAAGGAAAATGTGGTATATGTACACAATAAAATGTTACTCAGCCATGAAAAAGAATGACTTTCTGACTTGTGCAAGTAAATGGATGGATCTGAAGACTATCATGCAAAGTGAAATAAGCCAATCCCCAAAAAACCAAACGCTGGATGTGTCCTCTGATATGCAGATAGAAACACACAGTAAGGGGAGGGGGAGGGAAGAATAAAAGTTCAGTAGATTAGACAAGGGGGAATGAAGGGAAGGGAAGGAGGATGGGACTAGGAGGGGAAGTAGAATGAATTGGACTCAATTTTTCTATGTTCATAAATGAATACATCATCACACTTCACATCATGTACAACCACAAGAATGAGATCCTAATTAGAAGAAGTTATACTCTATGAATGAATAATATGTCAAAATATACTCTACTATTATGTATATCTAAAAATAACAAATAAAAAATAAAAATATAATAAAAAATGTGATCTCCTAACATGAATATAACTCAGTGAAATAGTGTTCTTGCAGAGAATGCAGAATATAATCAATCAGTAGGAAATATCACATGAACACATAATGAAGAATCACCTTAGTAATGTTAAATCATAAAAATATTTTTTAAGAAGATTTTGGAAAAGTTTCAGATTAAAAGATGTTGTGGAGACATGACAATTCCTGACCTTAGATTTAATTCTAGGCTGGAAAGGGAGTGTACTCTAACAGGAATTTTTAGGACACTGATAAAACTGGAATATAGACATTAGGTTAGATAAAATTATATGGGTGTAAATTTATGAAGGTGACAACATACTATAATTCTGTGAGAGAATATCCTTATTCTTATAATAGACACCCTTAAGAGTTTAGAGATAGATTGCTATGCACTACATAAATTGCCTTCAAGCAACTCAAAGAAGAAATGATAAAGCAAATAGGGTAAGATGAGTCTATGTGAATCTTCTTTTCATGGAACTAATTTTAAGTTTGAAAACTTCTGCAAATTTTAAGTTCCTTTCAAATAAGAACATTTAAATAAAAACATTTTAAATTAAAAAAACACATTTAAATGCTCATAATGAAGGGGAAAAAACAGATTGTAGAATATTGTATATCAGATGATCATCCAAATTACTAACAGTGGTTATTCCTAGGGCAGATGGTAGGGTTATGTGGAAATAAGGGATAAACATTAACTTTTTGTATATTATTTGATATTTTCAGAATTTTAATATTATTGAGGGAAAGATTATTTCAATATTTTTACATACAAAATAACCATTGAAATGTGAATTTTAAAAAAATCTCAGGCTTGGGGCAAAAGCTAAAATATAAAGGATCTAAATTCTATAAAATCTTAAAGAGGCAGGTCATCTCTTTGGGAAAGTTTTCCAATTTAGAAAGTATTCCTTGGTTGGGTACAACTCCTAATAATAAATCCCAATAGTGAATACATTGTCTGTTAGACTACAAGGAAGGCTTCAACAAACAAAACATAGAAAAGGCAAAAGTTAAAGTTGGGAGGCAGGAACCACTGGAACAATGGAATAAATGTCACCAAATTCTCATCTTCTGACTCTCACTTTATTTAGGCTCCTCTGCTCTCATTATAGCCCATTTTCTTCCACATGGCAGGAAACATGGCTGTCTACAGCTCTTTGGAACTTTGCCTCTTAAAACAGACACAGTTAGGAAAAAACAATATCAGGTTTTTTTTTGAAATATTTCAAGGAAGTAAATACATTTCAAGTATTCAGGCTGCTTCCCTAGATCAATCAACTAAAGCTTGGGGTATGAATCAGTTAGAGTGTTTCCACTTTTGGACCAAGAATCAAAATTGTATGCAGACATGGAAGCTTCTTCAGGAACCATAGAAGAAACAGGTAATGTAATTATCCTCATCTTTCATAATTTTAGTTTGGAGTCCTCATATGAACTTCCATGGGTAGTATGACTCTCTGGTGTTCTTGCCATGAACTCTCAGCAGACTGTAAGTTCCTTGAAGGTAGAAGCCATACCCTTTTCACTGTGGATACTCTCTATGTTGGTAGCATAGCACTTCCACAGAATAGATGGACCGTAAATTCCAAGAGGAAAATGATTTATCCACCAATTTCACTGAACCTTGAACAATGCCTGGCATGTGGTAGATATTCAGAAAATATTTATTGAATGCAGGAGTAATATATACATACTCTAAATAGGATGGACAGATAGATGGATGAATGGATAGATGGATGGGTTGATAGATGGATGAATAGATGGATGGATGAATGGGATGATGAATGGATAGGCAGATGAATGGAAAGATATGTAGACTTTCCTCTAGTAAAGTTGAATCTGTCCTCTTGGAACCAAGTCATGCTTTCTGAGCTGACTGGCCTGGGTTGGTAGAGTTGACAATAGCCACCAGGTAAACATAGCTAGTTAACCAACATTTGGGGTGATCCAGTATTGGTCTTTGTGTCCTCATCTGAAACATGAATTAAACTGTGGGTGAACTAGAACTAAATCAGTCTTCTATAGAATTCTCTCTCTGAACAATGATAAGATACCTGAAAAACCCAGCTTAGAAGGATTAATATATGTATGAATTCAAAGAGCAAATGCTTGAATACTTCCCATGGACCCAACATTATTGAAAGTTTGAGGGCCTCATTAAAAACAAAGTAGAAATAAATGTGCTAGTACTGTGGAAGAAAAGTTCAACTTGCTACCAAGGCTTTTAACTGACAGATCTAACCTAGCCTTGGGGTCAGGAAGGCTTCCTTGGAATAACTGATATTCTAAGCTCAGACTTGGAAAAATAAATAAAAGTCAACTAAGAAACTGGAGAGAGGAAAGTGTTCCAGGCAAAAGTTATAAGAGCTCACATCCTGGAACTTCAGACAAACTGAAAAACCTTCAACTATATGGTTCAAAACTTATCTGCAAGAATGTTTATTATAGTATTTATAACAATGAAAATTAAAACCCAAGTGTCCAAGGATGGGAAATGGCTTAATATGCTTTGTGATATGATGACATAATCCAACAAACCATTAAAAATAATGCTGCCCATGACAATGCTCAAGTTATATTAAGTTTAAAAATGGACAAGGGTGAACAATCTAGTGAAAGTTTTACTATATATCATCTATATACTATTTCATGTATGCATTAAAAGTCCAGGATGATTGCCCCCAAATTCTACCCATAGTCATACTGGAGTAGTAGAATGAAAGTGATAATTTTCTATTTTGTGTTTTTTGGTAGTTTTCAAATTCTTTTTTATAATGAACATGCACTGTTTTTTTATTGTGGAAAAAAAAATTAAAGAAGAATCAGGCTTGCTTTTTCAGTCTACCTCCTAGTGTGTTCTCCCATGTAAAAGCATCATTAAGACCCACAAATACCCAGTTACAAGTTCTGCTGTGCAAGTCCCAGGCTGTGCTGTTCAGCAAATCCACCCTCTTGGTCTCCTATGCAGAGCTACCTGTTACTTTCCTGCCCAGCCTTCTCTTGTATAGGAGTTTTCTCCCTCGGGAGGATTTGCTTTTCCTTCATTACACAGGTGTTACGGCTCTGAAAGTGATCTTGCTCAGTGAGAGGAGTTGTATTAAGGGCTAGACTGCTCTGGAGACACCAGAGATGGAATCATGCTGTTAGCAAGCAGGTTGGAGAAAGCCACCCACCCCTGCTGGCCTCAGCACCCCAAACAACATGCCTGAGTCTACTTTCAGAGGGATAAGGGGCTACCACTTCTCTGCCACCCATTGCCACCTGCCCACCAGATGCAGAAGTGGTCTCCTCTACCCCCAAACAATGAACTCCCTCCAAGGGGGAAGGACTCCAAGAGTGAGGCAGGAAGAGAAAGAGCTTGGTGAATTTGCATGCATGCCACAATTATCAACACTTGGTCTCGGCCTGGGCTGCATGTTGGAATGACATGGTGAGATTTTAAAAATACAGATGCCTGAGGGCCATACCCAGAGATCATGGTTTAATCTGTCTGGGCTGGGACCTGGGCACAGGGATCTAGGAAACATTTCACGGCTCTTCCAAGTTTTATACTGCATTGTGTTATCTCTGTGAGGTGTTCCCCAAGTGAGAAAGCCCTTCCCACCCCATCATTCTGCCACACTCCTTTCCTGAAGCCCATTCCAAAAATCCCTTTCCATAAGGGACTGGAGGGAAGAGCGTGTGATAGCAAGCAAGGCTGTTACCCTCTTTGAGCTTCATTTCTTCACCCCAACATTCTAATAAATCTGAGTTTTCCAACACTTGGAAATCTCATAACCCTGAGAAACACCAGCAGCAGCCACATAGCACACTGCCTTCTTAGTCTGATTTTAACTCCTCCAAGTTTCTATGTTTCAATAATTCCAATCCTTGTCTTTGTTCACCCCATTCTGGAGGTAGAAGCTGCTTTTCGCAATTGTCACTCCCTCTGCCTTCATACTGAACAGGGGTCAGCAAACCTTTGTGGCAAAAGACCAAACAGATGGTAAACACTTCAGGCTTTCCAGTCCGTATGGTCTTTGTTGAGACAATTTAACTCTGTGAGTATAGCACAAAAACTGCCATAAACAATATGCAAATAAATGAGAATGGCTGTGTTTTAATAAAATTGTATTTACAAAAACAGGTGCAGGCTGGATTTGTCCAACGGGTTGTAGTATGCTGAAGAAGGGATTATCTTCTTACCATTCCTGTTACCTTGTAAACAATTTTAAACATAGTTAAAATTCTTCATATTAATTTATCCATGTTCAAATAACTGTTTTTATTTTTATTCTTTTACTGGGCTCCGCTTTATACAAATTTTTACTGAAGCGGTGGGATTTAAAATATTTTCCCCAATGCTTCTGTGTTGTTTGAATTTTTTATAAACATATAATTTTTTTGGAAAAATTCAACCTCCAAATGCATTCTCCTTTAATAAGCTCTTAGTACTGCATTTTCTCTTTTATAGCAGCAAGAGGCGAATATTTATATGTGAAATTTTTCATTTCATTCAAATAGAGGATGGAGTAGTTTGGTTCTTCCCAGAAATAACACTGCTTATCCCATCTTCAATTCTTGCTCTGATTCTGGTAAATCTGTGTCTTAAATATGTATTTTTAGAAGAAGCAGCAAAGGAATAATAGCTGCACTGCCAACCCGAGGGTGATTGTGAAAAACAAATTAGATAATGGATGGAAAAATGCTTTGAGAAGTTAAAAGTGCTGCTCAGATATGAGGAGGTGGAAGGAATCACAAAACCCTTTCAACCTTCATAATAAAGGCTCTCGGTGTACCTTTGGGAAACTATTTAACGTGTTTATTTCCTGGTTTTTAGACGCATTTCTGTTATAAGCAGATCTTCATTGTGTGTTCTTCCTGGCCACCTGCACTGTGCGTGTACAAGATGACTCCACAATTTCACCTTCAGCTGGCCAGTGCTGTGGACCACCAAACCCTCAGTAAAGGCTCTGGAACTGAGAACTGGCAGAAGACTGGGCTTGCACTCTGTTCCCTTGTCCTTGACATCCTCCCAGAGAATCCACACACATGGAAGCATCGCATCTGAAGGTAATCCTTACTAGAGATTTACATGGAGAAAGAGGAAACTTACATTATACCCTTGAGCAAAATTCTTTATCTAGTCTATTACTTTGGTTGGGCACAAATGCTCTTAATATTAATGTAGGCACCAGTGTCAGCTTTACCTGTGGCTTTCCCAGTAACAGAAATTGCAGGGCTTTTTCACATCGCAGAGTTGTTTTCTCTGGAACTACATAGTCTACGCTTACCACTACTTCAAAATTTGTGGCAGTGATTAGACCATCACTATGAGACCTTTTTATGGACAACATTAATAACAAAGTGTGTATGTTAGTGTATCTCAAATTTGTTTCCTTTTTATATTTTGACAACCGTAGTTCAATGTAATCAGCTTCCTCTGTAATCCTATGTATTGTATTTTCTGCATTTAAAGGGATTTATAGGCCTCACCAAACTGCCAAAGGGGTACCAGGCAGATGAAAGGTTAAGAAACCTTACTCTAAGATAATAGATATGTTTTCCCAAAGTGTTTTGGTCTTATTTTTGTTTCTTAGTCTTATCTGCTTTGTGCCCTGATTCTCATACATACTCTATTCAACTTCAAATTTCTCATTCTATTCAACTATAACAGTGGAATTCACCTCGGCAAAGTTGCCAGTCAGGGTACCCAAAAAAATGAGAGTCTCTCTAGTTACAAGACTCATCTTCCTTTTAAAGCAGTTTACAGATGATGTTTTTCCTGTGAAGATGACCATAAGGTCTTAGCCACTATATCATGGGCTTGTTAAACTGCTCGACTCAAGAGTAATTTTGATGAATTGTTGTAGAAAATAAAACCTCAGATACTAGACTTTGAGGAAACCCTTGTTATTTACTAAAATGTCTCATCCAGGAAGGAATGAAGCAAACCCACACAGCACAAAATTTCTGTCACTTTATCAGTTCCTTGACAGGCATTTCTAGGCATATAATATTTAAGTCATCCAAAGGAATAATGAAAATGCCAGGTAGACATGGTGGCACACACCTTTAATCCTAGCAACTCCTAGCCTGAAGAGAAAGATGGCAAGTTCAAGGCCATTCTCAACAGCTTAGTGAGATCCTGTCTCAAAATAAAAAATAAAAAGTAGCAGAGGGGCTAGGCGTGATGGTGCATGCCTATAATCCCAGCATCTCAGGAGGCTGAGGCAGGAGGATAGTCAGTTCAAAGACAGTCTCAGCAAAACGAGGCTCTAAGCAACTCAGTGAGATCCTGTCTCTAAAGAAAATACAAAATAGGGCAGAGGATGTGGCTCAGTGGTTGAGTGCCTCTAAGTTCAATCCTTGATACCAAAAAACAAACAAACAATAAAGGCAAAGGGACCCAGGACTCAAAAGGAACAGTGGATTTTTAAGGCATATTAAATGAAGAAGCAAGCTGATCATAGCAAAATATTCCAACATGGCAAAATCTTTTGTGAAGTTCTCTTAAAATAGAGCCTGAATTAAGAGTTTCCAAAGAGATATTAGTAAAACATACTTACAGCTGACTTTCAAAGGGGTCACAGTATTTGTTTGTCCAAGAGAAGTAAATCATAAGGTTCTCACTAATTTTCCAAGGTCTCTGTGATATGCATTTCAATTATTGGAGGATGAGGAAGGAGGGCAGATTTATTCTACAGAGAGTACTTCAAGTTCATCTGTAATCACTTACTCTCTCCCCCTCCTCTCTAAATGACACAGATGAATGTCAAATGGGAACCATCTATCAGGTCAAGACCTCAGGGTAGCAAGGGAGCCATTTTTTTTTTCTGGCAAGAGGTAACAAGCTACAACAGCAAACAAAGATTGTTGAAAATCATAAAGGACCTATTAAAACTCAGTGAACTCCCAGTACTGAGTTATTAGGCATACATCTCTGACCAGTTCTTCAAGATTTCCTTACTGTCTTCACTACATCTTAAGTGGACCATAAATCAGTCCTTCTTGATTTTTGCCCTCATACTTTAAAGATATTTTCACCAGTACTGAGTTCTGATTTGGCAACTATTTTCTTCCATTACAGTGATGATATGGTTTTCTGGCACCCACATTTACTGTTGAGAAGTCAGGTCTCAGTCTAACAGAAGCTCTGTTGGTGGTAATCCATCTTTTCTCTTCGCTTGCTTTTAAGCTATTTTTGCCTTGTGTTGTGTGAATGTGGATTTCTTTCTGCTCTTTTTAATATTTTTAATATTATGGTACTTCTTGAGTCTGTGGACTCAAATGATGAAAGAGTAATATTCACAACAATTATGTTTTTAATATTTTTAATATGATGGTACTTCTTGAGTCTATGGATTGGTCATCATTTGAGCAATATTCTCAACAATTATGTTTTATCACATTGCTTCTGACCCCAGTCTTCATCTCTTTCTTCATCTCTTCATCTGTTTCTGGATCTCAAATTACATGTATGCTGGACCTTCTCATTCTATCTCCATGACTCCTGATTGCTTTTCATGTTTTCCACCTCTCTGTCTCTTGAGGCTGCTTTCTGTACATTTCTCTTACTGAGACTTTGGCCTGCAAATTACTTATTTTCTTGTCAACTCCCCAGTGCTTTTAAGAAGGTTTTTAAAACAGTAGTTTATATTGCACTCCTGGCAGATATCATTGATATGATCATTTTGTATTCTTAGTCCACCATAGTCCCAGAAACTGATGGCTGCTATTGGAACTTGATGATTAAGGTTATATTTGCTGGTTGAACAACTTACCCCATAAATGTTAACCATGGTCTATATGATTTATGGGTAAATATTTGTAATTATATACAAATATCTTTTTTCATTTACTACTAAAGATTTTTTAACTTGATATGATCTTGCTGTCTTTCATATTCTTTTGTGATTTACAACTGTTACTGATACTTACGATTATAAAAAATTGAACTTTAGGGCTGGGAATGTGGCTCAAGCGGTAGCGCACTCGCCTGGCATGCGTGCGGCCCGGGTTCGACCCTCAGCACCACATACAAAAACAAAGATGTTGTGTCTGCCAAAAACTAAAAAATAAATATTAAAAAAAAAGAAAGAAAAAAAATTGAACTTTGAACATTTTTCACAGCTTTGTCTGACTTAAAATCACAATACAGAATGTCATCTTTCAAATGGAGAACAAAATAATGCCTTCTAATGTGAGATTGGATGAGGTGTGTGTACATTGATTCTAAACTAAATTCTTTAGTGACCATTGATGTTAAATTTTTCTCATATTAATATCTTATTCTCACAAGTAAGAATTTATTTATTTACTTTAACCGGAAATAAATTCCAAAATAACAAGACTAATGTTAACATAACAGCAATATTAATTAAATAAAATAGAATATTTGCTTTTCTTTCAAACCCTTAAAATGCATCTTTCCAAAAAATGGCAGTGTAAGTAATTTTCATTCTAATGTATCCCCAGAACTCTTTGCATTAGTGCCCAGTAGTAGTTCTCACTTAATAAATATTTTTTAATTAACAAATTTTAAATAATTGTCCTACATTCTCTCATCATCCTACATTCTGTGTGATTTTTAAAATATTTATCTGCAGTTTGGTATAGACTCATGGTTCTTGTTTATTTTTCAACTCAAAGGTATAGACAGTCTAACAGATAATAGTTCTAAGTTCTCAAGAGGGAGTAGCCTTCACTACCAGTATTTTCTTGCTGGCAATATTCAGCTACACATGAGATCTAGATAGGCCAACTAATTTGTGCTTTCTATTATTGAATTTCTAGCAATATTAAACTTGCATGTTTTTATTCATTTAGTTAAATTTTTTCTTTACGCAATTTTGACCTGGCATTAAGACTTTTTACATTATCATTATACTTTTTCTGAACTGAATTACAGTATTTCTTTGTTATAATGGTCAATAAATATTCCATTAGATGATAAGTTACATCATGTATTACTATACCAAAGTTTACAATTCATAAATTAGAATCTTAGTGTCATTTGGGACCAGTAATAGTTAAAGTCTTTCATTTTACTTTGGGATATTTTAAAGAATACCTAGTATGTTAGAATTCCATGTCATTACCAAGGAAGGATACTTATAAACAAAGTTGTTTTAATTTTATATAAGGGTATTACTTCATATACTATATTAACGATATACTATTAGGAATCTTATATCTCAGGAAAGACAATCCAAGATGGAATGCCAAGTTCCAAGAGCCCTTTATATAAACAGAAATATTCATTACACCAATATCTATATTCAAACTTCTAAAAGCAGATTAAGAATACTAGCAAATAGGGCTGGGGATGTGGCTCAAGCGGTAGCGTGCCCGCCTGGCATGCGCAGGTCACTGGGTTTGATCCTCAGCACCACATAAAAATAAAATAAAGATGCTGTGTCCACCAAAAACTAAAAAATAAATATTAAAACATTCTCTCTATCTCTTTAAAAAAAAGAATACTAGCAAATATCACCACATACAACACATGATTTCATGAAAAAGAGAAAAATGTGACAGATATTACATCTTAATTTTTACTCAGAACAACAAGAAACAGAAGTACATGTAAAGGAAATCCAGTTGCTTAACAGGAGATGTGAAAAAGCCATAAAGGAAAACTTTAAAACATTCTTGAAGGGCATAACAACAAAAATCTAGACACAAGCAAGACCCAGCAGTGAAGGATGTTTTGAACCGACCCTGGTAAAGCCACTTAGCAGCGTACCATGCAACTAAAAGAAGAACATGGAGGCTGTGTGTGAATGACAAAGAAACATGTAAGTGAAGAAAGCAAAGTATCTAATGGTACCTTTACTACTTTGTTTTATTTATATGGGGAAAAGTAAGGGAATCAGAATGAATATTCATATTTGCTCATACATGAAAAGAAACTCTAGGATGATAAACTTTAAAGTAACACAAATGGTTACCCATTGGGCACAAGCTAGATGGACTGGATCGGAGTAAGGATGATAGGAAACATTTTAAAGCATATCCTTCTTGTATTGTTTTAGTTTTCCTGAACCATAAACCCATAGTACCTGTTCACATAAAATAAAATCTATCTAAAATGTTCCAAGTAGAGCACTTTCTTAGATGCATATTTTTTTAGATTATTGGGTTTTGACTAGCACTAATTCACAAGAGACATCATTTCTTACCATTGCAACTAGCATAATACAATTATAATGCATTTCAATTGAAATCCCATATTACATTACATTTGCATAAAGCAATTGCTCTTTTCTCTATGGAGCAAAACAGGAAATCACATTCTTAATGTTAAAATAAAATGTTAAATTTTTCGTTTTCATATGTAAATGTTTTTAACCATGTTTTGAAGTTTAAAAGGAATATTATACAAAGGTTTCCATATTTGAAAAATGTTTCAAAAAAGTGAGAGTCACAAAAGACTCTTTATATCAAAAATTATCCCCACATTTTTGCTCTTGCTAAAACCACAACTTTTTATTTCTTGGCCTGTGTTCTTTTATCAACATATCAAAAAAATTTCAGCGTAAGATTAAGCTGAAAAAAATTGAATTCTTATTTTTAAAGCAATTTAATTAACAAGTTTTAATTTTATACAAGAAAAATGTACATATTTTCATGACCAGAAAAGTACCCAGATTTCCTTTTAAGCCTTAGTTCTTTATGACTTTTATCAATTAAACTTCATGTTTGAATCAAGTATCTTTTAATTGTCTGCTTGGGGAAAATAGGCCAAGTTGTTAGTCATTCTTGAGACTTTGAAAATACATGCAAAAAAAATTTTACTCAGTATTACAATAAAATATTTTTCACTTAATCTTTGTATCTTTGGATAATTTGCTAATATTCAATTAGTGGTCATTCATAGATGATGGTGAGGCTTCACACTTATCACCAACCTATTGTTTGGTTATATGACAACCTTGCAAAGTGTGTGGGCCTGTGTGTAACCACACTGATGGATATGCAGCATCTTTCTGGGCCTTCTTACACCTGATTTTCTATTGGGGAACTGTACCCAACCTATGAAATTGCTCCAAATGAACATTTACAATAAAACTAAGAAGACAAGACACACCATCATTAAAAGGACCATCTACAGACAAACCCAGTTCTAACTTGTCTTCCAGTGCCCCTGCCGAATCTGGAGAACTGGTTATTAAATCATTTGCTGAATATTGATGAAGATGCAGATGAGCAAGATCTCAGGCACTGGAGAACAAGAAACATGAATAGAGGCCAAGAGAAAAGGCCTTTCTGGGAGACCCAGTCAACTGCAATGATGGTTAATAGGCCTGTGGGAACACGGAGACCTAGCCTGTCCACTCCATTGCCCCAGTCCCAAGCCACATCCTCTAACAGCTCTTGATGACTACATTGTGGGCTTTACTTGGTCTTTACTCAGTCAAGGTCTTTATTCAATCAAGTGTATGTCACTCTAGAATAGGGAGTCATCAAACTTTCTGTAAAATACCAGATAGTAAATCTTTTAGGCCCTGTGAGTCATATCATTTCTGTTGCAACTCTGCCATAGATGGTGCAGAAACAACTGGTATAGCCATGTTCCAGTAAAACTTCATGGACCATGAAATGTGAAGTGCATGTAATTTTCACCTTTTGTGAGACATTCTCGCCTTTGTTAACCATTTAAAAATGCAAAAACCATCCAGGCATGGTAGTCCATGCCTGTAATCCCAGCTACTTGGGAGGCTGAGGCAGGAGAATCACAATTTTAAGTCGAGCCTAGGCAACAGAGTGAGACCCTGTTTCAAAGTAAATAAACAAAAAAGGCCAGGGATGTAATTAAGTGGTAGAGCACTACTGGGTTCAATTCCCAGTACAAACAAACAAAGTCACAAAACCATTTTTAGTTTCTAAACCTTATAAAAACAGGAAGCTGGCCATGATGGGCCTAGAGGTCACACCTGGAATGTAAGCTAGAACTGTCCTTGGCATCCTCTTACAGTTTCACATGGTCTGAGCCTGTTGTCCACATAATTACACTCTCACCATTATCATTAGAAAGGCTTCAGGACATTAAAGGTCTTCATTGAAATTTCTACTTCAATCTAGCTTAATGTAATTTTTGTTCTCTACCTTGCCAAATCTTTCAAACTTATGGGTTCTGTGGTTGGAACTTAATGTTTAAGCTGTTACATAAAAATTGGAAAACTTGTCCCATAACATTGAAGACAAAAATCTACACTGAGCAGTATATTTTTGGAGCAATATTTTGGCAAAGCAATAATGTGTGCTTCCCTCTTAGCAGTGATTCTCAGAGTATGGTCACCAGATCCACATCAGCATCACCTGGGAACTTGCTAGAAACAGATTCTTAGGCCTCAGACCTGCTGAATGAGAAGCTGGAGATGTGGACCAGCGCTTTGTGTTAAATAAAAGCCCTCCAAGGGATCCTGAAGCCCAATGAAGTTTGAAAACCACTGATCTACAGAAAGTCTTGGACTCTTCCGAAAAGAAGCAGATTGTAACAAAGACACAGGATTACTACTTGACCTTGAGAAGATTGATATATTCAGTTTGCTTGTGGGCAAAAGGCATACAGTACCTGATGGACCCCTGGGTAGTTTCTGGACCAGCTTCCCTGTACTACAAGCAGAGAGCATATGCAAAGACAAGCTGCTATGTTGGATAATGCAGACACACACAGGCCATCCTGATTTGTTCTTTTCCCCTCCACATTCCCAGATGTCTCCTCCAGCTGATAAACTGACTGGTAGAAAGGACTTTGGAGTCATGGATGCCTGCAGGTGAATAAACAGGTTGTGAACAGGGTGAAGAAAGCAACCTGCTGTTATCCTGATGGCCCTTCTCTAATCAGGAGCCTTATTTTTTAACTCATACAGTTATTTTATGGTTGGTTAGTGGCAAGAGAAAATAGATAGTCCTTGAGAAGCAGCTTTAGCTGCTACAACATCCTGAGCCATACACTGACTCAACTCATCTCTGTAATTGCTGTGAGCTCTTGATCATGGTAGAAAAGCTTAGAGGAATCGGGAATGGGAATGTGCTACAGAGGAAAAACAATGCATTGGCCAGGTAAACAGAGACCTGAATCTCTGTTGGGACCCTGGAAATAATGCTGAAGCTGATGCTATCAGAAACTATGAGGCAAACAGAGCTTACATACCCATTAAGGTGGCATAGTTCTCAACAAAACAATAACCCGCCTGTCTTCAGAGTTAAAGTTTTATGACCTCTTTACTTAGTGTCTAGGGGTATGTGGACTCTGGCCTAAAACTAAGACATCCTGTTTAAGGAAGTTATTAGTAAAGGATCAATGCACACTTCTGCTTATTTTAAAAATAAATGTTGGACATCAAAGTGGCGGCAGAAGCAATTTGACTTTGGCTTTAGCAAGTCACTCCCTATCTCATTCGGGCAGCTGCCCATGGACAGATAAGACTTCTACAAGGATTAAATTCAAACTGGATAGTTTGTTGTCACCAGTTTTCCACTCAAGATGGTTGAGATAGGAACTTCTGGCCCATACATCCCACATTCAACCCGCAGTGCATTGCTATATTTAATTGCAAAGTATATCTCAATTCAGTACACACTTGGGCAAAGGAGGGAGGTATGTTTCTTCATGAAGGGATCAGGGATGGTTTGAAGTCATTTAAGAAATTGCTGGATAATTGCTTTTCCTAAGTTCTTATTGCAACAATCATCCAACTGCACAATGGATATAGAAAATAAATGACAATACTGTCTTAGTAGCCCAAGTAGGTATCTGTCTGTGACAGAATGTAGGATTGGCAGGCAAAAGGGAAAAAAATTGTTGAGGCAGGCTGGCTGGATAGCCTAGTCCTATTTAAATGCAAGGGCAATTCAAGGGGGTTTCAGAGATTTTCTAGGAAATTGATTTTTCCAATGTTGTGGAATTTAAAATAGTAGTAGCTTGTTGGGTGGGGCTTAGGAGAGAGTTAACTTCTAGGTGGGGTACCATAATTCATTGCTTTTATACACTTTGGCTTTTGATATCAATAATTCTGTAGGTGTTATATCCCCAGCATTTCCTTATCCATTGTATTTGTTCCATATTTTAACAAACTTCACAAATCACTTAGTCCATGAAACAAGCCCTGCTGAGAACCCTTTCATAACCCTTGAACCTTTCAGTGTCCCATGGTCAATTGATTTAGACCAACAATGAAAGTAGGCCACTCAAATGTTTTCACCTATGATATGTGACAGAAAATTATATCGAAGGTGAAAAAAATGGGTGGCACTGAGGATAAATGGCCAAAGGGCAGTCCAAGTAAATGACTTGAAATTGAAACCATGAAGCCTTCCAAACTGAAACTGTTCAGGCCCAAACACAGTTGCTTCAAGCCCCAGACACAGAAAGAAGTTAAGAAGAGGAACTGAAAGTTAGACTGCAAGAAGCCCTGCGTGTGCCCTTGATCCTCATGACACAGCCCTCTTCATAGGCCTCCACGTCCACAAGACTACAGATCCTAATAACTATACCAAATTAGTGGTGGTGGGCGGTGGGGAAAGGCCAGCAGTGCATATACTATTTAGTGAACTCCATTATTCACTAAAGTCAGCAACCAGGACATAAAAGCAGGAGGAAGCTCCTATTTTTCCCAAGGAAGTGGTTCAGCTCTGCTAGTCCTGTTATGAGCAGGGACCATCAAACTTTTCTGCAAAGGATCACATGGGGAATAAATATGTCAGACTTTACAGTCTTTATCACAACTGCTCAATGCTGCCTTTGTAGCCAGAAAAGAGCCATAGAGTAAGCTAGGGCTATAGTCCAACACAACTTTAGAAAAGACCCTAAAATTTGGATTTTATGGCATTTTCTTATGGTGAGAAATATTCTTCTGCTGCTGATTTTTTTCCAGCCACTTAAAATTTTAAAAACCATTGCCTCTTGAGTTATACATTTAACATTTTTTAATGATTGATTTTTTTTTCTTTTCCTCACCCCTCCGCCCCCTCCCACCAGTGCTGGAGACTAAACCCAGGGCTAGGCAAGCACTACATCACCAGCCCAACAATGGTTAATGGTTAATGGCTAATTCTATGTTATGCAAGTTGCAACTTAATAATAAAATTTTAAAAGTTAAAAAGCCATTTAAGTTTTGTACTGTACAGAAACAGATGGTGGACCAGATTTGGCCCATGGGTTGCTGTTTGCTGTACCCTGCCTTAAAGAAACAGTCTAATCTCAGCCCATTTTCTGCCATTGTAATTGAATGCCACAGACTGAGTAATTTATAAAAGTTTACTCAGTTCACAGTTATGGAGGATGGAAAGTTCAAGGTTGGAAGGCTGCATCTACTGAGGTCCTTCTTGCAGGTAGAAACTCTGCAGAGTTCCAAGGTGGCCCAGAGCAACACATGGCAAGACAGAACATCGTAGCTAAACATCTCCTCCTCTTTTTATAAGGTCCAGTTCCACTGAATTGGGCCCATTCCTATGGCCTCGTTGAACTTTAGTTAATTCCTCAAAGTCCTACCTTCATATAGCATAGTCAAATTAAATTTCCACCCTTTTAATACTTCACAATGAAGATTAAATTTCAACACAAGTTTTGATAGGGACATTCAAAGTATAACACAGTAATTATTTTCAATGCCCTTATAGGGAACTGAATTAATACCTGGCATATTATTTTATTTAGCATCCTTTAAGTAAGGTATGTGTGGTAATCAACATTTTTTAGAGACAGAGAAATCCAGGTTGACACAAATTCATTTATTCTTCCAAGATTAGGTTTCAATGATAATATTAGGATATTAACCCCTTATTTTTCTTTTCTTAATGAAAAATTTAAATGCTAACATATATTGAATATTCAACATGCCAGACACTGTTCTAAGTACTACAAACCAGTGCTTCCCAAATAAGGCCAAAAGGGGGTATTTGAGAGAGATTTTTGGTGGTTTCAGTGCAATGGTATTTACTAGCCTGTGGTAGGTAGAATCCAGGGATACTGCTAAACATCCTGAAATGCACAGAACAGTTTCCAACTAAAAAGAATAATTCAGTCCCAAATGTCATCAAGCTGAGGTTAAGAAACCCTACTTTAAATATATTCTCTCATTGAATCTTTGCAACAACTCACAGAAGTAAATATTATTCTTTCTCATTTAGCAGATGAGAAAACTGAGGCTTAGAGGAGTGAAGTCCAATGAACAATGTCAAACTATATTTAAACCCAAGCACATTGGCTCCCTTATGCCATACTTCAGAGTCACCATTGCAGTTTGGAACAATGCCTCATTGATGGGATTATTACTTTCCCCACTAGACTAAAAACACCACGGACCACATTGGTCTTTTCTTACCATTGTATCTCCGGCACATAGTTTAGAACTTATTCCATGGTATATGCTCAGCAAATGAATGAATGGGTGAATGAATGATTGAATGAATGAATGAGTGGCATGTGACTCTAGGACCTCTGATCATAGCTGACATTCACTCTCTCTGTATGTCTTTATCTATGTCTATACCTATGTCTCTATCTATATATGTACATATAAAACAAAAACTTCATAAAAAAAAAAAAAAACTTCACATAAGTGAATTCTTTAGCAAACTGAAAGTTGTCCCTTTCTATTCCCAAACTCATTTTCTTTAATTTTGGAGAGGACTATTTTTAAATCTAACTGCACTTTCCTTCCTTTCCCCTCAAACACTGAGTTGAATAATTAAACTCAAACATTTATTTAGTGCTTTTCAGCACACAGAGGACTTTCTATCTATATTATCTTGTCTTCACCAGAAGCCCGTGGCAGATGTTCTATTATTATGTACTTCACCCCCAGTTGGCAAACAGGAAACTGGGGCTCAAAGAAGGACCAGTGACTTGCTGAAGGTCACAAAGCTGGTAAGTGGTGGGGTGGGGGCTGACCCCATATCTGAGTCATCCTCTTACCTCCTTTCCATTTAGGGATGCTGTTGCCTTCTCCCATTGTTAACTTCACCTTGAGAACACAGGGTCTCTTCCTTCCAGGGTCATCATGCACAGGGCCACAAAGCCACGTGGAGTAGTTATGCCCTGCAAAGCCTCTAGGCAATAGACTTCCCATGCATAGGCACCTACTAAGTCTAAGTTTCAGTTTCTCCTTCTTTCCTAGTCTTGTAGTCAGCATGCTCATCTTCAGCACCATCCCCAAATATGTATCCCAATCCCTTCTAATTGGTGCTTCTAATCTGCTTCAAGACAGAAAGGGAGCTATTGGATCAATCAAAGTCATACCTACTGTGAGAGTTCGCAGGCTCAGACTGAGGGCCTGAGAGGTGATGCTTTGAGTAAAGGTACGTTTTCATGTATGGCCTTCAGTTAGCCTCCATGTAGCTGAATATACAGGAAGAGAATGGCAAATGTTGTAATCCACAAGCAAGGTCAGGAGGTCAGTGCCACCAGCCATGGAGCTTGGTAGAACTTCCTAGGTTGGCAACCAGGAAACAGGCAGCTAAACAATGTGCAGCCCAGGATTTCTACAAACTCAGAGGTGGCAAATTTTCAGGTCAGCTTTCAAAGTGGGGGTCAAAGGCTTACCAGGAAATGCTCTGTGAAGCACAAAGAATGGCCATGGTCCCAGAGGTCACTGCAGTTGTTTCTCAGGACCCACCATCTTCCACAGGATGGTCTCCCCAGACTGCTGAGATTTACAGAGCTGCCTCTCAGCCTGAGAACAGCCTTTTCCCCTATCAATGTGCTTCTGGTGGAGGCAGAGTTCTCCCTAAGAAGAATCAATTTGTCCAGGTCTTAGGTCTGCGTGGCTTTGCTTCTGACTATAGCTACTGTTAGATGTGAGGATACATAAAGTGCTTACGGCCATCCTCAGACATTTAATAAATGCTTTATTTTTGCTTGTATTATTCTACCATTCAATAGCCTATGGAATCCATATCTATAACTCCTTGATTTTTAGAGGTTTCTTGGTAGAAGCTGTCTTCCATTTCATTTTTCTCAGAGATATTGTGAATAGATGAAGCATTTGAGTGTCTCAAATATGACTTTAAAGCTGTGTGTAAACGATGTAATATAATAGGAATGAATTAGTATTGCTTGTTTCTAACATAGTAGGTGTTTTTCTAAGTGCTTCACATGGATTGATTTAATCCCCACATTATTACAAGGTTGACACAGTTACATCCCCATTTTTCAGATGAGGAATTGGAGGCAGAAAGTCACTCAAATAGTTTGTCACGTAGTCACAGTTGCACTTGCTACTTCACCTGCCTGGTGCATCCTTCTCTTAGCCTCATACCTTATCCCTCTCATCCCTACTCTGTTGAAATTTCATTGAGATTTTGAGGCAGGTTTCTGACAACCTCCTCCCTGGACACCTTTCCTACTTGTCCCAACTCAATGGTCCCTCTCCTTCTTGGGCATCACCCAGAACTTCCTTCCTGCCTCTGCCTCATGCCCAACCTGACTCTGCCCCATCACATGGCCATTTGTAATCTTGTCTATATTCAGTAGAGTATTTCAAACTACATACATGAGACCAGCTGAAGCATACTGAAGTAGGATGCTGGGTCTTAACCAGAATTTGCAAAATTACAGGAAAAAAAAGTTATGGCTGGGGAGGGGAAGGGAGTGGGGAGGATAGGGAGGCTATAGAATGGGAAAGGAGAGGAGACAAAAGTTCCAGGTGAGTTCCTTGTGGTAAGGGCAAGTATTTACTTCATATAATTTTTGTACAGGTGGGGTGTGTGTTTGTGTGTGTGTGTGTGTGTATTGGGTTGCAACATAAAAGATACCTTTTGTGGGGAGTTGCTATTTAGTGGATATAGAGTTTCAGTTTGCGTAATAAAAAATGTTTGGGAAATCCAATATGCAAGAAGGTGAATATACTCAACACTACTGAACTATATACTTTAAAATGATGAAGATGACAAAGTTCATGTATTTTACATAACTAAATATAAATTTGATAAGAAAAAGACATTTCTAACTTTGGTCAGGGTCCCAAAAGGTGAGAAAATATTCTTCAAGTAGATTGAAATCAGCTTAAGGATCAGAACATGTGTGATGTGTCTTTATTCTAAGCAGTACTCACCTAGCAGCACCAGGTTGGAGTAAAATCATTAAATGTTACTTGAATTGAGTGGATCTCTCATAAGGAACAGCATTCAAGTGCCCATCACGTGCAATCCTCAGGTACATGTATGCCCATGCCCAGGAAGACACACATAACCCAGTCATTCTCCTTATCCCACCATAGCTATAGCTGCCACAGTCTCTATGTACAGCAAACACTAGACAAGGTAAACAAGGAGACCCAAGCTGGGAATATCTGGGCAGAAAAAGTTCTTGTGGCCTGCTAACAATGTCCCTGCATTGCCTGATGGTAGCCTGCTTCCTTTCTGAAAGGGGACCTTTTCCCCACGACCCTCAAATACCAGGTGCATGATGGGTAGTGTTTAATGCTGAACTGCTTTCAAGTCTGGGCTATCACACTCACAAAAGAGGTTTGGCCTTCCTGTGACCTTCCTGCAGCCACACAGGAGCTCACAAAAAGCAGGAGAAGGGCCCATTGCTTACCTTTCTTCTGTAAAAGTGAGAATGAGCAGAAGGCTCGGCCCAGAAGGAGCAGGAGGGCTCTCATGGGAACCATGTATTTAATGTACAGAACCATGTACAAAGCCTGAGAATAAGTGCTGGTCCCGCAGGAGTTGCTAGCACAAGAATCCTCTCAGTGCTTCCCTAACAGGAGTGGGGACAACTGACCCAGGACTACAGTCTGAACTCAGGGCCCTGAATAATCATACTGTTTTTTACATTGTTACTAATGAGTCAGTGGTCCGTGGCAGACACTATCTCTTCACATAGCCCCACTGGATCCTGGAAGGAGGCTTGGGACAGCGGAGGGAAGGGAAGTGTTCTCTCATGGTCATGCACTTAATAGAAAGTAGTGCTCTCCATTGTGGGATGGGTAATTGTTCTATGTAGGGAAACATTTTACTTTATTAACATGGGCTAGAGAGCTTGTACCATCTGAATGAATTAGTGTGTGTCTTTGGGAGTTTGTGTTTTTGAGTCAATAGTTACCCTCAGAACAACAGAAAGAATAACCTTGGTGAATAAACTTGGCAGGTGAATTTGTGAATAAATCTTGCTTTGGCAGGAAGAGCACAAGTGCCAAAGGTCACTGAGAGCGCGTACTGCTGTGTCCATGTCTAGTTCCAGAGATGGCTGTCTCCACAAATAGGGAAAAATTGGGGATGGTGGTTAGAGGGAAGGGAAACAGACAAGACCAACCTCTAGGAGCAAGGTGGCAAGATTTTCCTGAAGCCCTGGCAGTTTGAAAGTGCTTCTTTCTAGGGCTGTTCCACCACAAAACTACAGGGGGTGACATTCCCACCATGTTCCAAAGAAATGGCATAGAAACGGTTCATTGTAGTCCCCTGATGTCTTTCAGAGGAGGATGTGCAGTGGGGAACAAAGCTAGGAACAGGGACATGTCCCCTCCCTGAAGGACTGTAATTTTTTCTCACTGACCATAGACATACCACAGACTAGACACAGAGGCAGATCCAGGGCAATTTCAAAATGACTTCCTTCCTCCTTCCTCTTTCTCTCTCATTTCCTCTCCCCACCCTTCAGGGAAGTCAGAATCACCCATGTAGCATTAAGAGCAGTTGTTGTGAGATATGGAGGGAAGAGTAGAAAGAAGGGGACTTTCTCCAAGCTGTTTCCCTCAGCAGAGTGGGAGTGGCATTAATGGGAAGGGCCAGGAGTCCAGAGGTGACATGAGTTAGGGAGAGGCCCAGGCTCAGCTGGGCATGAAGAGGAAGGGGGCTCCCATTTCACAGAGGAACAACTTGGGAGCAAATTGCAAACAGGTTTCTTCTCCCCGCAGTATTCTAGGTGACCTTAGAACCCTTCAAGAGGAGGCAACACTTGGGTGACACATACTTTTAGGATAAGAAAAGTTAATTTACTTTTCACTTTTTCAGAGCTGTGAACAATTCTGCATGGCTTCTAAACTGTCCTTTGCCTTTTTGCACTTTTAAAAAAGAAAGGCATGAAAAAAAATTTTCATCTTCTAAATCAGAGGAAAATTATTTTTTTCCAGCTATTTTCTCTTGGAAATCAATTTCCTTTTTGTTCATACTCCAACCCATCCCTCTTTCATTCCTGTGTTCACTGAGGAAGATTTTTTCCATCTGCCCTCTTTCTAGGCCTGTTTATTTTTGGAAACCAACAAGAGCAGACCAAGTTCCCACTGGGGAAGAGTTGACACCCCCCCACACACAATAGGGGATGTGCTATGATTTGCATATGTCCCCCGAAGTTCAAGTGTTGGAAACAGGACTCAATGCAACAGTGTTGAGAGGTGCGAACTTTAAGAGGGGTTAGATCATGAGGGCTCTGGACTCATGAATTGATAATGTTATTATTAGAGGCAGGGGTTCCTGATAAAAGAATGGGTTTAGCACATTCTACCCTCCCCCCTTCTCTCTCTCATCCTTTCTTGCCCTTCTGCTTTCCACCATGGGATAACACAGCAAGATTCAGGACCTCAAACTTGAACTTCCCAGCCTCCACAACAGTAAAAAATAAATGTCTAATGTTTCAACCTCATGGGGTGTTCCTGACACAACCACCAATGACACCTGCAGTATTTAACTACATATTATGGTAAATGAGAACCTGTGAAAGAAGCCCTGTCATATCCACAGCCCAGTTGTGCCAGGGAAGTGGAGTAGGTTGCTTGAAGGCCAAAGAAGTTCTCAGAGATGGCATGTGAGACTGATGATTTATGACATGTGAGACTGGTGATTTATTGGGGAAAGCTTAAAAGAGATCAGGACTGTTCCAAGAAGAGTTCAGTGATGACAGGCTGACAGATAGCACCTCTGTCCATTGGGGTGCTTCACCAAGCCCTGCCTCCTCTCACTCAAGAGTATTTTGTCTGATGGAGGCTGGATGGATGAGTGACATGACACAATCCTTTCCTTAGTGCCCTCAGCTCCACACCTGTCACCACTTGGAGAGGGGTTTCATATGTTAGGCTGCAGAAGCAGTGACATCATCAGCATTAGCTTGCTTGGTTTGCATATACAACCAGCATCTCAAGGAGCAACTGTCCTGGACTACATGCAAGAAAGTAACTCTCTACAGATAATATTAATTTCCCAGTGTGCATAAGAGAAAGTCCATTATATGTGTCTGGACACTTCAGCCCTGGCTTGCTGTCATCGTTCCCTTATTTTGACTAGGTTTTAGGTATTGGAGATAGGGCATTCAGAGACACGGTTTTATTGTTTCCCTTTTCTTTAAGGATCATATAAGCCCCAACCCAATGTCTTCAGAAAAAGTGACATTTTAGCAGCCTTAAAAACTGAAGTAGATGTCTCTCAGATAAAGAAGGCAAAGTTAAAGGGGTGCGGAAAAGGAACCAGCTTATACAAAGGAACAGAGCCCTGAGAAAGTGTTGCATTCAGGAAATTTCTATAGGTCAGGTCAGAGGGTATGCAGGTGGACCGTAGGTGGAGGTAATGGCAGGGGCAACTAAGCAGGCAGGGCTAGCCCCATCCAGGCTTGAAAAGTGAACTTGTTCAACTCTAAACCAGTTCCTATGAATTTGCAGCAAGTTAATATTTCCCTGTTTGGATAATATTAAGTGTTTAGCTGCCAGGGAAGGATATGGGAAGGACGTTCAACAATGCTAAAAGAAACCCATACCTTGACAATTTATTTTGCTATCTGATGAGCACATAATTAACTTCCATATTAGCACAGTATGTGGAGATAAGACACAGAAATACGAATTACGAAAGATGCATAGGTCTCATTAAATTTCCAAGGAATACTCTGTGTGTATTAGTCTGAAGACAGGAAGCCTAATGCAAGAGAGATTTGCAGGGAGCAACTGAACAAAGATGGATTACCCAGAGAAATAGGTTTGGCTCTGGCGCTGATGTTTTCTTTTCTTCTGTGAATGGAACAAGATAAGACATTCTTCCAAAATGTCACCGTTTCTGGCACGCTTCCCCTGGTTTTCCTCATATTCTCCACAATGTGCTGCCGGACACAGAGGCTGACTCTCAGGGGGAGTTCATTATCTAGCCACATGGGGCTCTCCAAAGCAGCCCTCCCTCCCCCGCCCCCGTGACCCCTGCAGAAAAACTGTGTAAATCCAGAGGAAACTGCCAGTTCCCAGTCCTCTCTGGCTTGGCTCTGTGCTGTGTCAATCCAGCTTTGGATGATGAATTAATGAATTTCCCCCTATGACCAAAGGCACCAAGAAACCATCACCACTGAGCCTAATCCTAACGCATTTTTAACTTCTTCCTCCTTTCAACCAGATGCCAAAGAGAAAAGATTGCCTTGAAAATTCTCCATGGACAGGCTCTCTGCCAGCCTGAAAGAAGAAATTATTTGAAATGCTGAAGGTGCTGAGATAAAAGTTGTTAGAAATAATTGACATGGGTTCCAGGCCCTTGTGACTATAGCTGAGGCTAGCTTGTGACACCTGCAAGACAACTTGTGGTCTTCCTAGTTCTCTGCATGTTACTGTGGAGAGGAGGATGTCCAGCAGGTATATAGTAGGAAAACTGTCCCATCCTACAAGGGACAGGGACAAGGACTCATTTGGACCTGACCTTGCTGTTTGACCTCGTGCAAGACACTGAATCCTGTTTTAATGCAAGTTTGTGCTATGTGACCTCTAATATGCCAGCGACTGTTAATATCCTATTCTTCCCTTGATTCATGCTTTCACATGATAGTGGACATGGTGATGGGCTTCCCAGAAAACATTAAATAAAGACCTTATTGACCAGCATTTGAGAGAGAGACTCATTGGGAAAAATATGATCCCCACTGCAGAGAGCTGCCAGGCCAGTCTCCCCATCCAGACTGATAGATGTGGGATATAATGGCCTGGCCCTCGTGTCCCTACTTGACAGTATTCTAAAGGGTGTTCTAGCTCCAGAAATCTCCATGAGGTTGGCCAAGACTGTCATTGGGCCTCCACTGCTCCCTCTGCCTAATCTTGCCTGCTTCAGCCCTTCTCTTTCAACATTGCTCCCAAAGCTCCTTCTTGACAAGTAGCCCCTGCCTGCTGGCCCCCTTCTTAGAGCCAGCTTCCCCAGAGTCAACTGGACACACCCACTTCCATTCTACAAATGAGGAAATATAGGCACAGAGACTGACTTCCTTAGAAAACTTGGAATGCAACACCATTTGGCCCAATTATTCCAACTCCTCTGCTTATATCCAAAGGACTTAAAACCAGCCTACTGCAGTGATGCAGCCACATCCATGTTTATAGCAGCTCAATTCACAATAGCCTAGCTATGGAACTAGCCTAGGTGCCCTTCAACAGATGAATGGATAAAGAAAATGTGGTATATATACACAATGGAATATTAATCAGCCATAAAGAAGAATGACATTGTGGCATTTACCAGTAAATGGATGGAACTGGAGAACATCACACTAAGTGAAATAAGCCAGTCCCAAAAAACAAAGGTGCAATGTTCTCTCTGATATGTGGATGCTAACCATAATAAGGAAGGGTATGGAGAGAAAGTATAGAAGTTCATTGAATTAGACAAAGGTGGGGTGAAGGGAACGGAGAGGAGATGGGAATAGGAGAGACAGCAGAATGAATTGGACATAACTTTCCTATGATGGTATATGAATACAGGACCAGTGTAACTTCACATCATGTTCAACCACATGAATGGGATCAAAAGTGCAGTAGATTGCACCCCATGTATGTATAACATGTCAAAATACAACCTACTGGCATATATATCTTAAAACAACAAATTAAAGAGAGATTGGCTTCCAAGTTCACTCAGTCCCTAGAACACAAGCTGAATCTTTAGTTCCCTGGGTCTCAGCTATGCCTGTTTCAACCACATCTCATCGCCTTCCGCAACCTGTCTCATTTTCCTTGCATGACAGAGGTGTGTAGGCAGAGAAACAAATCGATTCATCCATCCATCTCCACTGCAAGGAGGAATAACAACAAATATGTGCATTTGTGAGTTATTCGCTGCCTCAACTTTAAATAGATAAACCATCAGTTTTCATTTGGGAATTATTTTAATTTTCCTGCCAGTCTGTATCACATAAAGACACAACAAGCTCAGGATTAAGAACGAGGAAACAAGCTCTCAGCTCTCGTCTCAGGGTTTCACTCCCATGTTGCAGATACGCCACTCTGTCTGCTGTTAGGCTCCTTCAGATTCCAAGACTGATTGCCTGGAGCTCAGGACCTCCGTAGAGGGCAGGGAGGGGGTTAATCAAGCTGTGCAATAATTGCCGGTGATGTTGGTTCTGGAAACTGTTATCTTTGGGGAAGCTGGGCAAAAGGCTCATAGGAACTGAATGTTATTTTTTGCAACTGCTTAAAGTCTAAAAATATTTCAAAAGAAAAAGTCTTAAAATAATAATAAAAACCAGTGATGGTCTCATTTATTCTAAAAAAAAGAATGGATGGCTTGAGGTGAAGTGAAGGGGAAGGACTAAGCAAATTACAGAACACATTCAGATGACCTACCTGCAAGGCAAGTGTACTCTTGAGTGTCCTTCAGGGAGATAGAGGAGGAAGAAGCATGTCTCTTTAAAAACATGTCCTCCATCGTGAGTTCAAAGTCAGCCTCAGCAACTTAGAGCAACTTAGCGAGACCCTATCTCTACATAAAGTATAAGAAAGGGCTGGAGATGTGGCTCAGTGGTTAAGGGCCTCTGGGTTCAATTCCTGGTACAAAAAATAAATAAATAAAAATAAAAACATGTTCTTCACGACTTAAAGAATCAAGGACTGATGCTTCTTAAGCGAAACCCTGAAAAACATCTGTTACAGCATCTGCTTCCCTCTTTGGGTTAAATCTCCCCCAGGTGAGTTTCATTTGTAACCAGGGCTTCCACCCACTGGGTCCAAACAACTCCCTCATTTTACAGGTGAAAACACCTGAAACCTCAAGAAGAAAATGACTTCTCCAGCTTGCTCAGAGAGCGGCTGATGTAATAAAAACAGACAATTTCTAGTTACAAACTGACACCTGGCCAGCAGTCTTTCAAGCATACTGTCTTGTTTCAAGAGCCCAGAGGGGAGAAGCAGCTGGGAACCGCTGCCTTGGCACAATGGCACCACGGACACCCCTTCCTGCCAAGAGCACACCAGCGGCAGTCACCTGGCTGTCCACGGCTCTCTCTTGGGAACTTGCACACTGGGAAAAGATCCTAACAGCAGGAGCTGTCCACAAATCACTCAAGAACTGAACACTTTCAGTTTTGAAATGCAACTAACTACATTCCAGAATGCTGCCAAGTATAAATCAAATGTCACCTTAAAAAAAGAAAGAAAGAAAGAAAGAAAAAGAAACTCATCCACTAAATGAAGATTGCTGCCTCCTATCACAATGTCATGTTCTAAAAGGTCCATTTCTTCTCTAAGTTCTTCTTTTCACCTAGGAAATATGCACATTCTTGGAATCAAAACAAGAGTGCTCACCAAAATTGCTCTTGATTCAAAATGTGTTATCTTAGTGGTGTTTCATATCTGATAAAAAAAAATACCAATAACCTGTTTCAAAGTCCAAAATCATGAGGAGGACAGCTAGAGATGTTATCCACAGCTCTGGATGCCTAGAGGCTATATATATTTTAATTACTGTTTTTCTGTTTTGTTTTGTTTTACTGAAGCAAATCTTATATACAGTTGAGTGTGCAAAACTGATGCATTTGTGTATATTCTGTGCCTGGAAAACAACACCCTAACCAAGATGAAGAATATAACCGGCACCCTGAAAGATGGCTCAAGTACACAAATACCTAAATAGCATTTAAATTTTAGGCGACAGGAAGTCTCCAGCCTTCCCCATGTAGGGGTGGAAGCTCATTTCAGCCCTGGCATGGTCCCCTCGGGTAGCCAGTTGAAGTGGGAGGAAAACTTAATTCTGTAGGGAGGTGGGTGACCAGAATGCCTTTCCAGAATGGCCCATCATCGACCCTGCCTTTTCAAAGCAGGCTAATGTTCTTGAGAATCTTTTTTTTTTTTTTTTTTGGACAGGATAAAAGAAGTCTTAGAGCAAAGTAAGAAGGAATGGGTGAGGGTGAGGACACAATGAAGGGAAGGTTTAAGGAAAACCCAGAGTTGGGGGACAGAGAAAAGGTAGCAAGGACTTGAAATTATGGCTGTCAGTAAAGAATAAAAAGGTTTAAAAGCATGTTTTAGAGCCACTGAATAGTAGAAATGCTATTCTTAAGGATGGAAAGAGATGTTTTGGGGGCTTTTAAGTTTTAAGTCCTAACATGATGTTTGTGGGGTCTGTCTTTCCTCTCTCTCTCTCTCTCTCTCTCTCTTTTTTTTGGTTGTCCAGTCAAACACCAAGTACACCAAGTATCAGCTCTCATTCAGTTTTTTCCAGTGGGAAATTTTCTTCAATTCCAAAGTCAGGATTTAATAACACATGCAGCTGCTGTCAACCCAGAATTTTGGACCTGATTCACCAACATTCTAAGACACATTTAAAAATTCTTCTGCTCAGAAGGCTTTCTCTGTGAGGGACATAACTCCCTTCTTTCCAAATTAGAAACTTATCTGTATCTTCCAAAATTCAAATCCTACTTCAAAACAAGGGCTCCATAGCTTCCTCCACCTCCTGAGAGTACAGCCTTGGGACCTTGTGGGGGCCTGGAAACCTGATTTGAAATTGTGGGCTGGATCAAGGTTCTCAGAATCAGATGGGGCTAATACCTCATATGCTACTGTTGAGTAGTGAAGAAAAAAGTTAATAAATAGAAGACATCATTTCTCAGAGGATCCAACTTTGTAAATTGTCAGTCTTTTTTATCACCCTTTTCTGTGTGTCATAAGTGAGAATTTTGAGCAAATACCAACCCCATGTGAGCTCAGGATTTTTTTTTTCTTTTCCTGCAAGTGGGTGTTTGATTTATTTGATTGAAACGAGGTTGGAAGATGGTGTGTGTGTGTGTATAGCATGAATCCCATTTCAGCTCCCACTGAAGTCCAGATTCTCCTGTGGACTAGCAGGCTCTGGTCACCCTCAGAATTTCTGTTTACATTGAGCTGATATACAGAGAAGGATTTATTTTCTGGTTTCAGGAGGAAGGAAGAGTTCAGAGTACAAATGCCAAGGGATTAGACACCTACGTTGGCCTGAAGATCTATTCCTGCTCCACCATTTATAACCTCCTCCTTAAAGTGTTTTTCTGATTACAATACATAAATATCACATGTTCACTGTAAATAATTGAAGCAACTTATAAAAATATAATACTTTTTTTAAATATTAAAGAATAATAAAGTGATCTCACCATTTTAGGATAACCAACATTAATGCTTTGGTAATTGTTTTGCAAACATCTCTTTATGCATAAAGGTAGGCATTTGTGTAATTTTATAAAAGTAAGATTTAATATAAATGATATTTTTCCTATGGACCTTTCTCCATTTCTCTCTCTCCACATTCATATCAACACACCACATCTCCATTACTCAAGTAACCCAAAACAACTGATCACTGCTGTGGGAAACTGTGGCTCAATACCCCTGGGACCCTCTAAGGAGTTCTGTGCAATGTACCTCAGAATTATCTACCTATGGGAAGGAAGATCAAAGCACTTATTTATTCTCTAACTTTTATCTCCTATTGGTCGAGGATTGCCACATGAGGTCTTAGTTTTCTCTTACTTCTAATTCATGCATGAGTGAGTGCCAGACTCTTTTAATAGATAATCTCAAAGAGCAGTTTCTGAGGGTCCCCAGAGCAGAAAATCAGAAATGAAGTGCAATTGAGGGGAGATACTAGAAAGTTATACCTGCATGAAGCTGCTTGCTATGGCAATGGGTACAGTAAAATGCAGGCTGAAAAGGTATCCAATGCAGTTTACAGTGACAGATTCTTTAATGTTCTGGCCAGTAGCATTCTCCCCCAAAGACAATACAGGAAAATTAGTGGACTGTGCTATAGTCCTCCAGCTGCAGCTGGTCTCAATACTATGGTTAATAAGCACATCTCCTTTCTCTACATCCATTACAGACTCTCCTCAGCCTCAGCCAGGCCTTCACCCTCTGTCCCAGCAGAGTTGGAGTCTTAGTTCCTTTACCCATGGTTATGTGGTCTTGGTTGCTGCAATGACTCATTAATATTTACCATATGGCATAAAGTACTAGTGTCCCCTGGGTTCCAGAAATTGTTTCTCCACACTGAGGAGAAACCACCTTAGTTTCTCTACTGCCATGAGCCATCCAGTGACTATAAAAAGTTGGGCAATATAACATGCACAAAGTCGTAGGACCAAATATCCACAGCAGCCATTCATCATACCAAAGAAAAGGTAGATTTTGCATTGTACATGAAGAGGTTTAGAGGGCATCAGTAAGTTGCATGAACAGGTCCTAATGTTGCCATCGCTCAATTTGTATCTGTGATCTATAATCAGGGTCAATTTTTCCACAAATATGGTTCTTTATGGTTCATTGGCTCAAGTAATCTAAAATGACCAAGCAGTGGTTGTAACTTCAGGTTCAGCAGAACCACCTGGTATGTGCCTGCCTATATCCCTTTAAAGTCACTAATTCACCAAAGCATGGGGTTTCAGCATAAGAAGGATCACTAGCTATAATGGTGAAAGTCAATCCCCTTTTCCTCCCTTGGTTCTGGGATCCATGTATTTTAGTTTTTGCAGACACAGACCAAATAATGGCAATTGGTTCAATGCATAAAACACATCCTAAAAGTTCACCCCAACATCACAGGGGTTTTTCCCCCATGTACTCACCCTTAAGGAATCTTTCAAAGGTCTTTCCATCCTTCTATTACACTGTCATCATCCAAATGATATGATAAATGTCAGAAGCAGATATTCCTGTAGCTATGCATCTAAAGGCACACCTCTTTTAGTAAGAATTCTGTCCCTCCTCTGAGGCAATGTTAGCTTCTTTTCTAATAAGTCAGACATTCTGTAGTCTCTAGGATGGTGATGCTGACATCCCAAGAAAGGAATCATGTATGCAGAGTAGGCATCAATTCTTATAAGAACAAACTGCTGTTCCCAACAGTTTTAAAGGATTTGAAGAAATTCAACTGCCACTAGATAGTTGGCTAGTCTCCTTGAATATAATACCAGGTTGAGAGCTTGGCTATGTTCTCTTTAGCTGGAAGTCTAGGCATTCATCAGTGGCAAGGATAAGCCATTATTCAAAAAAGCTCATGCTGTTGAGTCCAAGTATATTATAGCCTGTTTCCTGCCACTGTGGCATCCAGCGGATTACTGCATAAACCCTAAGATGGACAAGGAGACTGCTAGCTTATATCAATGTGTGAGGGCCTTTCTGTCATAGAGGCTCTCTGGTAAGCAAGAGCATACACCCAAAGGTCCACACATGCTGTGCCTGCTTCCATAGTTTTACCCAAATGCCTCATCACCTAATTGCCTTGATTCTTATCTTTTGACCCTATTCCCTTCAACCCCTGAAACACAGACAATCCACTTATCACTGTCAGGAGTCTGTTTCTATAGAGCCACACCTCGGTCCATCTCTGCTTCCATGCAAATTAATTGATACACTGCTTGCAGCCATTCCCACAAGAGAATTTCTCTTCTCACTGTCCTACAGGGCATCACCAAGTAGAGCTATTGTCAGAGGAGTCTTTTTCAGCTAGCACCAAAATATTAATCTTATCTATCCATGAATAATGTCCAGTTCATTCCTCCTCATAAGACATCCCTCATGAGGCAACAGATACAAATTGAGTGATGGCAACATTAGGACCTGTTCATGCGACTTACTGATGCCCTCTATATCTCTTCATGTACAATGCAAAATCTACCTTTTCTTTGGCATGATGAATGGCTGCTGTGGATATTTGGTCCTATGACTCTGTGCATGTTATATTGCCCAACGTTTTATAGTCACTGGATGGCTCATGGGAGCCCTGAGTATCTGTTAGCACTCCTTACCTATAGCCACATCTCCTTCTACTCCATCTCCACATTACTTTCCCTTCTGTATGTCAGCAAATTGTTCTCCTCTACCTCTTTGCTCGGTCTCCACTAGAGCCTACTAGAACCCAACGAATTGCTTTTCAAATGGTGAGTAACTCTCTGCTACAGAAGACATGACTTTGCTCCCAAACCCTAAGAACCTACCCTGTGATTTTCATGCTGAGATCTTCCAAAGAATCCACCAGGCATCCTTGTCTATCATGGATGCTTCTAGAACTATTGGATATGCTGGATCCTGTGGTCTAAGTAGAAGGATAGCTTGCCCTAGAGCCTACAAAGATGTCCCAAAACTGATTGAGATTCTGAATAACCTGATAGAAGGATTAGAACAGTATCTTCAAGAGTTTAAATATGACCTCCAAAATTAAAAGTGCAGTGTGTCTTAGTAACAGGAGGAGCAAGAAGCAGCGACTTGTTTTTTATCTTGAAGGAACTGTTCTCTCACAGACCCGAAACCACTGGGCCCTGAAATGTATCATTAAGGTTCTGGTTACCAGGAGTTGTCACCTGCCCACTTGTCACCAGCATTGTTTGTTTGGCCAGAAAATGAGCCAGTTCCACAAATAACATCTTGAGGCTCTGCTTCCTAGGGTCACACCTGGAACCAAGTGTGTTAGTCCATACCTTCCCTGAGACAGGGGTGCAGGCAGGGAATTTATTTGGAGAACTAATCCTAAGAACAGGGGTGGGAAACTGGGAAGTGTTACATAGAAGAGGGAGAAAAAGCAGCATTTCAACCCTGAGCTTGCCTCCACTGTGGGTAACAGGGGTTAATACCCCTGGGGATACTGCATGAGTTTCCTGTGGGTGCTATAATAAATCACCACAAATTTAGTAGCTTAAGACAGTAGAAAGTTGTTCTCTCACACTTCTGCAGGATGAAAATCTGGAACCAAGGTGTCATCAGGTATCACCCTTCCCTGAAGGCTCTGGAGAAGAATACTTCTTTGCTTCCTCCAGCCCTGGGTATCTGTTGGCACCCCTTGCCCTCAGCTGCATCTCCTTCTACTCCATCTCCACATCACTTTCCCTTCTGTGTGTCTTCATCTTCCCCTCTGCTGTCTGTCTCAGACTCTCCTCTGCCTCTTTCCTAAAAAAGACACTTGTCAACTTGCCTTATGAAACATGTTGAAAGAAGTTCTTCAGAGAGAAGTAAAATGATACAGTCAGAAACTCTGATTTACATAACAAGATAGCATAAAAGAACAAAAAAATGGGGTATATATACATAATGGAGTCTTTTTTTTTCAACCATAAAGAAAAATGAAATTACAACATTTGCAGGAAAATGGATGGAACGAGACCATCGAGTTAAGTGAAATAAGCCAAACTCAGAAGGTCAAGGATTGCATGTTTTGTCCTATGTGTGCAGACAAGAGAGGAAAGAGGAAAAGAAAGAGAGAGGGGGAAGAGATCTCATGAAAAACAAAGAGAGATCAGTAGAATAGAGGAAAGGGACCAGGGGATGAGAGGTGTGATGAAAGAGGGAAGAGCTGGGGAGTAATCATTGCCAAATATCATTGTTACTTTGTGTGCACACATGAATATGTAACAACAAATTCCATCATTACGCACAACTATGATTCATCAAAAAAAAGTGTGGGGGAAAAAGAGCATCAAAGAAAGAATATGTGAAAGTAGAATTGAAACTTATGTTTTCTTGTTTTTACCTTATAAAAGTTTTTTTAAATAATAAAACATCAATGCATCCAATTTAGTATGCTTATGTATATGTCCATATATATGTTTATGTATGTGCATGTATATGGACATATACATAAGCATACTAAATAATCATTTTGAAGAGCAACAGTATGAATCCACCACTTAAAGCACAGATATTCAGATAATGCCCAACTATATGTTTTCTATAGGAAAACCTCCTTTAAATATAAAACTATATCATGCTAATACTAACCAAAAGAAAGAAGGGGTAGCTATACTAATTTCAGATAGAACAGACTTCAGAGCAAAGAAGAATCGTCAAAGACACTTCAAATCAAGGGGACATAACATGGGATAAAGTGATCCGTTCTCCAAGAAAATACAACAGTCCTTAATATGTATGAACCTAACATCAAGGTAGCAAAATACATGAAGCAAAATCTGGCAGTCTCCAAGGAAAAATGAATGAATCCACTATTATCGCTGGAGATTTCAATACCACCTTTTCAAAAGTGAACAGATCTAATAGGAATAAAATCAGTAAAGACATAGTTGGATTCAAAAATACTATTAATTAAATATATATAGTCAATGACAATAGGATACACATTCATTTCTAATTCACATAGAACATTCATGGAAACAGATCACACCCTGGGCCATAAAAAAAAGCATACCTTGACAAGTTTAAAAGAATAGAAATCACACATGTCTGCTTTCAAGTCACAATAGAAATGAACTAGAAATCAATGATTGAAAAATTATTGAACAATCCCAAAATACACACAGGTTTAATGTACAAAAGTCAACTATTTTCTTAGATACTAGCATTGAACAAGTAGAATTTGAAATTAAAAACATGATTCTATCTTCCTTAACACTCCAAAAATATAAAGCACTTAGGTATAAATTTAACAAAATATGTACAGGATCTATATGAGGAAAACTACATACTCTGATTAAACAAATCAAAGAAAAACTAAATAAATAGATAATCCATGCTCATAGATAGGAAGATTCAATATTCTCAAGATGACAGTCATTCCCAATTTATCTACAGATGCAATGCAATCCCAATCAAAATGCCCGTAAATTATTTTGTGAACATTGACAAATTGATTCTAAAGTTTAAATGGAGAAGTGTAAAACCCAAATGTGATGTCAAAGAACAAAGTTGGAGGACTGATGCTATCTAACTTCCAGACTTACTATGGCCCTATGTAATAAAGACAGGGTGAGGATACAGAAAGAAAGACAATAGAACAAAATAGAGAGCTCAGAAGTAGACACACATAAATACGGTCAATATAGTCAACATATTTTTCACAAAGGAGAAAAGGCAATCTTTTCAACACATAATGCTGGAACAACTTGATATCCATGTGCAAAAATAATAATCATTATTTGAGTCAAAGACTTTACACCCTTCACAAAAAGTAACTCAAAATGGATCACTGATCTAAATGTGAAATTATAAAACTCCTATAAAATAACATAGGAGAAAGTAAGATAACCTTGGGTTTGGCCATGATGTTTTAGATATGATACCAAAACCAGGATCTGTGAAGGAAAGAACTGATAATCTGGACTTCCTTAAAATTAAAAATTCCTGCTCTTTGAAAGACAGTGTAAGGAGAATGAAAAGACAAGTTATAGACTAGGAGAAAATATCTGCAAAGGACACATCTAAAAAAGAATTGTTATCCAAAATATACAAAGAACTCTTAAAACTCAACCAAATGACCCTGGATGCCTGTAATCTCGGCAGCTCAGGAGGCTGAGACAGGAGGATCGAGAGTTCAAAGCTAGCCTTAGCAAAAGCAAAAGGCTAAGCAAGTCAATGAGACCCTGTCTCTACACAAAATAGAAAATAGGCTGTGGATGTTGCTCAGTGGTTGAGTGCCCCAAGTTCAATCCCTGGTGTGAGAAGACAGAAAGAGAAAGGGGAGAGCAGAGGGAGGGAGAGAGGGAGGGAGGGAAGGAGGAAGGAAGGAAGGAAGGAAAGAAGGAAGGAAGGAAGGAAGGAAGGAA
>NW_026000021.1:7535584-7569399 GCF_001458135.2 Marmota marmota marmota
TTTTTTTTTTTTTTTTTTTTTTTTTGGCCAAACACCAACACCTGAGGAGTTGTGTGGAATGTGCCTGAAAATTGCCCACCAAAGGGAGAGAAGAGGCAGGCATTAATCCACCAGCCCCCAGTCTCCTTTGGTCAGGGGTTGCCACCTGGGCATTAAGTGCCTTGATCGTCCAAACTGATGTGCATGTGGGAATGCCAGTGGGATCCAGCAGCTTTGCACACAGTGGCATCAGAAATACCAAGTGAAGTAAGCAGTTCCATGAAGTGTAGCACTGTCAAGTATACCTGCCTGAAGCTGGTAGCTGCATCAAAGCCTGGCATAAAAGAAACACATGGAAAACATGTATTAGCTTGATGGGGTTGCCCTAACGAAGGACCACATTTCTCACAATTCTGGATGCTAGACCTCTGAGATCAAAGTGTCAACAGGATTAATTTCTTAGGAGGTCTTTCTCCCCACCTTGTAGATGATCACCTTTCTGCTGTCTTCAGATTGTCTTCCCTCTGTGTGTATCTATACTGGGCCTATTTTAATGGCCTCATTTTAACTTAATTACCTCTTTAGAGACCCTATCTCCAAATGCAGTCACATTCTGAAGTATTTGGCTGTTAGGATTTCCACATATGAATTTGAGGGAACATTAGTTCAGCCCAAGTCCTTCAACTCAACAATGACAAAACAACAATGCACACACAGAGGGAGACCCACATATAGCCCCCAGTAATAAAATGGCAAAGGAATTGATTAGACATTCCTCCAAAGAAAATATATATAAAGGCATGCTCGAGTTTTTTCAAGATGGTGGAATAAAGGAGGTCACACTCCTGGCTGCCCCGTGGCATGAAACCAAGACAGCAAGACATGCAGCTTCTCTTCAAGGTGGGTGAACAAAAAAAAAAAAAAAAAGGAGGAGGTCTTTATTGGAATTTAAAACTGGACATTCAAAGCAGACCGGGGACACAGGAGTTTGAATATAATAAAATAAGGAAAAACTCCCCAGCTGCACAGCCACTGCCACAGCCAGGCCAGAAGCTCCAGTCAGAGAGGTCCCTCCATAAGCATAGTAGAGGGATAAGGGAATTAAAGGAATCCATATTTTGAGGAGGCCCTAAGCATATCTGGGTATGGAGCATAGAACGATCAAGGACATTGCCTAACAAACCAGAAGCACTCACTGCATGATATCCATGTGCAAGGACAGAAGTCACCATCTCTCCGTATGGCTGTGGAGGACTAAGAAAGGATCCATTTTGCAGCTGCAGTGCAGAGGCTAGCAGCTGAGGGAGCCAATTCTGGGCAAACCCCAAGTTTGGCCCGAAATACAGAATACAGGCCCAGTAAACACATGCTGCGTGACATAGAGTGTGCTTAAGAGAGCAGGGGAAAGTCAAATGTGGAGAGAGGTTTACATTGGGACAACTGGTCAGAGAAACCCACCTGGCTCTACTCCTCCACCTCCAATCTGACTGTTTGTAGGACCTGCCGGGAGAGATGCTTTTGGCTGGGAACTTGGAAGGGCAGGGGTGGGAGAGATTGTTTGGAGACTGAACCTGAGACCAGGAGATGTGGGTTCTGCAGGTGATGCAGGGCTCCTCCACTATGTGAGTGGAACCCAGGGGAGATCCCTGGGGTAAAGTCTTCCAGTATGGACCAGCAAGTACTGGGAAATGGAGGTGCACTGATTTAAAATCTCCAGGCCAATTGGCATTCAGTGAACAGCCTGGAGCCCACCAAAGCTTAAACCCTGCCTCCAGGAATTCTGCCTACAAGATTATCTCTCTCACTCCAGCAATCCAGAGGGTGGAGCATCACACTTCAGATGACCCCATCTCCAGATGCTGAGAAGAGAAGCTGAGAATCTTTTGAACTCCAATGGAAAGAATTCTTTAATTTTTCATCAAGATTTCTTTTCTTTTTTTTTTCTTATCTTTTTAATTATGACCTTGATGATATATGGACATTCATACATTTTTATATTTGTTTTTTCTCTCATTTCTAGCATTTTTGAAGCCAGTTATTTTTCACGGATTAGTTTTTTGTGAACTAGGATGTTTGATTAGTATGTTTTGGTTTTGTTTTGTTTTGTATTTTTTTATTTTTATTTTTAATTAAAAAATATTTACTTTATAAATATATTCTTCTCCTACCTATGTTTCCCTTGATTCTCTCTTTTCTTCCACTAACAGCCAATCTCTATTGTTCTTTCACTCTTCCTTTAATCTTTTCCTTCTGTCTTCTCTCCTCTCTCATAATCATCACATCATATATAACTTCTGTTCTCTGGCTGTCCATCTTTTAAATTGTAAACCCTTTTGAAAAATTGCTGCTTTTATTATAGGCAATAGCTGATTATATAATTTCTGTTTAATGTGATAATTAACATTGTAGACATCATAGTAGGAACTATTTGGTTTAATGCTGCATATAATTTGTATTGGTTGTTGTTATTATTTATCTCCCCCTAAACAGTGAGGTACTGGAAACTTTCAGGGACACTATAAGTCCACAGAGTAGAAACTCTACTGCCTCAGATTCACACTGTTAGATGGGTAGACATACAAACAACATGAATAAGCAAGGGAATAAATACCCCCCCAAAAATAAGATACTCCAATAACAGAATCCATTGACACCCAGTGAGAGAAATGTCAGAAAAGGAGTTTAAAATGTAAATAGTTACTGTGAAGTAAATGATGGTATAAGGAATGAAATCAGAGAGAAAATATAGGAAGTGAAATATCATTTCAATAAAGAGGCAGAGATTGTGAGGGGAAAAAAGCAGAAATCCTTGAAATGAAGGAAACAATAAACCAAATTAAAAATTCAATATAAAGCATCACAAACAGACTAGGTCACTTGAAGACAGAACCTCAGGCAATGAAGACAAAATATATAATCTTGAAAATAGAGTTGACCATGGCGAGAAGATGTTAAGAAACCATGAACAGAACTTCCAAGAATTATGAGATAGTGAAGAGACCAAAGTTAAGATTTATCAGGATAGGTGAAGGTGCAAAGACACAAACCAAACTAATGCACAATCTTTTCAATGAAATAATACAAGAAAATTTACAAAATCTAAAGAATGAAATGGAAAATCAACTACAAGAGGCTTACAGGACCCCAAATGTACAAAATTACCTCAGACCCACATCACAGACCCATTATAATGAAAATGCCTAGCATACAGAATAGGGATAGAATTATAAAGACTGCCAGAGAAAAATATCAGATTACATATAGGGAGTAACCAATTTTGAATCTTAGTTGCTTTCTCAACCCAGACCCTCAAAGCTATGAAATTGTGGAATAACATAGACCAAGCTCTGAAAGAAAATGAATGCCAACCAACAATCCTATGTCCAGCAAAATTAAGCTTCAGATTTGAAGATGAATTAAAAACTTTCCATAATAAACAAAAGTTAAAAAGAATTCTTGCATTACAGAATATTCTTAAGAAAATATTCCATGAAGATTAAATGAAAAGAAAAAAAAAAATGAAAACCAGCAAAGGAAGAAACTACACTAAAGAAATAGTAAAACAAAGGAGAATTCAAACTAAAAGCTAGAAATAAACCAAAATGACCAGAAATACAAATCATATCTCAATAATAACCTTGAACATTAATGGCCTAAATTCATTAATCAAAAGACATAGAGTGGCAGATTGAGTTAAAAAACAAGACATAACAATATGCTCTCTCCAAGAGACTTACCTCATAGGCAAAGACCATCCACAGACTGAAGGTGAAAGAATGGGGGGAAAACATATCACTCACATGGATCATGTAAACAAGCAGGAGTTTCTATGCTCATATAAGAAAAAGTGGACTTTAAGCCAAACTTAATCAGAAGGGACAAAGAAGGACATTTCATACTGCTTAGGGAATTATACATCAACAACACATAACAATCATAAATATTTATGCTCCAAACAATGGAGCATCTACATACATTAAACAAACCATTCTCAATTTCAAGAACCAAACAGACAACAACACAATAATACTGGGTGACTTTATCACACCTCTTGCACTACTAGATAGATCTTGCAAACAAAAACTAAGCAAAGAAACTATAGAACTAAATAATACAGTGAATAATTTAGACTTAAAAGCCATATATAGAATATTTCATGCATCAATGAACAAATAAGCTTTTTTCTCAGCAGCACACAGATCCTTCTCAAAATAGACCATATCTTATGCCACAAAGAAACTCAGCAAATATGAAAAATAGAGATAATACCCTGTATTCTCTCAGATCATAATGGAATGAAATTAGAAATCAATAATAGAATAAAAAGCAGAAGTTACTATAACATCTGGAGACTAAATAATACACTATTGAATGATGAGTGGGTAGCAGAAGAAATCAGGGATGAAATAAAAACATACTTAGAGATAAATGAGAATAGTGATACAACATATCAAAATCTCTGGGACACTATGAAGGCAGTACTAAGAGGAAAGTTCATTCCATTGATTTTATTTATTAAAAGAATAGAAAGTCAACAAATAAATGACTTAACATTACATCTCAAAGCCCTAGAAAAAGAAGAACATATCAACACCAAAAGCAATAGAAGAGAGAAAATAATTAAAATCAGAGCTAAAATCAATGAAATTGAAACAAAATAAACAATTCAAAAAATCAACAAAAGAAAAAGTTGGCTCTTTGAAAAAAAATTGATAAACCTTTAGCCACACTAACAAAGAGAAAAATTCATGATCCAAAAGAAAATTGTGTGACTGACATTACTTAAATACAGAAGATAATCAGAAACTATTTTGAGGATTTATACTCCAATAAAATAGAAAATCTTGAAGACATCAAAAAATTTCTAGAGACATATGGCCTACCCAAACTGAATCAGGAAGACACAGAATTTAAACAGATCAATTTCAAGCAATGAACTAGAAGACACCATCAAAAGACTATGAACTAAGAAAAGCCCAGGACCAGATGTATTCACAGCTGAGTTCTACAAGGCTTTCAAAGAAGAATTAGCACTGACACTTCTCAAACTATTTGGTGAAATGGAAAACGAGGGAACCCTTCCAAACTCATTCTATGAAGCTAGTATCACTCTGATACCAAAACCAGACAAAGACACACCAAGGAAAGAAAACTTCACACCAATATCCCAGATGAAAATTTCTCAATAAAATTCTGGCAACTCACATAGAAAAGCAAATTAAAAAGATAGTGCACCACGATCAAGTGGGATTCATCCCAGGGATGAAAGGTTGGTTCAACATATAAAAAAATCAAAAATGTAATTCATTACATCAAAATACAAGAATCATATGGTCATTTCAATAGATACAGAAAAGGCATTTGACAAAATACAGCACCCCTTTCTGTTCAAAACACTAGAAAAACTAAGGATAGTAGGACATACCTCAACATTGTAAAAGCTATATATGCTCAACCCAAGGACAACATCATTCTAAATGACAAAAACATTCCCTCTAAGAACTGGAATAAGACAAGGATACCCTCTTTCTTCACTTGTATTCAACATAGTCCTCGAAACTGTAGCCAGAGCAATTAGACAGAAGAAAGAAATTAAAGGGATACAAATGGGAAAAGAAGAATTTAAACTACATCTATTTACTGATGACATTATTCTATATTTAGAAGACCCAAAAAATTCCACCAGAAAATTTCTAGAGCTAATAAATAAATTCAGCAAAGTAGCGGGATATGAATAATAACAACCATAAAAATGCATTCTTATACATCAATAATGAATAATCTGAAGACAAAAGAAAACTACCCCATTCACACTGGCCTCAAAAATAAAAACTATTTGGGAAGAAATCTAAAAATGAGGTGAAAGCCCTCTCCAATGAAAACTACAGATCTCTAAAGAAAGAAATTGAAGAAACCTTACAACATGGAAAGAATTCCAATGCTTTTAGATAAGAAGAATCAACATTGTCAAAATGGCCCTACTACCAAAAGCATTATACAGATTTAATGCAATTCCTAATAAAATCCCAATGGCATTCTTCATAGAAATAGAAAAAGTAATCATGAAATTCATTTGGAAAAATAAGAGACCCAGAATAGACAAAGCAATCCTTAGCAAGAAAAGTGAAGCCAGAGGCATCACAAAAGCAGACCTTAAACTATACTACAAAGCTATAGTAACAAAAATGGCACAATATTGGCACAAAAACAGATATGAAGACCAATTGTACAGAATAGATGACAAAGAGACAAACACATATAAATACAGTTATCTCATACTAGACAAAGGTGCCAAAAACGTACATTGGAGAAAAGATAGCCTGTTCAACAAATGTTTCTGGGAAAACCGGAAATCCATGTATAGCAAAATGAAATTAAGCCCCTATCTCTCACCTTGAACAAAACTCAACTCAAAGTAGATCAAAGTCTTAGGCATTAGAACAGAAAGTCTGTGCCTAAATCTTCACCATGATGGATTAGGAACTGACTTCCTTTAAACAAGATTCCTAAAGTATAAGAAGTAAAATCAAGATCAATAAATGGTCTAGGATCAAACTAAAAAGCTTCTTCTCAGCAAAGGAAACAATCAATAACGTGAAGAGAGAGCCCACAGAATGCTAGAAAATCTTTACCACACACCCCTCAAATAGATCATTAATCTCCGGGATATATAAAGAAACTCAAAAAATGTAACACCAAGAAAGCAAATAACTCAATCAATAAATGGGCAAAGGAACTGAACATAATCTTCACAGAAGAAGGAATACAATTGATCAACAAGTATATGAAAATATGTTCAATATCTCTAGCAATTAAGGAAATGCAAATCAAAACTACACTGAGATTCCAACTCAATCCAGCCAGAATGGCAATTATCAAGAATACAAGTAACAACAGATGCTGGCAAGGATGCAGGAAAAAAGGTACACTCATTCATTGTTAGGACTGCAAATTGGTGCAACCTCTATGGAAAGCAGAATGGAGATTCCTCAGAAAACATGTGATGGAACCATCATTTGACTCAGTTATCCTACTCTTTGGTTTATACCCAAAGGAATTAAAATCAGCATACAGTGATGAGGCCACATCAATGTTTATAGCAGCTCAACTCACAATAGCTAAACTATAGAACCAACCTGGTGCTCTTCAACAGATGAATGGATAAAGAAAATGTGGTATATGTACAAGGTAGAATATTACACAGCCATAAAGTGAAATAAAATTATGGCATTTACAGGTAAATAAATGGAGATAGAGAATATCATGCTAAGTGAAATAAGCCAGTCTCCCCCCAAAAAAGCTAAATGTTTTCTCTGATATGTGAATGCTAATTCACAATGGGGTGGTGAAGGGAAGAATAGAGTCAATGGTCAAGATGGTAAATTTTGCATAATGTATATTTTACCACAATTTTTCTAAAATATTTATTTATTTATTTTTTTTTTTAATGTGGTACTGAGGATTGAACCAGGGCCTCACACATGATAGGCAAGTGCTCTATCACTGGGCTAAAACCTCGCCCACAGTTTTTAAAAATTAAAAAATCTTATAGGACACTGTATAGATGTGAGGGAGGGAAAATTCCTTTTTAACGATCTGAGTTATGTCCTTCCGTTTTGTTTCCTTATACTTACAAAAATCTCATGGAGACAATTAGAGCAATACTTTCCATGCACACATATATAAAATGCCTTGGGACTGTTAGGTTTTCATAAAACATGTAACCAAAGTCTATAAACATTTCTATATCTTGAATTTGCAGTCCAAATCCCTCCAACTTGTCTGAAATTAGTGTAACTCATTTTTTTTTCTACTGACTACATGTTATTCCATTGTATGGATATCTCACAATTTATTCATCCAGTTCCTTCTCTTAAGAAAAAAAAAAAACAACTTATTTCCAATCCTTAACCACTAAAACATGCCTGCAACACACATTCTTAGGCATATTTCTAAGAGTCCAGCATTGAGCTTCCATGGAGCTCCATAAGGATTTTGTGAGGCTTTGATGATAAATGCAAGAGCTCCCCCACAAATCACCCTGTCTCCTTGTTCTCTGAAGACTCCGGTGGCCTGGGATTGGAGGAATGCTATGTCAGGCAGGCAGCATTCTCTTGGAGGGCCCCAGCAGCAGTTGTTGGACATGAGCAGACAAGTCCCTAAGCACAAATTAGGCATCCTGCAGAGACCCAGAAATCACAGGGACACTCTGCTCTGGCTTGATATTTCCACATTCATCAATAGTCGTGTAGAACTCCACAGCGATTTGTACCACGAGGTTGTTGCAGGTCGAGAACATCTGGGTTGAACAGGGTCTGTGTTCCTTTTTAAGGCAATAGTGATACCCATATTTGTTCTAAGGAATTCAAGCAATTTGAGACTGGTGAAATCATCACAGGGGTTCGACATGTTGCAGTGCAAGCAAGAGGATTACATAAGCAGCTTTATTTCTCCTCAACAGAAAGAGTGAAATAAATCTGGCAGGAGAGGACGCTGGGGATATAAATGGCAAGTGTCAGAATGATAAAGGATTCCATAAAGCATGTAGTGTGAATAAAAGAGAGAAGAGAAAAGAATTTGGAGATTTTACCCATTTTTCCTCCCTTTCATTGAATCTTAATTCTCCACTTTATTATGATCCATTTAAAATTTAACTCCCCATGAGGCACTTCCAGTGGAGGAACTGTGTCTTTCTGGCCCAGCCAGGGACACACTCCACCCAAGTGCATCAATTGCCGGGATTGATTCTGGAAATCCACAATATGCTTTAACGAGTGGAAGGAGTGGAAGAATGGTTAAGTGGTCACTCTGGGAACTTGGTCTGAATCACTGCTAAGTCATTTACATAATAATTCCCATGGATCTGGATGCTGTTACTACCCAATGCTGCTCTTCTTATGTATTTGAGGCATAATTACAACATTTTAGATATCTTTAAAACTCAGAGGAAGGAGACATGATAGGACAGAGTGAGAGAGAGAGAAATAATTAATTTCTGAAATGGCCACAGATTTTCCTGCCCCACCATCTGCTCTGCTGTCTTGGCTGCTTCCTTCCCTCAACTTGAAGCTTGCTTCACATCCCCAGGGTTCTGAGATTCTCACAGATGAAGTTTGGCCTCCCCTGCCAAGTTCTCAGCCCAACTCCCCCATCCTTCCCCACATGCCCCCGCCAATTCCCTGCTGCTCCTCACTGCACATGCACTGTGGTCACTCCCCGGGTCTCCCCTTTTTATTTCGAAGCATAGACACTTACTGCAACTGAGTTGCATACTTGTTGTTCCCCCTTCTGATATTGTGTTCTCTGCCAGTCAAGGCTCCCTTTGCTTCTGAATCTAGTTCAAGCCCCACCTTCTCCAAGAATGGCACGGAGAGGGACTTTTTTAGCTGTTGTGTTCACTGCTATATACTCATAGTGCTCTTTTAAAAAAAAATTATTTTTTTTGTTATACCTGACAGTAAAGTGTATTTGACATATCATACATACGTGGAGTACAGCTTCCCATTCTTGTGGTTGTACATGATGTGGAGTTATACTGGTTGTGTATTCACATATGAACATAGGAAAGTTATGATGGTTCATTCTACTCTCATTCCCATTCCCATCCCCATTCTCCTCCTTCCCTTTATTCCCCTTTGACTAATCCAATGAACCTCTATTCTGATCCCCACCCCCCATTGTGTGTCAGCATCCACATATCAGAGAGAACATTTGGCCTTTGGTGTTTGGGGGATTGGCTTATTTCACTTAGCATGATAGTCTCCAGTTCCATCCATTTACTAGCAAATGCCATAATTTCATTCTTATTTATGGCTGAGTAATATTCCATTGTATATACACATAGTTCTTCCTGCATAGTAGCTGCTAAATAAATACTGTCTAGTTGAATAAAAAGCTAAGTCTATTCCTGACTCAGTCCTCCTGGCAACTATGGGAACATCTGTAGCTCTTATTGCCTGCACTTACTACCTCATCTGACCAGGCAAGTGTTACAGTTACAGTTGTTCATCTTGTCTCCAGTAGACTGAAGGGTCATGGAGAATCCCAAACTCTTCCAATCCACCTTTCCTTTGTGCTACTATTCACCATTGCATCATTCAGCTATGCTCTCAGCTGTGTACTTTACTTATAAATCCCTCAACATTCATAATGTGATAAATTCATATGTCAATTTTCATCCTCTGCCACCCCTAGATACAGGGATTAGCTAATTTGAAATCTCTAATCAGGCATCCACATATCACAAGCTATAGCTACTCTTATATCCAATCAATGCTAGAGGGCTTCCTGAGAGCTTAAGGGATGCTAGCAATTATTTTTCACTATTGGAGTGTCAAACAAATATTGGATTGCCTAAAAATTTTGTCCAAGCACCTCTGCCATTACTTGAACCGACCACCAGTTGTTTTTTGGGGTTTTTTTTTTTTTTTTTGAAAAATTCCAAGAGCTTCCTAGCTCAATTCCCTGACAGCCTCCACTTCCTTGAGTAGTCTTATTCCATCTGCAGATCTAACCCAGACTTAATTATATAATATGAAATGTCTAAAACATGAATGTTAATTGTTCACTCACTCTTTTAAAGGTCCTCTGTGGACTTTTATGCATAGCTGCTGAAGAACTCCAACTCCATAGAGAATCCTGTCTAGCCTCATCTTTCAACAAACACCCCCTCTGCCTCCCAACACACACACACACACACTCACACTCTCTCTCTCTCTCTCTCTCTCACACACACACACACACACACTCACACACTCACACACACATCATGATTTTACTCTACATGTACTTGGCTCACACTGGTGAACCAAGTTGGAGACTCAAACAAATGCCATTTCCCTCTTTATCTGCTTTTGCTGAATGAGAAATGAGAGCTGTGTCTACAAGGCTCTGTAAGGCACCTCATCTATGAAGCAGAAATAATTCTCTCACTGCCTGTTCTTCCCATAAAGATTTCAATGTATTCACTGAGGATTCTATCACACTCTTCTCTTAAAGACTGGAAAGTAAGGTGGGAAATGATAAAACTGTGCAACAGTAGGAAAGGCTAAGGACCAATTCTATATATTTTTTGTTTTGTTGAAAAAAAATTATTTTCAGCCTTGTCATGAGAATGACATACCAATCAAGAGATGAGCTCTGAAACTATGTTGTCTCGGATCAACTCACGGCTTTATCTCTTCATCACACACTTTCTATGAGGCCTCGGGCAAGGTATTTAATTCCTCAGTGACAACTTCTGAGTCTTTTAAATCATGATAATAATAGCACATACTTCTCTGGATTTTTGTGACAATTATAAAATTTATACTTGTTAAGTACTTAGCTTAATGGCTGGCAGATAGTAAGAACTTGATAAAACCTTCAATATTATATTCCAATTTGTAATGCACATTTATAATTCAAAATTCTCCATACTGTTTCTGCAATGGTTAATTTGGATGCATACAAGATGATTGGCACGTGGGACAACAAACTGAGGAGGAAATGTGGGCAGCATAGTCCAGTGGACTGGGACCTGGATGGAAGAAGGGTGGAAAGAGCAGGAAGCCACGGCAGGCAGGGTGCCATTTTTCTTGGGTGAGTATTTGGATTGCTGCTGCAATTACCTGACATCAGACTTTAGCTCCTTCACTCTTTTTTTTTCTTTTCTTTTTTTGATGGGGGAGATAGTATGTGGGTACGGGGGATTAAACCTAGTAGCACTTTACCACTAAGCTACGTCAACATCCCTTTTTATTTTTTATTTTGAAACAGGGTCTTGCCGAGTTGCTGAGGACCTTACTAAATTTCTGAGACTGGCTTTGAACTTGCAAGCCTCGTGCCTCAGCTGCCCTAGCCACTAGATTACATGCAGGCAATACCACTTCCTTCACTCTTCCAAAGTAGACTCTGACCAGCAACTTTCCAGGGAGTATCTAGGCCTCAGACTCAGGCTGGAGCTGTATCATTGGTCTCTCTTCTGAGACTCCAGCTTTTTGCAACTACTGGTTCCTCCAGCTCCCTTGTCTACTGTTGGCCACTGTGGGAATATCCAGCTTCTGATCCTGTGAGTCAATCTAATAAATCACATTTTTATAATCAGGGTTGGTTCTGTTCTTCTTGAGAACCCTGACTAATACACAACCACTTGGCATAATCATGAGCAGGGGATGATGGAGTGTGGTGAGCACATTGTCTGGATGCCTAGCTTCTAGCCTCATCTCTGCCACTCAGCACTGGGTAACACTGGTTAAGCCCTTTCCTAACCCTGTCCTTGATTTTCACAATGAGAGTGTTGAATGAAGCAGTGGTTTTCAAATTTTCATCAGTGAAAACCTCTTTCTAAAATTACTTTGGGGAGCACTAATATTATGTAGACAATATGTAAAAATAGTACTGGTTAAATTGAAGCAGGGAATGAGCTACATCACTGGGACCTTCCTCTTCCTCCTAGCCATCTGCCCCAATCTTCTACAATACCTATGGGCAACCATAAGGCTCCTTGAGGGGGTCACTGGACTACATGATTGCTATAGAGGTCTTTGGTTTATGAATGATTTTCCTTTTCTAAAGAGTTTTACAAAGGTTCTGGCCACATGGTAAATATTCAGTAAAGATCAACTATTTTTGCCAGATGTGGTGGCCCATGCCTGTAATCCCAGCTGCTCAGGAGATCAAGGCAGGAGGATCACAATTCAAAGCCTTCCTCAGCAATAGTGAGGCACTAAGCAACTTGGTGAGACCCGTCTCTAAATAAAATACAAAAAAGGGCTGGGGATGTGACTCCATCATTGAATGTCCCTGAGTTCAATCCTTTATAGACAGAAAAAAAAACAAAAACAGATCAACTATTTTCATTGACCATGATGACGAGGTTGGGACATCCTGAGTTGTCACTTTATACATGTTGGCATTCAGCATGCAATTTTATAAGGCCTACTATGTGTGCAGATGCTGAACCCAGATTATTTGAAGTATGTCTTCTTTCTTTCTTTTTTAAATATTTTTAGTTGTAGATGGAACAATACCTTTATTTTGTTTATTTAGTTTTATGTGGTGCTTGGAATCGAACCCAGGGACTCACACATGCTAGGCAAGTGCTCTACCACTGAGCTACAACCCCATCCCTGAAGTATGTCTTCTTTCTACACAAGGATGATAAACTCTCCTTGTGGCCCACTTGCAGCCACAAGTCACAGTAGCAATGAAGCTAACACAATGACAGACGTCTCCAGGGACAAATCCCAACTCCAGGCTCACTCCACAGCCATTTTAGCAAAATCAGGCTCTGCCAACTGGTTATTTTCCTTTTTCAAGAATAGCATTGTAAGAGGTAATGTGAGTAGAGACATCCCCTTGCTTATCCACGGTGGGGATGTTCTAGATCCTCAGGATGCCATAAACTGCAGATAAATAGTACCAAATTCTATATATACTATGTTTTCCCTTTTCATACATATCTACAGTGAAGTTTGACTTATAAATTAGGCATAGTAAGAGATTAACAGTAATAGCTAATAATAAAATAGACAATTAGGACAATATACTCTAACAAAAGTTATATGAAAGGTTTTTTATTGTGATGATGTGAAATGATACAATTCCTACACAATGAGATGAAATGAGGTGAACTATATACTCAGAATGGCACACATGTTTAAATGATTAAGTAACTTATTTCCAGGATCTTCTCTTTAATATTTTTGAATTGTGGTAGAACTCAGAGAACAAAGCTGTGGATAAAGTGGAACTACCAACCAAGCCAATCAAGGATCTCTTAGATGACTCAGTCTGAGAAGAAGTCAACCTTGGGTATTCACATGGCATAAAGAAATAGCCCCCTCATAAGTAAATGAGGTGCTTGTATATATCAGGAAACCAAGAAGAGAAAATCAAGGAGCCTTTGGTTATCAAGAGGGAACACAAATCCCCTGAGCATCATGGTGGCTGTCAGTAGTAAGAGGGGAGAGATTTCTAGAAAGCAAGATAAATTGGGTTTCCATTTTCATACAGCCCACAAACTTGGGATTCCACCCTTTACTTCCAACCATGTGGAATTGGGTGGTAGTTTGTTTAGAAAGCCAGTAGGATTCTCTTACAGGTGCTGCTCCCACAGGAGGTAGCCCTATGGACTCACCCTAACTGCTGTCTACCCTCTACCTACTCTGTATCAGTCTGGGCCTTTTCATTGCTGTTCTTCAAAGAACTAGGGCATACAGAGGCAGGTAAGGTGAGGGCACTGGCAGTCTGACCCCACAGACAGAGGAAAGGCAGACTGGGCTCTCTAAATTTGACTGCCAGGAATTGCTGCAGATTGAACCATGTCTTCCACAAAATTCATATGTTGAAGCCCTAAGCCCTAAAGCAACTGTATTTGGAAATGAAGCCTGGAGTCTGTAATTGAGGTTAAATGAGGTGCTAAAGGTGAGGCCAAGAGGATTAGTGTCCTTATAAGAAGAGACACCAGAGAGTTGGCTTTCCTCCCACACACGTGCTGTGGAAAGACCATATGAAGACAAGCAAGAAGGCAGCCATTTGAAGCCAGGAAAGTCCTCCCCAGAAACCAAATCCTGCCCACCCCTTGATCCCGGACTTCCCAGTCTCCAGAACAGTGGGGAAATAAACATCTGTTTTTTAACCTGTGTGGCCTCTGGTATTTTGTTATGGCACCCCAAACTGACTAATGCAGGGACATTTGTTTGGTTCAAGGGGATATCTCACACCAGGCTTTGGGCGACTGAGCAGCTAAGGAAATGGATGGGGCATTCTGTCATCCCCTAAACAGAGACTAATTGCTGGTAATCACATCCAACTCCTCCACTCCATAACTTTTGGGGAGTTTTTTATCCCTCTCTGGTGATGTGTTTGCTCATTTGCAATGTGGCAAATGGAGATCTGAAAGTCTTTGTGAACCTTTCAAAAACAAGGCTGAATGACTCCTCATAAGGGCTCCCTCTTCATCCCTGCTCCCTGGCCCAGAGCCAGCTGCAGGGCCCTCTACAAGGCAAGGACCAGTGTGTCAGGAGGGGTGGGGGAAGGGAGTGGAGAAATGGGACTCCCAGTTCAAAAAAGTCCACATTTTAAAATAACTAAGTTTTTTTTTCCTTTTTTTTTCTTTCTTTTCTTTCATTCTTTCTTATTTATCTTTTTCTTGTAGTTCTGGGAGTCAACATTGATAATCTGGTTACCACAGTAATACATGCTCATCACAGAAAAATTTATTTGAGTATGAAGAAGAAAATTTAAATCACCCAGCATTCTACAGTCCCAGTGCACTTTCTCCAAGTCTTTTATTCATGAGCATTTGTGTTTGTGTGTAGAGAATTGCAATCAGACCACACAAACTACACTTGCATATTCTGCTTTCACTTACCATTGTGTATTGCTGACATTTTGTCAAGCCATTAAGTGTTCTCAAAAACTAACATTATTTTAGTGGCATCTTTAATGTAGGATTTTTATTCAAGTTCTTGAATCTATTAATGTGTAAATGACATGGGGTAAAGAGACAGGGTCTGAATGTGGCTTGATTTCCTCCTCTTCCGCACCCCTTGCTGGTGATTGCCAAATGTTAAGGTGGGCTGTGCACAGAAATTGTGGAATCTTTTTTCTCTAGAAGAATTGGAGAGCAGAAAAGTCCCATCCACATGGGGTGGTTTCAGTAGGTACTAAAATAGTGTGTCAGTGCAACTGCAAAACCAAACAACAAAAATAAATACCCGCAAGCCAGGCAATTAGTCATTTGGGTTCACAGTCAGTCACTTGAGTTTTTCACATTCCCTCACCCTCCCAGCCAGACCCAGCTTTGGAAGGACTCTAACAAGCAAACCTGTCTCTTTCCTGCAGGCTGATATCCAAAATCCAAGTCGTTGAGTCCAAGTCCTCCCATCTCATGGAAGGGGAAACTGAGGCCAAAAGAGCTAAGGATGAGAGTCAGCACTCAGAGGAGAAACTGGGTCCAGCTCTGGCACTTGCTTCCATTTTCTTTTTTAATAACATGAAAATACTTTTTTAGACATACAACACAAACAAACAAACAAACAAAAACTCTAGCAAATTAAAACAAATGCCTCATGCCAACTTCAAAAATAAAAATAAATATGAATGAAAGTTCCTTAGTTCCCCTTCCTCCTGACCTCAACCCCAAGCGGTTGTCCGAAATTAGTTGTTCTTTATGCCACCAAGATTTTCATGTCTTTACTACCTATTATATGATAAATGGTATTTTTTGCATATTTTGAACTTTGTATACTTGTTTTTGGGGACCCTGCTACAATTAATTTTTTCCCCAATGTTTTTTTTTTCACTTACATAGACAGTGTCCTCTATTATGAAAATTTCATATTATATAGTTACCTTATTGTCAGAGTTGTGAACATTTAGGACATTTTCATCATGTCAGTGACACAGCAGTGAATGTTCTTGCACAGAAATATTGCCCTGGTATTTCCTGGATTTTGCCCACTGAACTAAGTTGCCTGTCATAGCTTACTGCTCCCCACACATGAGTAGGTCCTAGCTGCACACCACTCTGCACAGTTCGGTTGTTACTTTGTGTTGTACCATCCTGTAGAGAGTGGGAGGGAAGCAGAGTCACAGTGGAATAAACAAGTTGGACCCAGAACAATTTGGCAGGTGGAAATACATGTAGGAAAACTCCCATCTGGAATAGTTTTTTTTAAAAAAAAAAAAAAAAAAAAAAAAACCTCTTGGGGAAACCATGTCCTTGACTTTCCCCATGGTTATTTTCCAAACTCCTCCCCTGGTTAGCTCTGAAGCCTACAGGAGATATGTTATGGTTTGGATCTGGAATATTCCCCAAAGTCTCATGTACTCAGAGATGGGGAAGTGATTAGATCATGAGAGCTCTCATGTCTTGAGTGGATTAATCCATGATAACTGAATGGACTTTTAGGAGGTGGGACCAAGTTGGAGGCAGCAGATGACTGGGGTCGTGGCTCTTCTTTTGGGTTCCTTTCTTCCTTTCTCCCCTCCACACTGCTCCCCAGCCACCGTGAGCTGAGCAGCTCTCCTCTACCAGGCCCTTCTACCATGATGTTCTGCCTCATCTCAGACTCGACTGACCGTGGACTGAACTTCTGACACTGTGAGCCCAAATAAAACTTTCCTCCTCTTATTCTTATCAGGTATTGGGGTGGCAGTGACACAGCTAACAAACACATACTATGAAGTCATATATTCAGATATTTGTTGGTTGGAAGAGGTACAATCTGACTCTAACTCGGTCTTTTGTGTCATGAAGTGAAAAATGTCCAGGATGAGAATGTTCTTCTGAAACACTGGATTAATTGATTGGATTGAAAACTTTCTGAACATTTTATTGCTTGTTTTGAACAGCTATTTTTTAAAGAGAGAGAGAGAGAGAGAGAGAGAGAGAGAATTTTTTTAATATTTATTTATTTATTTATTTTTAGTTTTCGGTGGACACAACATTTTTTTTTTTTTTATTTTTATGTGGTGCTGAGGATCGAACCCAAAGCCCCGCACATGCCAGGCGAACGCGTTACCGCTTGAGCCACATCCCCAGCCCAAAAGTTCTACCCTCCATTTTTAAGACTCTCAGAAAAAGTTAAACATTTATCCTTTCAATTTGATCTGCATTAGCAAAATATTACCCTAAGTTTTGATTTTTTTTAAATGAAGCTAAAATCACCACTGCTCTTTTGACCCAACTACAGAAGCACTTCCTTTACATATTAGTCTTCAACAGTGTAAGAATCAAGCTTATTAATCCACCATCAGCCACAGAAAATGAAATCCTCTAAGTTTCAATGAAACAATGTCCATTTTTGGCCCTACTTGACTCAGAGAGAGAGGATTTAGAAATAAACAGTTGAAATCTGGACTCCTTTTCTCCCCAGAAAATGCTCACTCTAAAGTAGGTCAGACTGTGTTGTTACAAATCTTAACAATTCTCTTTAATTTTTCACTGGCTATACTTGGGGACAGGGAGGAAGGACAGTTTGTCTAATTAATGAAAGAAAAAGTGCAGTCAAGAAAGAAGGGCTCCTGAAGTGCAGATAAGCTCTATCTCTACCCCTAATGAGTTCATCAGCATGAAAATTATTATCTAAAGAATTACTAGTGGTGAGATGATTTGTTATATAACACATACTTCAGTAGCCTGCCCTGGTTGACCACAAATATTCATTCTCCCTCCTGGAGTCTGAGGAGGAGGCTGACACAGCTCTGGGAGAAGCCAAGAGTGAGCTGCAAAAAGAGAAACCTGGAATGAACCTCACCACCCTATGATTGACACCTCATCCCAGGAAGCCAAAGCAAGGGCTCTTTGTATCTAGGATTTTGCAAGAACCTGCTAGAAAATGTAGATTTGGAAGTGTGTATAAGTGATACAAACACTGAAAGTTTTCATATTCTAAATCTGTGTGCACATATTGCTTCTGAATCCAAATGCTTTCTTTCCTTAGGTCTCTGTTATGGTTTAGATTTGAGGTGTCCCCCCAAAAGTTTATGTGTAACACAAAGTAAGAAAGTCTAGAGGTGAAATGATTGGGTATGAGAATCTTAACTTAATCCATGAATTAATCTTCTGATAAGGATAACTAGGTGGTGACTGTAAGCAGGTAGTGTGTGACTAGAGGAGGTGGATCCCTGGGGTCATGCCTTTGGGATATGTATTTTGTACATGTTGAGTAACTCTCTTTCTGTTTCCTGGTGCAATGTCCCAAGATGCTTTACTCCATCACACTCGTCTACCATGGTGTTCTGCCTCACCTCAGGCCGAAGCAATGGTGTCAGCCATCTATGGACTGAGACCTCTAAAACTATGAGTGCCAAATAAACCTTTCCTTCTCTAAAATTGTTCTTGTTAGGCCTTTTGGTTATAGTAGCAAAAAGGCAGACTAAAACAGCCTCTAACATGTATTCCTACCTTAACCATGGAGTGGTACAGTTATTTCCAAAAGCAATCTTGCCAGGAAGTAAACAGCATTATTTACCACTTAATCAAAAAGCTGCCAGTTTAATTTTTTTAAATGGTGTATTTGTAACTTCAAAAACTCTTATGCTCCTTTTTCTAAATCATTATCAGCCAACAAAATCTTCAGGGCTTTAAGGGACTTTTTAAAGAACGTGTAGCTTATTCTTTGAGAACACCTGAGTCTTTGCAAGAAGAAATTCCAGAAAGATGACTGGTAAACTACCCAGGAAAAAAAAAATTCCAGTTTTCCCCAGTCATCACCCACAAATGCTTTCTTGTTTTTATCTAAAAGATAAAGATCTTTCTAAAAGCCCTCACTGGAAGGAACAGACTGTTATTATAGTATTATATTTTGTGTTTCTTTACATTGCTTTCTAAACTATATTCATTGGCTATTGCTCAAAAAACGCTGCATAAGAAATAATCCCCAAAGTCAACAACTTAACAAAAGTATTTATTCTTTGTCTGACTGATAAAGGTTGACCTCATGTAGGTGAGCATTCAATCTGTGGGTGGGGACTAGGTCTACTCTACTGTCTCTCAGTCAGTAGTATCCTGACACCTACTTTTCCTGTGGGGAAAGAGCAAACCCAATGCCCCTGATAGGTTGACAGACTGTTTGCTTCACATCCACTCAAATTCCTTTAGGCAACATAAGTCACATGGTCCAACCCAACACTGGTGGAGCCAAAAAATAAACTCTGCTTATTATGCTAGGAAGCCCAGGCTTATTTGACAAATAGTGTGATTGGAAGGTGAGTAGGAAAACACACTGTAAACCATCTCTCCAATTTTTTCTATTTCAAACCCAAGCAGTAGTTCACAACCTTTTTAAGCACCTTAAAGACCTCACAGAGAAGCTCATAAAGCTCTGGATTTGAAGGTCAGCTCCTCCATTAGCTTCCTGGGCAATCTGAGGCAGATGGTTCCCAGGTCTCAGTTTCTGAATCCATAAAATGGGAGAAAGAAATCTATCTTACAGGACTAAATGAAGGGGTATACTCATGAATCTTAGCATAGTGCATAATACATAGTGAAATATTCCCAATAAACAGGAGCTGTTGATGGTTGTCAGTAGCAGTCATCTAATAGACATTTGGTGGGAATTTACGATATGCCAGGCACTTTGCCTGGTCATAATGATAAAAAGATGTATAGTCACATAAACAGGTAATGCCCACTAGAGAGGGTATGGGAATGAGGCCTCTAACTCAGCCTGGGGCATCAGGAATAGTCCACCAGTAGAGGTGGCACATATATACGGTGTTCATAAATGAATGAGAATTCTCCAGACAAGCCGAGACGTATATGCAGGTAGGACATTGCAAACAGAAGAACAACAAAAAGAATCTGGTGTGTGCAGAGGTATGTGTCATTTAGTGGGTGTGTAGGGAAAGGGAGATACACTGGAAGTTTGTGGCTGGGATAGGAGACAATTTCAGTTATGTTAAGTGTGCTTTGCTAAGGAAACAAATTATATCCCAAAGGCCATTAGCCATTCCATAATGTCCAAACTGAAATCATTCACTTAATGGTATTGGCTCCAATCTAAACTAATGCTGCAGGGTCTCATTCAAACTCCTGAGAAGTCTGGAGTCTGCTGGAAATAAGATCTTGTTTCAGCTGCTGGGAGGACAAGAGGACCTTGGGTGCCCTTTCCATCCCAAGCAATTCAGCAAGGGCTGAATAGGACATGGTTCTGTTCCCAAGACACTTCTTGGCACTTGGGGTAGAGGACCGGGGTGGATTGAAAAGGTGAATAGAGCTGATCTCTTTTTCCAGAAGTTCCAAGCTAAGGACTGGGTTCCAGCTGAATGACAAATTGCATGCCATAGAATTGCCTCCGTGGTGACTCGTGCCCTCACCTGCATCCAGCCCCACCTTGGGCCACGCCCCTTTTCAGTTAAGATTTCCCGTGTCGGTAAGCAGGGGACACCTCGGTAAGCAGGATGAGCCTGTGTGAGGCCCTTCCTCCTCTCCTGCGCACCCCACTGTTTTCCAGAGGAAAGAAGATGAACTCTGCGGGGGAGGTTGGGGTGTGAAAGCAGGCTTGGACTCAGTGTGTCGCCTCTCCTATGGGGACAAAATTAAACAGCTTGTGAAGTCCAATTCTGTAGCTCACGAGCATCATCGAGCATCGGAGAGAGGAATTTTAAAAAGCTGATTCTGGGAATGAATTAGTAATGAGTTTCTACTGAATTTTTTAAAGTTGTACTTGTCACACCGTTCAGTGGTCATTACTTACCCCTTTTTGATGAATTCACACGGCTTAGTTTTGTGATTTGCAAGAGATTTAGTTTCAGGAGAGACTCTCTCTCTCTCTCTGTGTTAGAGAATCCCTCCAGGCTGGGTGTCCTTTTTAACACGTGGATAATGCCTCCCACCCCCAATCCAGGCACACCAGCCTCCTGGGGCCCTAGGGAGGGAGTGATCTCCCCCCCCCCCGGATTTCACCTCTCCAGATCTCCAGAGGCTTCCACACTTCTACTCCTGTCACCCAAAGTCAAGCAACTCTTTCTCACCACTACCAACTCTAACACTGAATTCCTGGACCTCTAAGCAAATGCTCCTCTCACCTCCTCTTTAGAGGATTGGGTGCCATTTCCTCTTTTCCCACGACACTGGGAACCAAAGACCAGAGGTTCCTTCTCAGAACTCCCTGCAGCCTCATCTCAGAGCCAGTGGGTGGCATCTACCTTTGTTTGTAGGTAATGATGATGAAGGAGCCGACCCCCTTCAGGAAGGCTCTATAGGCAGCTCTGACTGGTCTGAGTCAAGCGTGACCCATTTCTACCTTTATTCAATCCTGCTGCATCTGTACCAATGCATCACAAACTTGGTGGTGGAAAACAACCCAAGTGGATGATCTTAGGATTCTGAAGTTTGGGAGTCTGAGATGGGTCTCACTGGGTTAATATCAAGGTGTCAGCAGGGCTGCATTCTTCCTAGGGGCTCTATGGAAGAATTTTCCCAGCCTTTCCCAGCCTCTAGAGGCCACTCACAGTCCTCTGCTCATGCTCCTTCATCTTTATGCCAACAGTGGCTGACTGAGTCTTTCTCACATCACAGCATTGTGACACTGACCCCCGAATCATATCAGGCACACCCTGATCGCCCAGGATCACCTCTTTTCCTTACAGTCAGCTTGTGAACAACTGTAATTCCATCTGCTCCTTTAGTTCCCTCTTGCCAATGACTCAGATATTCACAAGTTGCTGGGGACTAGGACAGTGACAATTTTGGGAGAACACCATTCTGCCTGCCACAGTAATCAAGGTGAAAGAGGCATGTGGGCAAACACTACATGCACGTACACACACACACACACACACACACACACACCATTCCCCCCATCTTGTCTAGGGGGACAGAAACAACTGCAGAGAGCCCCAAGTGGGAGGCTTCCAAACAGAAAGGGAGAAGAAATACTGTAAGGAAGCAATTCATTTCCACCATTCAATTTCTTTCCTCCTCCCAGTATTTCAAGTTGCTGAAAGGTGGGGGCCTTTCCCTTTGTTTACAGCTGCTGCACTGACACACCAATGACACGCTAATGACAGAGAACTTCTCTAGCAGTGAAAGAGAAGGGAGGAGAAATGAGACGGGAGACAAAGCCTGCCTTTCTTCCATCTGCCATGGGCCTATCAGAGCCGTCACTTAACCTCTTTCTGCAGAGTTTCTCCTTGAATATTCCACGAGGATGAGGCCATCTGCTTCTCTATCTGTAATTAGTGGCATACTCGTGGTTCTGCTGCCGTTGCACTGTTATTATGTTTGGCTTTTTTTTTTTTTTTTAAGTAAGATGGATGCCTCCCTTATTGGAATCTATACTTCTTTGAGAATGGTACATATTTTGGGCACCTGTGTTTTGCTTAGTGGCCACTCAAGTGGATATGGCATTTGTTATGGTTTGAATGTGAGGTGTCCCCAAAAAATCTCATGTGTGAGACAATGCAAGAAGCTTTGGATGAGAAACGATTGGATTTATAGCCTTAGCCTAATCAGTGAATTAGTCCCTGATGGGATTAACTGGGTGGTGACTGGAGGTATGTGGGATGTGGCTGGAGGAAATGCTTCATTGGGGTCGTGGCGATAGGGTATATATTTAGTAGCTGGAAAGTGGAGTCTCTCGCCCCCCCTTTCCTTCTTGCCCCCTCTCCCACTCCCTCTCCCTCCCCCGTCTCTGCTTTCTGATCATCATGTGAGCTGCTTTCCTCTGCCACACTCTTCTGCCATGATGTTCTGCCTCACCTTGAGCCCCAAGGAATGGAGCCAGCCTTCTAAGAACTAAGACCCCTGAAACTCTGAGCCCTCAAATAAACTTTTCTCCTTTACAATTGTTCTGGTCAGATATTTTAGTCATAGCAGAAAAAAAAAAAAGTACTAAAACAGCACTGGTGGATTAAGGAACCTCTGGGAGATGTGCAGAGACCTTGAGTGGAAGTGAGGGGACTACTAGCATGCTCTTACTGGGAAGAAGGTGTTATAGTAAAGAGGAAATCAATTCTGAAAGTCCTGGGTAAGCTGTGTGGCTTTATGATTCAGGAGAAGATACAAGGTTTCCTGTTATCTAAAGAAGATGGTGGGGGAAAGAGATCTTAAGTCAAGTGTGGGTAATTCCCATCATGTTGTTCTCAAAGAGAAAAGATGCTGGTGGAGGAAGCCAAGCAAAGTAAAGGGCAGGTTCTGACATCAGGGGCAGGGAGAAGGGAGGACACCATTACAGGGAGCAGAGAGGACATGAGGATGTTGCAGGCTAGGCATCTAGTTAGAGAGAGAGAGAGATTAGCAACAGTTCCCTTTGCCAGATGTATCTGATGTCACAAGGCCTTGCCAAGATTTTTTTTTTTCATCCTGATCCTAACAATTAGCTATTGACAAATTACCTGTCAAAAAGAAATATTGAAAAAGCTTTCTTCTTAGAGAATGTGCTCAAGGAAAGCAGCTGCTCCCCAGGTGTCTGTCCAGGCCCACTCTTCATTTACAGGACTGGAGGGAAAGCAAGAGTCAGAGCATGGAGACTGGTGGTCTCCAGGAAACACTGTCTTGCAAGATAGAAGCCACACTTCCTGCAGGGACACTCGTCTGTGGGCATGTCTGGGAGCTGATTGGATCCCACTGACCTACCATTGTGTGGTAGGAAGGCACAGGACACCCACCCAGGCATTCAGAGCTTACCTGCATCAGTGAAATTTAACAAAAGCACACAATGACTGTGGTCATGGTTTCGGGGAGCCATTTTTCTGAATAGTTCATGCGTTCACATGGTACAACAATGAAAAGGAACACAGAGGTAGATAGTGAAAAGTTTTCCTCTCATCCTGACTCTAGGTGCCTATTTCCTTCACTGCAAACAACTAAGGTAGCTAATTTCTTACATATTCTGTCAGAAATATTTAATAATATTCAATATAAGCAAACATATAAGTATCATCTCCCCTCTATTATTATATTATTTATTTTAATAGACTTTATTGTTTGGAACAGTTTTAAGTTCACCAAAAATGGAGCAAAAGGTGCTTAGATTTTTTTTCATCTACCCCCTGTTCCTACATACACACAGCCTCTCCCACCACCAACATCCCCACAGCAGAGTGGTGTATTTGTAACAACTGACAAACCTACATTGACACATCATTACCACAAAAAGTCCATAGTTTACCTTAGGAGTCATTCTAGGTGTTATACAGTATATGTATTTGGACCAATGCAAAATGACATTTGTATCTCTCAACAATCCTCCAGAATAGGTTTATTGCCCTAAAAAAAATCCTCTATGCTCTACATATTTATTCCTCCCTCTCCCCAGTGCATGGAAACCACTTATCTCTTCCTTTCCTTATTTTGTTTGTTTATTTATTTATGTTTTGGTGGGGACAGGTGCTGGGGATTGAACCCAGGGTCTTGCCCATGCCAGGCAAGTGCTCTGTCATGAGTGACAGCCCAGCCCACAACCACTGATCTTTTCACTGTCTCAGAGGTTCTGCCTTTTTCTGGCTGTTATACAGTTGGAACCAAACAGCGTGCAGTCTTTTCACTTAACAATATGCATTTAAATCCCCCCATCTTCATTCTCTCAATGAATATTTGCCAAATGCACGCTGCGCACCGCAGACCAGGAACTGGGATGCTGGATATAGAGATGGCAACTTTCCTCACCCCATGGAGTTTATATTCTTAGGCTGCAGGAGAATAAATAAACAAATAAGCAAGCAAGAAATTTTGAGATATAGTGCTATGAAGGAAATAACAGATACATGCTAGTTGGATGGATGCTCAGAACAATGGGGGGAAGGAAAAATGACCTACTTAAGGGGTACCTATAGAGCTGACGCCCTGCCCCCGACCTCATGCATGGAAGGAAGATGTACACTCTGTCTGCCCAGTGCTAGGGAAATGGCAGTCTGCAGGAAGAAGGTCATTCAAGGGATGGTGGTTTTCTCCTTTTTCAAACCAGAGTTCCTCTCCCTGATCTTTCCTCTACCATGAGTCTTGTCTGGGGCAGGTGGCACCAAGCTGGGAGGCTGTGGGCCAATGTAATGCTACTCTTGTCTGTACAGGGATCTGGAACATGAGCCTGAAGGAGGCCAGAGGTAGGAGGAGATCCAGCCTCATCCTTCCACACTGCCTCTGCAGCCAGGCCAAGCTGTTTGTGTGCATTATAGAGTGTTTCCCCCCTGCTAACATCACAAAGTAGTGCACTTGTACACATGCATGCGTGTGTGTGCATGTGTGTGTGTGTAAAATAATGTGCATTTGAAATGGAGGAAATCAACATTCTTATAAACATATGAAAGAATAAAACCATATATCTACGTTCTCCCTGTACTTCTCAGTGCAATGATAGTGAAACAGCTCTTCAAGTTCACCCCTCATTCTAAAGAAAAACTGGAGCTGTTTGGGAGGCAAGAGAAGGCCTGGGGTGTCTCCAGTCATAGAAAGCCAAGCAGAGCTCCATTCCCAAATGTCCCAGAAGAAACTGACAGGCTTCCAGCCTGAATCCAATGTGTTTTCAGGCTACCTTGTAAATAATAGCAGTAGTAACTATTCTCTATTGAAGAAAAAAAAAAAAACCCACACAAGTTAAGGATATTCCATATGTCTCTCATTCTCACAGCAGTACTGCCAATTTGGTATTCCCAAAATCTCTAGGACCGTTCTGCAAGGGGAAAAAACAAAGGGAAAATTTATACCATTCTCAGAGGAAGCCTCAATGTAAAGTCATGCAACTTGACCAAAGATGCAAGTGAGTCAGTAGCAGAACTGGGAGCCCAACACTGGTGCATCTGATTCTGGATCCAGCACTCCTCAATCTTAGCACTCCACTTGTGTCCTTATTCCCACTCACAGGCACTAGAATCTTTAGGTTTGCTGGCCTCAGGGACTTTGTGTGACTACTCAGAGGCCCCACTAAAGACCACCAGCAGCCGCTAAGTAGGGTCTGGATTCTGGCTACTGATGGTGAGACATTCCATGGTAATTTCTGTCTGCCACTTTACAGCATGCAGCTGGGCCTAGCACTAGCTCCCTTGCTGTCTCACATGGGTGTCCCTCTGTCTACTCTCCACTGATCAGCCTTAGCAAGATGGAAAACCAGGTTAGAAATCCATGCTTATCCATTCTTCTTTAGTAACTTTCTCTCAAAAGTTACCTATTCCAAAGACAGATTAGTGGCTAAAGATAGGGAAATGGGATGTGACCACTGTAGGGTTTATTTTGGAAATGCTGAAAATGTTCTAAATTATATAGTGGTAATAATTGTGCAGTACTATGAAGATATTAAAAACCACTCGGTTGTATACCTTAAATCAATGTGTTGTATGGTATGCCAATTTTACCTCAGTAAAACCGTTAAGAAGCAAAAATTCCTATTTTCTCATTTCCCATCTTTCCATGGCTCTTGAGGGATTAGCTATAGTGAGTTTCAGATACACCCATGAAGTTTAATTATCCTCACTTTGGGACTTGGTCCTAACAAATTGCATGTGCTAGGAGTGAGAGAGTATGACTTTCAATCAAAGGTCATAAAAGGCATTACACCTTCTTTCTTGCTTCTCTCCCTTGGATTATCCCCTCTAGAAGGAAGGTGGCAGCCATGATGGGAGGACACCCAGACAGCCCAGTGGAGAGACATGTGGCAAGGAACTGAGGCCTCCTCCCTGGAGCCATCCATGGGCACCATCTTGGAATCAGACTCACCAGTCCTCTCCAAGCTTTCAGAGGATTGCAATCCTGGCTGACACCTAAAACATATCCTCATGAGAGACTCTAAGCCAGAACCACCAGCTAAACTCCTCTCAAATCCCTACCCAATAAATGTTTATTGTCTTAATACACTGTTTAGGGAGAATTAATTATGCAGCAGCAATAGATAATATTAGATACAGAAGAATGCATTATTAGATAACAATCCCATTTTACTAGCTAACAAGCAGCCAATCCCAACTAAGTTTGGACAAATACTGGTGGGCTAACACATTATCCTTCCAAAATAACACCTTTCTATTTTAACAAAGGAACCCCGGAGACACAGTGCCCCAATTCAAAAACACCAAGACAGTGGTAAGCATTTCAGGCTTGGGGACAGGCTTGTAGGGAGTTTATTTTTGGCCCAGGGCTGGGGAGTTTCTGTGGCTTTTTTAATCACACCATGCAGCCAGCTGCCTGCTCTTCATAGAGTGTGTCCCTACCCAGTCCTCAGGAGGCCCACAGAGACAATTCCTGTCAGAGGAAACATGGGCAGGGACTCGATAATGTCACCACCATCTGAGTGACAGGAAATTGCTCCCTTCTCTCTAGGTTCTTATTCTCCTTTCTTTTCATGGCACCAGCTCCTTTTACTCTATCTGGTCTCCCACGAATAAAGGTCAGTTGCTCTCTCCTTTCTCTCTGCCACTGAGGGGGTCTTTCCATTCTGGGTAAGTTATGTCTTTACTGCCTGCTGACTTTTTCTCTTTTTTCATTTCTTGTCTCTCCTTTGACATTTGTTGCCGCTACAGACCTTTGGAAATCCTAGAATTCTCCTAAGAATTTACTGAAAACTGGGGGTTGGCATTTAAGAGTGCAAGAGTCTACAGCAATTACTTCAAAATGTTTTATGCTTGGCCAAAATTAACAAAGAAAATGCATGCGTGCACACCTACACACACACACACACACACACACCCCAACAATAACAACAACAAAAAGGTAATTGTAATGGCTAACCAGGGTCAACTTCACCATCCACATGCCTGGGTGATTTGACTAACCAGAGATGACTCCTCCCACCAGGGCTAAGGGTTATTAATAGGTAACAGAAACCAAAACTATTTACAAAGGATTAAAATAATCTCTCAAGCATATAATATATCCTTTGCTGTAATCTTTTCCTTTGAGCATTTCATTTCTCCATCTGTTTTGCATATGTTCGAGAATCTTCTCTGTCTTCCACTAACAATGTAAACAATTGCTTTGTAGCCCCAGTTATTAATTCCAAGTTGTGAGTTTTGTGGTTTTATTGTTATATCTCTTCTAGAGACTATGAGCTAAAATGTGGCCTCATTTCCCAAGTTAGACTCTGTACATCAGAGCTTTGTAAGAGATTCACGGGAACATCTAAGATATTTTACATTTTTAAGGAAAATGCAGCAACATTTTTTTTAAAAAAATTTTATTTAGTTGTAGATGGACACAATACCTTTATTTTTATTTATTTATTTTAGGTGGTGCTGAGGAACGAACCAAGTGCTCATACATGCGAGGTAAGCACTCTACCACTGAGCCACAATCCCAGCCCAAATGCAGCAATATTTACCATGGAAGGCTACCACCTGAGCTACTAACCTGAGGTATCTCAGAGTTCAGCATTGACTTAACTGTATTTCTTTTGATACAATTGCATTTTTATAAAGTTGAGGTTTTGGAGATTGCTATGTGTTAGTCAGTTTTTCCTTTCTGTAACAAATATCTGACATAAACAACTAGAAAAGTGGTTTATTTTGACTCATTGGTTTCAGAGATTTTAGTTCAGGGTCATTGACTCCATCGCTCTGCATCTGAACTGAGGCAGAACATCATGGTGGAAAGATACAGTGGAGGAAACCTGCCCAGCTCATGGCACCCAAGAAGGAGAGAGAGAGGGAAAGAGGAAAGGGCCAGGGATGTCCTCAAAGGCACACCACCAGTGATCTATTTCCAATTATGCCCCACCTCCAGATACTACTTCCCAATAATTCATTCAAATTATTAATCCATCAGTGGATTAATCCACTGATGAGATTGCAGTTCTTGTGATTCAATTTACTTCCCCAAAAGCTCCAGGATATGATAACTCACGCATTGCTGCATTAGGGACCAAGTCTCCCACACATAAGCTTTTGGGGGCCATTCCAAATTCAAGTTATAAGACTATGACAGAAAGGAAGTGTCAGCCAAGAGTCAGTGAAGGACAGAAAAAGAGTGTGGCAGTATCCGATCTTATTTAAAATTTGATAATTTATGTGTACATCACAATTTACACACTCTGTTAGTAACTGTGATTCAGGGGAGGGGGACATACTGAGAATTGAACCCACGGGTGCTTTACTGCTAAGCTTTACATCCCTGCCCTCTTTATTTTTTTATTTTGAGATTGTCAGTCCTGGGAAGTTGCTAATGCTGGCCTTGAACTTTTGATCCCCCTTCCTCAACCTCCTGAGTCTCTAGGATTACAGACTTGTGCCACCAGTAATTGTGATTAATTAAAAATAGAATAATAATAATATTGGTTTTTCCTTCAATTTTTGTACATTTTCCCCAAAAGACTATAATTATTAGTTAGAAATACCTATTAAGCTGTTTGGAACCAACTACTCAATAAATGGAACTGTTAAATATTTCTGTTGGCCTCAGGGCACTGTGAAAAAAAGAACTTTACACATTAAGAAAGCAAAGTTGGGAACTTGGGAACTTCTATTGTGGCCTATTGTGATCTAACCCTACCCCACTCATCTCTGCCACTCCTCTGATCCCTCTTTCTATGCCTTTCCATAGCACATTGGGTGCTGTTTGCCAAAATTGCCATGCTTCCTCACCCCTAGGGCTTCATATGCGCTCATCTGTCAGGAATGGTCTTCTCTGTCCTCCCATCAATATGGCTCCAGATCACCTGGATCTTTATTATCTTGAATGATATACATTTGCTTATAGATCTGTTCTTAGATTACACTGTGACCTTCTTGAGAACAAGAAACAGGTCTTGCTCAACTCTGTGTTTCCAGGATCAAAGAAAAAAGGTTACGTGTGTTACTAGAAGCTTTATGTAGAATCCTCCTGGCCTTATGCTGCCTCTTACCTTGTCCTCCACAGACACTGCCTTTACCCCTAACCTCTGTTGCGTCATCTGTACTGAAAGCACAGAGACCAACCACAGATCAAGCAGGCTTCCTTCCTTCTCAGAGCATTCCTTTGACAAAAGGTTCTTTTTGAACTAGGGCCTGGAGATTTTGTTGGGAACACTCTGGCCTTGTTTCAGGAAAGGAATGTGTTGGGGCTGGATCTGGTATAGGGATTCTAGAGTGGGGTGCCATGCCAGAAACATTTGGTTGCAAGCAAAAGAGACTCCTAAAGAAGGTTATAAAGATTTTGTTGTGTTGTGTTGTGGGGTTTTTTTGTTTGTTTGTTTGATTTGATTGGTTGGTTGGAATCACAGCCTTATGCTTATTCTTCTGCTGACCCAGGGACAGCATCAGCACTAAAATTCCGGAGCAATGGGGCCTCACAGAGCTTGGGACTCTAGTAGGGTTTCAGAGCTTGCTCTGAATCCAAATCAATATTTGTGCCAGGGTCACAGTGAACCTCACCCCACAGCTCTGTTGTCAGTGTGATAAGGTTTCGTCTCCCCTCTCCAGGCTCTGTCTATCATTACCAACTAATCACATTTTCCCCCACCTTCAGTTCAAAGTTCAAAGAAGGGGAATCTCATCAGTCCAGTTGGTCCTTGAAGTCTGTGTTTGCACAGGATTTTGCAGCAGCCTATAGCCTGGCTGTGCTTGGAAAAGGTGCCTGCTTCTTGCCCAATCAGTTAAGGGTAGGAAGAGAGGGGCTCAGAGGGCCACTGTAGGACAACTTGGAAGAAACTCCTTGTAAGAGTGCTGCAAGCACAACCAACACCCTGAGAATTTGTCTCTCTGGTCCATGTGTTCTTTCCTGTTGTGTAGCACTAACTAGCTATTTTCTCTGTAATAATCTTTGTTCTGTTTCAGAATTCTTATTTACCATCCTGAAATGGATAGTTTTGTTTTGTGCTCTGAGATCCTAGTTTAACATATTAACAACAAGATAACTCTCTTTTCTTGATCAAGTTTCCTTGTCTCTTTCAAGCTTAATTGAATTGCCTGTGAACAGGAGCACAAATGCGTTTTACTTGCACAAAGACAGGAGTGACCAGAACATTGCCTAACATACCATCTCCCATGGAGAATTCAGGATTCTACACTGATTTACTAACTTGGAGTTTCCGGACCACAGAAGCAGGATCAATGTGCATGATAAATGAATCAATGAGGTGGAAAAAGAGAACTTATTTAATTTGAGCAATGAAACCCATTAAATTAAAAAAAAAAAAACCTTTTAATTGGTATGTCCAGATAATTGAGGATTAAGTACTTTGTCCTTGACCTAAATCAGTGGGTGTTTTGCAAGTATGTAGGACAGACCTAAATCTTTAGTGAAATACTCTCAAGGTCCAAACTTATTCCCAATGCTGAGTTTGAACCCCAAAGAAAGAATTTTTCCCTACTTCTCCCAAGAATCTGTGGTATCAACCATATCATGGCCTCTGCCACTGATGTGGTTGTTTGGTTTATTTCCCAATTTTTTTTTTTTCATCTGTACTGCTTTTCTTTCATGGAACATCCCTGTATTAGTCAGGGTTCTCTAAAAGAGCAGAATCAACAGGAAGTATAATTATAAAAAGGGGATTTATTAGGTTGGTTTACATGACCAGAAGCTGGATAGTCCACAATGGCTGACTGCAGGTTGGAGAGCTGGGAGAACCAGTAGCTGCACAGTCCAAGAGGCTGAAGCCCCAGAACAAGAGGGATCAATGGTGCTATTCTAGTCTGAGACCAAAGGCTTCTGGAGAATCACTGTCAGAGTCCACTTTGGAAAAGTGAAGAAGAGAAAGTCTGCTATCCTCAGACCATTGCAGCAGCAATGAAGAACCCCTTCAAGAAGAATCCAGCTTATATCTGCTGCTGCTTCTTTGTTCTTCCAACTTTTATTCCATCCAAGCCATCATCCTTATTGGTCAGTGCTGCCCACACTTAAGGAGGGTCTCCATTTCAGTTGGCTATCTCACATGCCAATCATTCCTAGACCCACTTTCATTGACACACCCAATATTCCCTTAATTCTTGGTATCTAATAATCCGATCAAGTTGACAATTCAAATTAACCATTACAGTCCCCTTCGCTCTTTTGCAACGTTTAAGCCCTCTTCCAACTGGCTTTTTTGCTAGAACTTATACACACATTCAAGCCTTGTTCCAACACTAAATTACCTTCCTTGAACCCTGAGTGATCTTCTAGCTCTCACTCCATCCCTTATACAGAAGCTTCAGGAAAGAGTGGTCTCAGAGTTTCTATTTAACCAACCTCCAACCTAAGACAGCTGGCTCTTGCCTCCTGAATATGCCTGGCCCTGCCCACAGCATCTCACTTCTATGATCCCTCCCTTGAGAAACCTTTCTCTAATGACTCTTCCTTTGGGTGGCTCTGATTCTCTGTCTCCACTGTCTAATAAATCTCCTTGGCCTTGTGGCTTTACTTCCTATATAGGTTTCACCCATCCTCACTTTTCATTTCTACTGTCCCTTCTTATCTCAGACATCATCACTTCCCATGTGGATTACTTACTACAAGAGGTTCTTATATGGACTTTCCGATGACAAAGCCATCCCTCCCAAATAGATGTGGACTCTCTGAGTATGTGGCTTTTCTTGTTAAAAGCCATCTCCACCCAGTGCCTATATGAAGAGACCTCAGATGCTTGGGTCACATGAACCCCAAGGAGAGGACATTTGCTAGCCTCACCAGCCTCTCTCAACCACTTTCCCCCATACCCATGCTTCTGCCTCCAAAGCCACTGGCCCAAAGGTGCCACCTGCTCCCTTGATCTAGAAATTCCTATCTTAATCTCTGCCCTGCTATTCATTTCCAGTTTTTAAGACTCAGCTCAACTGCCACCACCTCCAAGGAGTCTTCCTAGACCTTCCTCACCGACTCAGTGAGCTGCTCCAGCTTGGAGACTGTCCTTATGTTTATACTTATCTATCCTAATATTTTTCACACAGAGGAGCAGGAGAGCATAGTTCTAAACATGAAAACTCTCGACTAAAACTCCAGTTTGAATGCTTACAAGCTTCATGACCTTGGATAATCTACTTAGCCCTCTGTGCTTCAGTTTCCTTATCTGCCAAATGGGGGCAATATAATGCCTACCCACTTTAAGTTATAAGAATCAAAAGAGCTAATATACACATCAAATACCTAGAACAGGACTCTGCCATGAATATTATTTGCTGGTCTCTACCTTACTCAGTAATAACCTCTGTGAAGATTTGTACTTACCTTTGATTTCTGTATACCTTTGGTCCATAGTAGGCACTTGATAATTGTAAATTGGACTGCAGACTCCCCATACGCAGAAGCCATGACAGATTGTTGCACTTCTTTCTCTCTCTCTCTTTTTTAATATTTATTTTATTAGGTGTAGATGGACACACCACAATGCCTTTATTTTTATGTGGTGCTGAGGATCGAACCCGGGTCCCGCCCATGCTAGGCGAGTGCTGTACCGCTGAGCCACAATCCCAGCCCCAACACTTCTCTCTCTCTCTCTCTCTCTCTCTCTCTCTCTCTCTCTCTCTCT
>NW_026000021.1:7569845-7614010 GCF_001458135.2 Marmota marmota marmota
TCTCCCCTCTCCCTCTCTCTCTCTCTCTCTCTCTCTCCTTCTTGACTTTCTTTCTTCAAGTCCACCTGACTCCATGTATTCATTCAACAACATTACTGAGCACCTTATAAATGAGTTGTTATTCGCTGAGTTCTTGGCTTCTTGGAGTATAACACCGTGCATGGAGCACTTAACTGAGAGTTAGAAACGTAAGTTATGGACACATTTGGGGGGAATTTGAACATCAAGTAAGGACAATATTGTTTGTCTACCTCCCCTATCATCATAATGTTGTGAAGCTACCACGAGAAAAGTACTTTATGGAAAGTATTGAACAATCATCAAGTATAAAAGATTTATTTTATTTATTTTTCTAACCCACTCTGAGGTTTGGGTATTTTTTATGACTGTGAAAAAAGGGTCACTAGTCTGACCTATAATTATTTGGACAGGGCTCTTCACAGAAGAGTTGGAAGAAATATTAAGCAGGAAATAATTTTGCTGATGCTGTCAGCAAAGTTGACAGTCTGAGGTTTTCTTATATGGGCACTAGGTGGAGAGGGAAAGCACTGATGGCTTTTAACAAGGGAAGTCACAAACACTCAGAGAGTGCTTGTCCATTTGCAGTGGATGACCTTGTCATCAAAAAGTCCCTTTAAGAAGCTCCTATAGTAAGTAATCCACATGGGTACTGATGATGTCCTAAATCAGGAGGGAACATCTTCACTGGTAGAGAATCATGCAGATAAGTAGTGTTTTCCAACATGGTTCAGACAACACTTATTCTCAAGGAGTGTAACAAGTACTTGTGGGAGGGAGGGGGACATCTATAGTCAAATAAATTTGGAAAATACTGGGTTAAATAAATCTAAAAAAGCTTCTTTGTGGTAGAACTTTTAAGAGTGTTTAGTAAGTGAACGTGTACTATGAATCTCCAAGAAGGGAATGCCGGAGGCATCTAGGGCTCAGAGTTTCCCAAAGATACCACCTTCCAAAAAAGCAGATCCCACCTTCAGAACCCTTTTCCATCAAGTGTCTTGGGAGACCAATCGTTCCATGGCACAAACTTTAGAAATGCAGTGGTAAACTGATCCAGATCACTTCTCCTGTTAAGAGACACTGAAAGTGAGGTTTAAAGAAACTAAATGACTTGGCCCAAATGACAAAGTCACTGGAAGTATGACTGTTGGTCCAGAGCTTTTTCAAAGCAACTCTAACTAATGACATCTTTTTCCAGACTCTCAGAAAATAGACGCCTGAGCCTTATGATTTAGTTCCAAAGTAGTTTCCAAATTCAAATTCCAAAGTCTCAAGAGAATTCAAAACAAAGCTTGTAAAAAAAAAAAAAGAAGGAGAGACAATTTCATCCCCTTTCCATTCAGTTATTGAACAACTTCCTTCTCTTTCTGAAGTTTTAAATTCAACCTATCCCCTTTCTTCAATGCCTAGCATGAGAGGAGCTCAAATGATGCTCACCTCTGATTTCTCCTGTTAGAGGAAGGTCATCCCCCTCTCCATATCCCATAACACATTGTCTTCACTGTTTAACAGCACTTTTCACATTATAACTGTGTATAAATATTCTCTTTCCAGCTCTAGTAGTATTGTTTAGATATGAGGTAATCTATCTAAGGTAAGGCACCAATCCAAGAAGGTTTAGAGGGTAAATGATAGGGTTATTAGAGCCTTAACCTAATCAGTGAATTAATGCACTGAAATTGATTAACTGGGTGTTAACTGTAGGCAGGTAGGGTGTGGCTGGAAGAGGTGGGTCACTGGGGACACACCATTGGAGTTTATATATTGTCCCCAGTAAGTGGAGTTCTCTCTGCTTCCTGATTGCCACATGCTGAGCGGCTTTCCTCCACCATACCTGTCTGCCTTAATGTTCTGCCTCACCTTGAACCCAGAATTATGGAGTCAGCCATCTATGTATGGACGGAGACCTCTGATACCGTGAGTGCCAAGTAAACTTTTCCTCCTCTATATTGTTCTTGTCAGGTCTTTTGGTCCCAGTGGCAAAAAAAAATTAAAAAATAAAAAATAATAAAAGCTGACTAAAATACTTACAAGACAATATTACAAAATAAGTGCCTCGGGCTTATTCAATCCTATAATTTATATCAAAATTTGGTGCCAGAGAAAGAACTACTGTAATCGCTTAAACCTTACTATGAATGAACAAATGCCATTGCTCATGTCATGTTAGCCTGAACAGATTAGGTTTGTAATGCCATAACAAACAACCACCAGATCTCAGAAATTTAACCCAACACATGTTTCTCATATGTGTCCTGTATATCACCTAGGTCATCATAGGGCTCTTCCTCATTGTCACTCAGGACCCAGATGTGTGGTGGCTTGACCAATGGCCTCCTCAGTTGCAGCAGCTACAGAAAGGAGTGCTAGAGATCTCACACTGGGAATGCCATGCCTGGGCCCAGAAGTGAACAAGCTACCAGGCGCATGATTAGAACTGTTTACATGGTCTTTCACCACTGCAAAGGGGCAAAGAAGTCTACTCATTTCATCTGACCCAGAAGAAAAGGAAAAGCAGATGTGGGTGAGCCCTAGATCCCCCTACCACAGCATGAAATTGGAAAAACTAGACTTTATTTCTAATAGAGGCATAAAAGGTATTGCACACCTAATAGGTGCTTAAAATAACTTTTGAATGGATTGAAAGTTAGTTTTATTTCAAAGAACAGGGAGTGTCAAATGAAAAAAGCACTAGATTGGAATTCTAAACCAGTTTTGTTTTTACCCTCTGACCTTGAGCCAATTTGGTCAGTCTTCTAGGCCTTGGATTTCTCTTCTGTAAAAATAAGAGAGTGGGCAATATGATTTCTAAGGTCACTTCTGACTGAGATATTCTAATATTCTATGGTGGGGTAGAAGCATTCATCCCAAGATGAAAGAACTTCTTCTTCTCTTTCTCTATAAAAGAGATCCTGTTAACCAAGGCCCAAGGCTCCATCAAACACTGTAGAATTATCCCTGTGACACCAGCTCAAGTTTTGTTTGGTCCAAAATAAATGGAGAAGCCACAGAGTAGAGAGCAGTGTAGAGAGAATGGATCCAGAAATAGCCTTTAATTTCCAGTCGGAGTCAATCAGGAGCCTTAAGCAGACTGGAGACATCCACTTTACTTTTGGGAGATGCCAAAATTGTCTTTTCAATCAAAGAGGATGTTAAGAGCAGCACAAAAATTCTTTAATGTTCTCTAAGTTGCTCTCAGGCCTGGGCTTGGGCCCAGGAAACATTGTTATTGTAACTGAGACGCAGGGACATTTTGGCAGTGTTATGTTCTTGTTTGGCTGGATACTACTCTTTATTTATTAAAGCCTCAGGCTCTTTAGGCCAAGGTTCAGTGTATTAATTTATGCAGTTTGCCTCCCTCGACAGATGACAAATTTGAATACCCCAGCTTCAGGGTGACCCAGTTTGCAAACAAGATGTTATACTCTGAAGCCTTTTCTCTTTTTACTCTTGTTATGCCATGAAAGGCATCTGGGGCCCATGCTAGCAAAACGTTCAGATCCCACACCCCACTCCTTCCCTTTTCACTGTTCCTCTCTTTCTTCACTTTCCCAACATGAATTGGACTCTCAATTTAATTCGACCAGCCAATATTTCTTGAGTGTTTATTATACAATAGGCTATATGACCTTTTGAATTGAATAAGACCCCATGCCCTGTGTACTTGGGGTCTTTTCTTTTCCAAGAAAAGTTCTGGGAACACAGACATACAAACAACTCCATGTTCAGAAGAACTGGAGGAACGTACAGAAGGGGATATAGGTGGGGGTGGGCATAACTACTCGAGAAGCTCACTGGGAAACTTCTGGAAAAGGACACTTGATTTTGGGGCCTGAAGGACAGGTGAAGGTTTAGCAGATATAGGTGGTAGCAAAAGGAGGGAGAACAAGGGTATCCCAGCTCCAGTGTGGGCCAGAGCACAATGGGATAAAATAACATTCCATGCTTGGGGAACTTCAAATATTTTCAGTTGGTTTGGGTATGAAACAAATCAGAGGAGGTGAGGAGGTAAGAAGGGGCTAGATCATTCTTGACTCTGTTCTCTGAAAATAATGTAAGCTTTAGTCTTTCCCAGGCTGTTCAGAGAATAGATTTCCAAAGGCCAAAATGTCTCTTGAGGTCCTAACATGAATTGTAATGGTGTCAAGTATGTTCTCAATAGGGAACAGCACATCCACATCAGGATAATTCAAGGATGTGTTTATTTACAAAGGGGTTATTAATAGAGGTAAAACTGGAGGAAAGCCACAGGGAAAGTTCAGTGATGCAGGGGCCAGCGGCAGAGCAGCAGTTATCACCACCAGGCAGAAGGGATGTGGGGAGGAAGGAGCTCAGGGGACTCAAAATGAGAGAATTGTGTAGAAGAGGGTTGTGTCGTCAGTAAGCAATCAGAACAATAAAGTTCTTGACCACCATGTCTCCTCTCCCTCTAGTCTTCTCTCAAATTGCACCACGGGACAAGACACCAGAGCCTCACCGATATTGCTCATAAAGATCAATAGATCTGGAGGGGCAATGGGACATACCTAGCAAGGTATTGCTGGCTTTGTTGATTCTACTGCTGGCCCTAAGAGAGGTGCTCATGATCAGGATTCTCCTCTAGCACACCCACAGCATTCTCTCTTCCTCTTGCTATTTCCCTTCACATCTCAGACCACGCCTACCTCCTCCTTTTTGGCAGCTGGAATTTACTGAATGGGGTACGAAGGACAAAATGCACCAGACAACTAAAGAGATGATGGGGGGTGGTTGTTACAACAGAGATCACACTCGTTAGAGAAGGATGGTCAAAAACCAGGCAAGGGCTCTGGAGTTTTATCAGTGCAAGACATGAGGACAAGTGGGGGTAAGTCTTCTGGATCATCTGGGGAAGGGTAATTCTTTGTGATTAATCATTTCCTGGAACACATAAGGGTGGGGGGGGTTTTCAACTGCCACTGTTTTCCAGGAGCACAGGGCTCAGGTAAAGTTCCACTGTGCCAATTCTCCCTTTGTTCAAAACAAGTCAGTATTATTCATCCCAGAACAACGGACGCCAAACTTCTTGAGTGAAGGGAAGCAGGGTCTAAGAAATAGTCTGTTAAGGATTCTTTTTGGTATTGTTCCAGCAAAATAAGTTGAACCATCTGTTGAGAGTTGGTGGCAAAGATTAGTCCTTTTAAAGTCTTGGGTATTAGGCATCTTACATGAAAAAGGAGAAATATTAATATAAAAGGTTGTATTAAAGAGCCAGGGATTGAACCTTGGAACCAGTCTGGTGCTTTCCCGGAAGTTGGTAGAGGAGAATCTTTTAGTGACACAGTACTGCATATTGAGTTTCTTGAGATTAGGATGCTGATGCTCTGTTGATGTCTACAGTGTTGGTTGCTGCTCCTCAAGGGCATGAATGTCCTGTTTTTTTTTTTTACACTGGACTTCCTCCCTTAGTGGCCAGACAGGAAGAAAAAAAAATACAGCTCCTGAAGTGTGTGGCACAGTGACAAGTCATTTGAAGTTACACCAAATCTTGAACTTTAGCTTTGAGGGCTTCTTCAGATCCTACAGAGAAAGGCCAGTGTCAGGAAACTTGGGTTCTCAACCAACAGAAATCAGGGTGGTAAGGTTTTAGTTTCCCAGGACATCAGGTTAGGTGGGAAGAAGAAAAACTGGAAAAGTTAGTGTGGAGTGTTTTAGCCAGATATTGAAGGAAACTGGGGAAAATATGAAAATTTTGTATGGGTTAACATTTTGGGCAAGGTAACAGGATCTAGACCAGTTTGCAGGTAGATACTGCCTACTGATTTTTTCCTAGGGATGAGGAAAGGATAAAGTCAACTAAGTCTGTACCAGATAAGAGGTTGCATGTCTATTAATTTGCTATTTAGATAGAGGTGCAAAATAGCTCAAAGGCAGCATACAGGGATAGAATCTACTAACAGGAAAAGGTGCACTTAAGACAATGTCTAGTTTTCCACTGACACAAAACTTCTCTCTGAGGTCACCAACCACTTGTTCAAAACAATCTCAAATAAAGGTGATTCTTGAGCACAAAATAAGGGTGGACTCTTTAGATTTAACCTGATTGTTTACTTAGGTTCAACAAGAATGGTAATTTACCATATACAGTTCTCCTTAAGTTTGCTTTTGTAAGGAAGTTTTTATAAGAAATCTCAAATTGGACTTTCAAAAACCTTTCAAGGCAAGGGAGCCATTGCAAAGAAGCAGATCTCCCTTGCAATACCTAGAGATTTGGGTGAATTATACCTTCTGAAGTTTTCAAGATCTTCTAAGTTCCTCATACCTTCCAGGAAATGCCTTCTCTTCTTGCCTGTGGTGCTAGGACTCTAAGCCAGGTAAAGGGAATTTTTCCCACAAGAGGGTTTCAGAAGCATTGGTTCTAAGAAGTCAGTCCTTGTTTCCTCGAAGTGTGTGGTCATAACTAATTAAATAAACATCATCCTCAAAGATGACATTCCAGCCAAGTGCACTGTGGTATAGCAATGTTTCCAATTATTTCTGCTAACAAGGAAGACAGATCATTATTGAACCTACTTAAATAATTGTATTGCCATGGAAAGAAAAATACAATACTTAATATTTCCTTAATTCTGGAGAAATCAGGAGGGATTAAAAAGATAAGTGTTTCTTTTCTGTTTATAACAGCATAATCTACTAAATTATGGTGAATTATAGACACCTTAAGAAAAAAGACAGCTTATGCAGTTCCTCATACCCAGAGAATAGAGCATTAAAATATCAGCAATATTGCCAACAACAGTCACAATCATCCCCCATGAGTTCATTCAGTTATATGTAATTAATTTTTGTTCCTTTCCATCTAGTATTTGCAACCTCATGAACCTACTGGTGGTATTATTATTATTGTTGTTATTATTATTGTTATTATTATTATTATTATTATTATTACAGTCCTGGAAATCCTGAGTCAGTCCATTGACATGGGTATAGTCTCTAGATTATTTAAGGAAAGCCGTCAGAAGCTTGTGCCCAAAAGTTTCTCACAAAGTCCTTTTTCATAGGGCTCTGAGAGAGTCCTGTATTGAAGAAAAAATCACACAGGCAAGACCTGTCAGAGAAGCATCCGAGTAAAGCAAAACTTATCTTTAGATGACAAAAGATTTAAAATGATTGTGGTTAATTTATATTGATTGTTTTTGAAAGTGAAAAATCGGATGAAATTTACTAGAAGAATAATGTAGCTAGGCACGGTGGCACACACCTGTAATCCCAGCTGGGGAGGCTGAAACAGGAGGATAGCAAGTTCAAAGCCATCCTCAGAAACTCAGTGAGGTCCTAGGTATCTTAGCAAGATCCTGTCTCAAAAAATAAAATGAGATGGGGATGTGGCTCAGTGTCAATCCCTTGTTAGAGTCTGTAAACAAGTCAAAATAACACCTGGCATTTTGCCAGGGGAATGTTAAAGTTCGTAAACAAGTCTGGATGGTGCCTGGCAAATGCCAGAGGGAGTGGTTTGAGAAGTAACAAAAGCGAGCCATTAAGTGTGGAGATTCCTTATTGGTTGACTGATGTATCTAGTTTATGCTAATTAGATAAGCTCTGTGGAATGTATAAATACTGCTCCTGTCCTGCAATAAACGGCTTCCACTCCTGCTGTATCAATGTACACAAGTAGTTCGTCACCCCCCGGTTATTTTGCCGCAGCCGGACTGCGGCAGATGGTGGCCCGTTACGGGGAGCCCCGGGACACTCGGGGGTAAGTGACGAAAAAAAGCTGCCCGTCCATAGATAGGACGGGAGCAAATCTGCTCGTCCCTAGGCAGATAGGGCGAGAGGAAAAATGACCATTTCGAGAAAATGGAGAAGATTGATACAGTATGTTTGTGTCTTGTTTTGTCTCAGTGTATTGTATTGTCTTTGTGATGAAAATATGGAAGGGGTGAGAAGTAAATTACTAAGGGAAGAAGGCACCCCAGTGGAACCAAGAATAGTTAGGGCATGTGTTGATAAGAGCCCAGGAACTCTAGTCAGAAAGAAAAAGAAAGTTCAGAAGAAGAAGGATTATCAGGAAAAAAGTTGCAGCAAAAGGCTATTACTAAATACTTTTCGTTACCGGAGGGTGCGTGAAGCGGAGAGGCGGCTGCCGAGTGTGCAAGCCGGTCACAGCGCAGCAAGGATTTTCCAAGAGGCGGCGGCGACTGGCCCTTCCCCGCCTCCTGGCCGGGGAGCTGGCTCTTCCACTGCCGCGAGCCCAAATCTAGACCTGACCTGGAGGCACAGTCTCGCAGGCTCTTGCTCCCTGTGCCCAGTAGCAGTTTGAGTCCGGGACACTCCCCAGGGCCATCTGGGGCTGCCCAGGCACTACAGCCAGCAGAAGACGCTACTGGTGTCCCTGATGTTTGGTCATTTTCAATGCCAATAACTAAGCTACAATGGTTCTCCCACACCTGGAAGCTGATGAGTAATGAGCACTATTAATGCTTATTTCAAATGCAAAAAAACCTTGAGATAATGTACTAAATTGTTCAGAAGGTTGTTTTCTTAGTAGAATACTACAGGATTTTCTTTAGCCATCCAGAGTTCCTGCCTTCATCCCAGTGCGGGTGAAAACGAAAGTGGAAGAATTTCCAGTGTTGCTGAAAACCGGAGGAGTCTTCGGCTGAAAAACGGAGGAGACTTCGGAGCTGTTGCTGTTTCTGCTACTACAGCTTAGGCTAGCTGCCTGCAGAACTTACCTGGACTGTGATTTAAGCTAGCTGCCTGCAGAACTTACCTGGACTGTGATTTACCTGGACTGTGAGTTAATCTATTGAGACACTGCTTTACCTGGACTGAGACAACAAACTGTAATGTACAACAAATTGTTACTTGGTATCTTTGCTAACGGTGTCATTGCTGGTGTCATTGCTGGTATAATTTTTCCAAGGGCTTCTTGCATGGAGCCATCAATTGGCTTGGTATTGTGACATTTTGTATCCTCCCTTTCTGCTTGTATCAGGTTATTTATGGTGTTTCTGTAAAAACCACTATGGTCATTATTTAAATTAAACAAAAGGGGGAAATGTTAGAGTCTGTAAACAAGTCAAAATAACACCTGGCATTTTGCCAGGGGAATGTTAAAGTTCGTAAACAAGTCTGGATGGTGCCTGGCAAATGCCAGAGGGAGTGGTTTGAGAAGTAACAAAAGCGAGCCATTAAGTGTGGAGATTCCTTATTGGTTGACTGATGTATCTAGTTTATGCTAATTAGATAAGCTCTGTGGAATGTATAAATACTGCTCCTGTCCTGCAATAAACGGCTTCCACTCCTGCTGTATCAATGTACACAAGTAGTTCGTCACCCCCCGGTTATTTTGCCGCAGCCGGACTGCGGCAATCCCTGGCACCAAAAAAAAAATAAATAATATAACTGACAAAGACCTTTGGATGTTTCTACAGTGTGCAAAACAAAATAAAGTCAATTCAAAATAGGTTGTAGATAAAGTATCTGAATATGTAATGATCAATCCTATTTTCAAAGAAGAGTGGATAGTATATCTAGTTTATACAAGTGGATAAATATAATCTCTGCAGAGAAAATATCTTTAGTTATAGTACATAATAATTCTGAGACATAATAGACCATAAATACTAAGCACTTGGTTAGAATATACCAAGAATATATTGAGAACATCAAGCGAAGAGAATAAGTCTGAGTAGGTCCCAAATATCTGTATGCTAATAAACTCCGCAGGTAAGTGATATAAATCCCAACTTGAAACTCACTGACTTGAAAGATGTTTGATTCAAATTAAAGAAGTAAAGTTGTGGCCAAGTTAGCATTTAGAAAATTAATGAAATGATGACTGAGGACACTATGACATTCTCTAATATCAGACAAAGTAGCATCAGTGCTCTGATAGAGATCATGGACAGTGAGGGCATTGACAGTTCTCTAGGAAATGCTCATAATGCATATCATTTCAAAATACCTGTTAATAACATTAGCTCATACAAATTTAACCTAGGGAAAGTTAAATATCTTTTCTGATTTGATAATGCTTTCCCTGGAACACATCAATACATAGTAACATGTCAGAAAAAGAAAGAGAGAAAGAAAAAGAAACCTAGTTATTTCTATACCCTCTCTTTTTACAAGGCAGGTCAGATTTGAACATTGGTCAACATAGGATTGTGGGTTACTAAGAACAATACTTGGTTACCAGTTGCATTGAAATGACAATAACAGATTTTTTTTTTTTTAAAGAGATTGAACCTAGGGGCATTTTACCACTGAGCCACATTCCCAGACCTTTTAAAAAATATTTTAATTTGAGACAGGGCTCACTAAATTGCTCAGGACCTCATCAAATTGTTGAAGCTAACTTTGAACTTGCGATCCTCCTGCCTCAGCCTCCAGAGCTGCTGGGATTCCTAGTATATGCCATGGTGCACAGCTGACAATAACAGATTTTAAAAGTAAATATAGGCAGTAACATGAAGGTTAGATCCTTAATTTAGCTATTTCCCAACCTTTGATCTAAAGAATCACAGACAAAACAAAGCTCAACATAAAGCATAGAAATTATCTTACAATACACAAAATCTTTGTTATGTAGGTAGATTACAGAGAAGATAAGGATTACTTTTTACCACTTCTTATCAAGAGCAAACCAATGATCTAAGAAAAATTTGTCACTTCAAAGAGAGAAAGCCAAAATCTAGTTTTGAGTCAGTATAATACCTGATGCTAAAGAAATAATTTTAAATATCATATAAATAAATCATAAACCTTAGCTAGCTTTGACCAAGACATATAAAATTCTACTTCCCCAAACACTCCATGACTTTCTATATCTGTTCATTTTTTTTGTCCTAAACCTTCCTTCTTCTCATTCTGAAAAAAACAGCTACTTCCTTTCTTTTATTAATTCAGTTTCTCAAAGTATCAGAAAAAAATGAACATATTTATAAACAGATCAAAAAATGTAGCCTTTCCATATCATACATGAAAACTTCAGGAATATTCAATTTATCTATCTTTAAGCCAATTCTAAGAGAGTTCCTTTAAGAAATTTTATAATATTGGCTGGGCTATTGCTCAGTGGTAGAGCACTTGCCTGGCATATGCAAATTACTGGATTTGACCCCAGAAACACACACACACACACACACACACACACACACGACAGAGGCTCTTACAATCTAAGTTGGTGATAACATTCAGGGGTAGAAAATTATTACAAACTTACAGACACATATACACACCACAACAGAGATATTTTAACTTCAACTATAAAATTATAAGATGCATCATGATAATTTTATTTACTTCTTAATTTTTTGCTATACATAAATCAAGCACTAAAACTTAAATGTAGCTTATCTTTTAAACTATGACTGCACAGATGTCTGTCATTCAGTGTCGGTGCCATAGAAATTTGCATCAACTCTTAACAGTTTTTGAATAATGATTTCTTTTGTAGTAAAAAAAAAACTGGCACATGATGTACAGTGGGCAGTGTTCTTTACGAAACTATTGTATCACTGGGTATGCACATATGTTTGTGTGAGTGTGTAATTTGTTCTCTCTCTTGATACCTTTCCATGGCTGACCAGGATAACTGGAGGATGGGGGAGGGAAAAGCAAGATTGACAAGTTAATTTTGGCATTTTTAATGGAAGTGACTCCCTGGATTGGTTTTGTTTCTTGCATTCTCAAGGACAGAATGAGTTGGAGTTTAATTTTTAATTTAATGCCAATAATGTACTGTTTGTTGCAGAAAAGGTTGAGTAAAAACACATCATCTCAAAAAAAAAAAAAACTATGGCTGCAGACAGAATTAGTGGCGCCCTTAATTAGTAATAATCCATATATTATTACTAATGTTGTAGTGAACAGCTTTACACAGAAATCGTTTGCCACACCTCTGATTACTGATAGACCCTGTGGAAGGGAAGCACTTGGCCTTAAACTACCTGCAAATGTGCTGCACTTTCCTGGTACTAAGGGTCAGCAGGAGAAATGTGGAGTGAGGTGAGCCCAGGAAAAAGTGAGACAGGGGGAAAAAGATGCCAGGGGAAGATGAAGAGGGACCCCTGGGCCTCTCTCATTGAGTTAGAACCCAATCTGCAAGGAGATGGGAAGGTTCTCAGTTAGAAGCATGATGCCATCTCTGTAGGAAGCTGAGCCGTGGGGCCAGACTCTCTGGGTTTGGATCCAGATTTTGCCACTTATTGCTGGCTCGGCTGTCTTAAGAAAGTTCCTTTATCTCACTTTCCTTCAGTTGCAAAATGATACTAAGAGCATCTATTTCAGGAGAGTTTTGTGATTTGATATAAGTGCCCAGAATTATGCTTGGCATGTAGAATTAGCTGTGACTACTACTAGAACACCAGTGGTTGCTGTTACTTTTTGATATTTTCCTTGCCACGTGGTTGCTTCCTTGGGAACACTAACAGCAGTAGGCCTCAAATATTTCCATGTAGGAGAAGCTTAGTGATACCAATCTGGTTGGAAGTTGTGGGGTTGGGGAAGGGCTCCATCCCATACTTCATCAATATGGCTAAAAGCAATGAAAGGACATTCATCAAATCAAAACATGCAGTTCTGGAGGTGAGAATGTGGTTGAAGTCTTGCCAATATCACTCCTGTCATGGGACGGGGGCCAAAACACAAGACTTGACTTAGGGCTATGGGAATGATTTACACTGCATGGCTCCAGGAAGTTTCTTTTCACATCAATGTCTAACCAGGGGCCCTGCTTAAACTTCTGCTACAGTGAAATCAAGTAAAAAGGACCTAAGAATGTCTAAGGCTTAGAATGTAGAGAAAGTCATAACGACGAGGCAAAGACTGAGAGTATTTGTCAACATGTATGCTGTGTTTCATCAAAATATGGAAAATGTGAAGAGCAACATTTCAGTTCCCTTATAAGGATGGACACAGAGGAGATTTTAAGACACCTGTCTGTCTTAGAGACTGTTCCACCTTCATTAGTAATACAGGCTTGATTTGCTTCTAGCTCCCAGCCCAGCTGAGTGGTAAATTTTTCTAGAGCAAAAGGCCTCTCAAATTGCAATGCAAGTGTCTGCTGAAGCAGATAAGGGTCACCAGCATGGTTCAGAGCCAATTTCTGTCCTCCCACTTCACTCAAAAATGGCACTGCTGGGCCATGTGTCACGGTCTGAGAAAAAAGTGGCAGGAACCACTACCATCTTTTAAAGTCATGCAAGCAAAATACCCATTTTTTCCCCATGATTGACATAAATTTCAATTAAAACCCTGAAACATTAGAATGAAATATCACTCCCTGTACCCCAAGGATAGAGGAAAAAAAAAAGAAAAAAGAAAAACCCAGAAACCCGAATATCCATGGCAGAAACATCCACAGAAAAAAAATACCTCTGTCTCAAAATTAATTTGGGTAGAGTCATCATTTACTTTGCTACTGTACCAAACCTTGCTTCCAGGGGCAGAAAGGTTTTATACAAACAGATTGTTAGTACAGCAGGGAGTCGACGTTTACTCAATCACTATGAGAGCCAGGGTTTACAGATTTTGACCATGACCCAGGATAAGAAATATACTTTCTATTCTGACCCACTGCACACATTCATAATCGGAGCAAAACTTCTGAGGTGTAAATATTTCCCCCATGGCTCATTACCAGCCTTCAACCTGATGTCACTGAGCCACTGAACATGAGTTGGGAAGAAATGTGCACGGTCAGCTCCCAGCGCACAACTGCTATACACACGCATCATCATCAACAACGACAATTAAGAAACTGCTGAACTAGTGTTGCAAAGAATACACTTTGGGAGACCCTTTCTAAATTGCAAAATTCGCACATCAGGGGAAAGGAGTCGATGAGCAATACCTGGAGTTTTTCTTTGCAGAATTTTAAGTTCTTTTGAAAGACTGTTTCAGTAAACACCCTCTGTCATAATCTAATCTTCGATTGGTACTATTCCAAGAAAGATGGTCCCTCCATTTTAAATCACTGCCTTTCCTGATTTTTCTATAGTTCAAGAAAATTTTGCTTCAGCCCAAATGACATTTTCTTTGGAAGCGATCTTTACAAAGCACTGAATAATTAAGTCTGATTGATAAAGTATAAAATGAAGGGTGCGTGTATGTACGTGTTTAAATTCACATCACTTTAGGTGTTCTGAACAATTGAATGGACATTGGTAGATTAAGCCATGGAGTTATTGTGAGATAAGATAATTAGATTGCTGCATGACAAAATACCCTAACAACCAGAGGCATTCAACGGTATGTATTTATTTCTCACACATTGAGAGTGAACTGCCAGGACCATCTTCTTCTAACTGGGCTCACCTTTCTGCATGTGGAATGACTGGGACCTCCATAGGGGCAGTTTTGTTCCTATCTCTTCATCCTATCCCTTCATCCATTTCTTGGAACCCTTGGGATAGACTGATGGAAACATCCTTTCTCCTGACAATGACAATAATTCAAGAGAACAGGAGGAAATTTGAAAGACCCCTTGAGAGGCATCACTTTGTCTCTTCCTATTAGGAAAAGCAAGTCATGGGGCTAACCTGAGCTCAAGGGAGGAAAGACACCACCCAGAGAAAGGGAGAGCACAGAGAGGGAGACAAAGAGCACAGTTCCTAGACTGGTGAAGAGTTGCAGCCTGTGGTAGGTTGAACAATGCACCCCAAGGATAGATATCCACATCCTAATCTCTGGAATCTGTGACTATTGCCTCTGGAATCTGAGACTCTGAAGATGTGATTAAATTCATAATCTTGAGGTGGAGAATTTTTCTTGGGTTTCCTGGGTGGACCCAACATAACCTCCAGGATCTTTATAAGAGGGACGCTGGATATCAGTTAAAAGCAGCATATGGGCCAGGTGCACTGGTGCATACGTGTAATCCCAGTGGCTCAGAAGGCTGAGATGGGTGGGTCACAAGTTCAAAGCCAGCCTCAGCAACTTAGAGGGGCCCTAGCAGCTTAGTAAGAGTCTGTCCTCCCCCCCCAAAAAAAAAAATAAAAATAAAAAGGACTGGGGATATAGTTCAGTGGTTAAGCACCCTGGGTCCAATTCCTGGTGCAATCAATCAATAAAATAGAGCAGCATATGGCATGATGGAAGTAGAAGGAGACAGGTGTGATGTGGGCCAAGATTCAGCCTCCAGACCAAAGTAAGGAAACAGGATGTTGGAACCCCCAACACCTTGAGATCCTACTTCTCACCTGTGAGAGGACTGTATGAGAATAACTATGGTGTTTTAACCACTTCATTTGTGGTAATTTGTTACAGGAGCAATAGAAAGCCTGTACAAATTTGTTATCAGAAAGTGAGACGCTGACGTAACAAGTATCTCAAAAAAGTGGAAGTGGCTTTGGAATTGGGCAATGGGTAGATGCTAGATGCATGCAGCATGATAGGAAAAAATCCAGATCACCTTGAGCAGACTATTGGTGGAAATGTAGACGTTAAGGACCTTGTTGGTGGAAGCTCAGGAGGAAACAAGAAACATATTAGCAGAAACTGGAGGAAAGGAGATCTTTGTTATAGGTAGCCGAAAGGTTAGCTGAATGGTGTTCTATGTTAATGTAGAAAGAAGAACTTGTCGGCAATGTACATGGTATTTAGCTGAGGAGAGGTCCAAGCCAAGTGTTGTTGGTACAACCTGGCTTATTGCTAAATGTGAGAAGAAAGAGATACATTAAGGAAAGAGCTGTTAGGGAAAAGTAACCAGGACTTAATGGTTTTGGAAATTCTCAACTTAATCTGAATTTCAAAAGAAGATAAAAATAGGAGATTTATTATCAGCAAATTATAATCTGTAGAGAAAGCCAGGGATGTGGTTGGACAAACTTTTGTTTGTGCTTGGGAAGAAAAGAAATGGCAGTGTTTTGTCACACAGAATGCTCTTTTAAGAGATTAAGCATGTGACTCATGGGTCCCATCAGCCATCTTATGGGACTATCCAGGAAAGTTCTGTGGAGGAGCCTCTAATCTAATACATATCCCTCTGACATACATGGAAGATTCACAAGATTTTTGATAATGTTATACTAGCTAAAACACTGCCCTCTTAGAAAGGGGCACAGAGGCGATAAAGTAAAAGGAAGCTGTTGGACTTTCAAAATTTAGAAGTTTTACAAGCAGAAAGCAGGCTGGTGAAGCCACCTAGATGAAAACATGTGCTACTACTCTTCATTAAAATATGCAGAATGATTTAGAGGATGGAGTGTCAGTCTCAGAGAGTGGAGCTGAGACCACAGAGAACTCAATCTAGACCCTGAAATGGAATTTTCACAGCAAGATTTTAAAATTACTTGGGACTAGAAGGACTTTCTTCCTCCATTTCTTCCCCTTGTGAATGGGAGTGCCTATTACCCTATACCTATCTATCTCACCCTGGCATTTTGGGATCAGATAACTTGTTTTCTATTTTCACAGGTCTACAGATGGAGAGGATTTTTGCTGAAGAATAGATAATACCCTGAGTCTTACCCATTCTTGATTTAGATGAAGCAATTTGATGTCTTTTAAATTGACAATATCAAGAAAGAATTTAGGCTTTGAGTTGGTGCCGTGGTGAGACTTTGGGAGCTATTTGGAAGATGAAGGGATGTGCTTTCATCTTAAATGAATATGAATCTTTGGGGTCCAGAGAGCAGACTGTGCTGAACTGAATGATAATTCTCCAAAGAAGGTAATGAACTGATTCCTAGAACCTTTGAACCTTACCATTCAGGGGGCAGGGGGGAAGATTTGGCAGTTGTCATTATAAAGAATCTTGAGAAAGGAAATTATAATGGGTTATCTGAGTGTCTTTAAAAAGTTGATTTGGATATATAACATGACTATTAGAGACTGGAACAGGAAGGAGAAAAGAGGAAATAGGGAGAGGTTAGATAACAGGTGTACGATCACAGCTGGAGAAAAGTAACATACAGCACAGTTGGGGCATCTGTAGTTCACAATAACCTCTTATATTTTGTAAAGAGAGGAGCTCAAAGGCTTTAACACAAAGAATGAAGGCAATGAAAATATTAATCATTTTGATTTGACCAGTATATATTATATATATGCCTCGAAATATGACACTAAATAACTATGGAAGCAGCCTAGATGCCCTTCAACAGATGAATGGATAATGAAAATATGGTATGTATACACAATGGAATATTACTCAGACATGAAGAAAAACAAAATTATGGCATTTGCAGCTAAATGGGTGGAGTTGGAGAATATCATGCTAAGTGAAATAAGCCAATTCCCAAAAGTTTGAGCAGCATGATAGAAAAAATCCAGATTGCCTTGAGCAGACTATTGGTAGAAATATAGACCTTAAGGACCTTGTTGGTGGAGGCAAATGTTTTCTCTGATATGTAGATGCTGACTCACAATAAGGGGTTGGGGTTCTAGAGGGATAGAAGTACTTTGGTTTATACAAAGGGGAATGAAGGGAAGGGAAGGGGAATGAGAATAGGAAAGATAGTAGAATGAATCAGACATAGTCCTGTGTGCCTATATGATTACATAACCAATGTGATTCTATATCATTACAACCAGAAGAATGAGAAGTTATTTTCCATATATGTATAATATGTCAAAATACATTCTACTACCATGTATAACTAATAAGAACAAATAACAAATAAATTATATATATATATATATATATATATATATATATATATATATAAAATGCTAACCCCAAATTTAAAAATGTTTAATTTGCTTTGATCATTGCACCTTGTGTACATGTATTGAGTTACCATGTTACCCCATAAGTTTTTCCAATTAAAATAATTACTAAAAATAAAATACAAATTAAAAATATAAACACCCTTTTATATTTGCTGGAGAGAAGCCAGGAGATCTATATTGTAGAGATAGAAACAATGGGGCAGGAGAAAGAGTAAGGAAAGTGTTGAAGATCTATGGAGCAAGAGGCTCTGCAGAGCTGCACCATGTGGTCAAAGTAGACAGAAGGAGAAAAGGGACTTTGAGAAGATACATTGCCATAAATTATATAAGTGCATTTGGACACTCTTCAAAGTTTTCAAGAAATACAGGGTAAGAATATGAGCTGTTTGAGATTTCTTCTCATGATTGGAAGGAAGATATACAGTACTTATTGGTGATGTTATCTTGGGCCCTTCCTCCAGGACTACTTGATAATTTAGAAATGTTTTAGGCTACAGTGTAAGAAAAATGGAACAATGATACCTTAACAGGTTGGGATTTGTTTCCCTGGTATAACAAGAAGCCTGGTGGTATGCAGTGCTGAGAATAGCTCTTCAAAAATCAGGCTTGTCTAATCTTTCTGGACTACATCATCCAAGCAATTTTTCTGTTTAGGTTTCTGACTTATGTTTGAATGATGGTACCTGCAGCTCCAGGCTTTGTGACCTACTTCAAAGGCAGGAAGTCCAGGGGTAGCCAGGGTAAGAATCCAGCTCTTCCTGCATCTCATTTAAAAAGAAACCAACTATCTTTTCCCAGAAATCCTCAGATCCCTCTGATCTTCTTGGTCAGAAACAGTCACATGCTGTCGTATTCCTCAGCACTAGCAGAGTGGGGCTGAGAAAGCAAGTATCTGGCTTTGCAGATAGTGGAATATAGCAAAGAAAAATGGATTGGATGGGGAATGGCTTTTGGATAGATGTCCATCCTATGATGTCTGCTGTGACAGTCCAGTCTCCCTTTCACTCCAGGGGCTCTAGATTGGTGAGCAGTGGATTTGTGAATTGAATGAAGGCTACACATTTTTATTAGGTTTGGGGTTCAGAGAAAATCCATTGCAGTGCTCTTCAAAAACATTGGCATTCCCCTCATCCGGTGGACTTAGTGCTACAGTGAATATGTGTCTTTTGAGGCATCTTAAAGGACATGGTATCAAGATGGATAAATAGATGACACTTGACACATCTATTAGAACATTTCTCTAAATCCTTGGGTTCCCCCTCTGCATAACACTAAGGTATTTTTGGCATCTCATCTTCATAAAAAGAATATTAGCATAAACCTTAAAAGCTTAGAAACTAGAACCAAGTCATTTGATTTGAATCCTAGCTATCACACTCATAGGCTGTGTGCAGGGACTCTTGAACTTCTGTATGCTTTAGTGTCATCTTTGAAAAAAAAGGAGTGATAGTGAAGCCAGATTTAAAATTAGGTAGTCAGTGTAGTTAGGTAAATCGGGTCTAAGATCGAGTAAGATTTAAAATGGAGGCCATGCAGGCCATGCTGAGAATGAATTCTGGGAAACTCTGGGAATGTTAATGAAGTCCCGAGAAAAGCCCTAGGCCCAAAGTCCATCCCAAAGAAATGTTAATTAACAGCCCCAGCAGATGTGAAGATAGTCCATCCCAAAGAAGTGTTAATGAAGTCCTTCCTGCCCAGATTACTTCTTTGGCCCACCTGTGTCCCAACCCTTCGGGCCTTCCCACCTACATTCCATCACCAAAAACTATAAAATGGAGAGACAACCACACTTCCACGGATTCCACCTCTTGGGTCCCCTTCTTCCTCCGGGAGAAGTCTTTTCTGCTGTCCTTTAATAAGCTTCTAATTTTCCACTCTGACCTTGCCTCGGAGTGCTTCTCTGGTGTTATTCTTCAACATTGGGGAAGCAAGGACTCATCACCAGTCAACAGCGGTAACAATAGTACATATCTCAAGCTTTTTTAAAAAATTAGGATTAAATAATGTAGAAAATTACTTAACACAGTGCTCAGCACTTAGTAAGAGATTCCTGTGTGTCAGCATTGTTACTGATACCAGCCCCCATGAGTCTAGATTTTAGCAGGCAACTGAGCAGATGATGAACACTACTCCCAACTGCTCAGTGAGTCTAGAATCTGGCAACTCCTCCACATCAATCATTTCATCCTGATCTAATGCTTCTTCCTTGGTCTAGTATTCTCAGAATCAGTATCCATGTGTATCCCTCAGATTAGCAGGATCTCACAACTCATGGATGAATAAGTTTTTCCCTTCCTAGTTTACCTTTTCAATTGACCTCTTGGAGCATGCTGGGATCTGAGGTTTCAAGGCCACACCCTCTGCCTGCCGATTATAGGACCTCAATCAACTCAGCAAGGACCTCATTATTGCCTTCATTTGGCAAGGGAAGCCAGTCATCTGAATTCTCCTATGTGTTTCCAGTCTCTCCTCAGTTCTACTCTGTTCTAATTGGTGTCCTTGGTTTCAAATTAGAGAGTGACTGTGAATTCAAGAAAATTGTAATTTAGTAACCCATGGTATCTATTTCTTTTTTACCTGTCTTGGCCTCTAGTTGTTAAAAATAAGTTTTATTGTTTATTGTTGTTAGTTTTTGGTTTGTCTGTTTCAGAAGTCATAGAAAATCCCTACTCTATATGTACTTTGACCTGAAAATTCAGGACTTTGAGCTTATTATTCTTTCTTTAAGTTGTCCAACTGCATAAAAAACAACCACCTTTCTTCCCCAGTTCTTACATTCCTTAGCTGCCACTTGGTTTCCCTAAAACTTGATTTCAACGAGTACTTTATTTTAGGTAACTACAGTTGACATTTTAATAAACTCTGTGTGTGTGTGTGTTTATGTGTGTGTGTATGTGTTGATGCTGGGGATTGAACCCTGGGGATTTAACCCAGAGCCTTGCACCAACTCTAAAACTGAGCTACATCTCCAGAGCTGAATTTAATAAATTGTTGCCATTAGGTGCCATAGCTGCCTGCATCAAAAACTTTTAAACCCACTGGGTTTTCTTTATTATTATTATTTTCCCATTTTTTAAATTGGTGCATTATAATTATACATGGTGATGGGATTTGTTGTTACATATTTGTACATACACACTATAAAGAAATATAATCTGGCCAATATCATTCCCCACTGGGTTTTCAACCCAGGCCTTAATGAGACTAGATACCCCATCCTTGATCCTCCCCCACCCCAAGTCTTGTGCCTCTTGATTCTAATGTCTGCATCCCCTCTGGTTACTTCAGTACTAACAACCGAAACACTCCGTTATTAGGAGACAAGGAATTTATTTAAAGGAAAGTGGAGAGTAAGGCTCAGAGGCATGCATCTAGAAACAACTCCTAAAACTATGTCATAGAACTGGTAAGGTGAAGATGCTGCCACCTTCACCACTGAGTGCCAGACATCGCAGCCTACATCCTTATGCTATGGATCAGTCTCTGGGTACTGCTGCTAGCAATGGTGCCCTAAAAACTTGGTCAGAAGCTTTACCTTCCACTAGGATTATGTAACAGATAATTCCTCCAGCCATTAAAGATAGTCAAAGTCCTAGGCAGGAAAAACATATCATTTGTGTATTTCAAAGAGAGCTGTTCCAAGACTGAGTCACATGGGACCCAGATTTTTAAGATTTACAAACAGAATTGTTGCTTATAATTTTTATACAATTTGAATAGATCAAGAAATGTGCTTTAGGAAAACTGCTTTAGAGTAGTTTCCACCCTAATTTTCATTTCTTACATGTTGTCTAATGTGGGCAGTATGGTGTAAAAGATTCTGGACTTTAGAGACATACAAACTTTGGTTTCAATTCTGGCTCTGATCTTTATCAATTGTGTCTATTGATGAATATATTATTTAACTTTTAAAGTCTTGGATGCTGTTTGTATCAAATGTGTACCATAAAATCTACTCGTAAATTATTATGAGGATAAATGTAACTCACATAGAGATGCTGAAAAACAATGGACTTGATTGTAAGGACAGAGATGTTTTCTATGATTATAATTGGGCAATTATCTAACATAGAGTACCTGTGACAAGTATATGGGAAGACATGGAGCAACATAGAGAAGATTTAGCAATGCCAACAGACACTGTGGTATTGTTGTGAAAAATTCCTAACATCTCTCTTCTTTTAACCTAACACTTGTTGCTCACAAGTGGTATACTGTTAGAAAGAGATACCTGTTCACCAGGTATGACCTTGACCATCACTTGTCAAGGTTTTCACTATTGAAAGTCCACTGTGTTATTTTCTTCCTAAGTTTGTAACGAACCCTCTCTTGAAAGGACATGATCAAACAGATAACTCCATCCTAGTGAGCAACTTTATATCTACGAGCAGTGTCCTTTGGCAGTTATTAGTATAAAAAATTGCAATCCTAACTCTGTGGGAAAAAGCAATTGAGAAAGTGTTAATTTCTTCAAAGGTTTTGCAAGTATATTATTTATATAAAGAAGTAGACTATATAATACAAATATAGAAAATTCATATACATATAAAAATATGGATTTACACCGTTTTATTCTCTCTCTACATATACATATATTTTTTTGTAAAAAAAAACTTTCTGAGAAAACCATCTGTAATAACTATAAAGTTTAAATGATTAATGTCTTTTAGAAATCTCTAGGCAACCAGGTGGTACAATTAACCACCCGTGGGAACTTGGCTTCTTAGCGAATCTGTAATGATTAGATCTGTACTATCCATATTCGGCACAGAAAGGCCTGGCCACCAGATGTCACCATTCTTCTATTTCCCTCCTGGTGCCTGAAGCAAGCTTGAGACATTATTTTCTTCCAAGGGACTGAGGGAAATACGTGCCTTGGGATTCCTGGGATTTCAACAAAAGGTCTTTTTCTTATGAAGAGGAATTGTCTTGTCCGTGAAGATTTCCTTGTGGTCCTTGAGCACTACTTGGACAATTCCTGACAGCTGAGGACCCAAGTGTCTGATATTGTGTGGCTCATCTGATGGGGAAGAATTCCAGTTATTTCTTCCAGGTTCAAGTTAAAGGGAAAACTGACCTGGTGCCTCAAACTCTCTGTGCAAGAGAGGCCACAGGGTGTGTTAAGGTCCTGGAGTCAGGAGACCTCCCTAACTGGGTGTGTGGTCCTGAGAAATTACTTAACAATATGAAGATGAATTGAATTGTTTCTAGAGTTTAAAATTGCTACAATCCTCTCTTTCTAAATGCTTCTGCCGAAAACCCTGAGCAGCAGGATGGGGTGATCTTAGTCCAAGAATGAAGACACCCAAGGAGGACAGGGAAATGGGATGGAGAAATCCTGTAGGGAAGGTCAGAGGAATTTAAACATAAACTCTTTCACTGTAACCTGAAGTAGTGTTAAAAAAAACCTGGGACATGCTGGGATTACGAACCTTGTCATTTTCACCCCTTGGTAATTCACCAGCCCACTCTTCCTCCATTACAGATATGACTTAATATGGATCTGTAATGCTTAGTGAATGTAAGGCATTCTGTCTGGAGGTTCAGATTTAACATTTCATGCCCGTTAGTGTTCTTTGTGGTCCCTTCAGGGCATGGGATGTGTTTTATTTCTTTTTGAATTTACAACAGTATAATGGTTGGGTATATGTCCAGAGTGTTCATAAAATCAGGGGCAGGAAGCAGGGCAGAGAAAGAGGAACCAAATTCCTTATCTACGTGCCTACTATATGCCAGGTATTACTAAATACTTTACATTTATTTCATCTTCACAATAGCCTCATGAATCTGTATTTATTATGTTCACAGATAACGCAGCTGAATCCCAAATGGTTAAGTGGCTTGCACAAGGTCACAAAAACCAAGTGGCAGCAACTCTTACGGCCTCATTTAATCCATTCTACAAAGGAAGTAACTGAGCCTCAGGGCATTTATTAAAGTTGCCTGCACCACTAGACAGTTGAGCCTATAATCTCATCCTCATTGGATTTCACCGCTGGAAGTCCACAGGTCCTTACAGGCTTGGACTGCACCACTCTGGAGGATACATGATCATATCAGCATTTGCACGCTGCCCCTAGAACATTATTTATGGCTACAATCGGTCTGGCTCTCTCTGGTCTCCCCTAGGGCTGCGGAATTGCGAGGCTGGAAGTCCTCCTCGACAGGGTTGAGAGTTTGCAGACAACCCCTGAAAAGCTGGGGCGTTCCGAATTGGCTGAGCGCTCCTCCGGGGAGGGCGGGGAGTTTGCCGAATGTCCCTGGCCGGAATCCCTGCCTCCGCGAGCCGCGAGCTCAGAAGCGGAGGGAAGTTGGAGAGGTCGGGTGGCAGAGGGTTTTAAGAAATCGCGGGCGGACTCCCTTGCCCTGGTCCACTGGACCCCAGAAGACTGTCTCTACTGCGCGTCGGCCGAGTGTGGACGCGCTGTGCGCGGCCCCGCCAGGGCTGGGAGTTTGCAGACCGTCCCTGCCGCGGCCCGCTCGGCGGCGGCCCTGCNTCGCCATCCCCCGGGGGCGTGGGGGGACGGATGGCGAAAGGAGTCGCACAGGGGTGCGCTGGAGAACCTGCACCGGAGGCGGCACAGCCCCAGGATTTGCCTGCAGCCTCTCTGGGGCTGCGTGGGTTCCCCGGCCGCAGCCGCTTTGCGGGACCCAGGAGTGCAGCCGGGGGGCGCGCCGTGAGTCTCCCACCTGCCCCGGGCAGCCCCTCCCAAGGGGAGAATGAAGCCCTCCAGGCCGCGGGTCGAGGAGGCTTGTAAGCTTTCCTTGGACCTGTCCAGAGGAGGCTCTGATGGCACAGGCTGGAGGCGAGCGGCCGGGAATGGCAGATGGGCGCTCGAACCTTGGAGGAGCCCGATGGGGTCATGCTGCAGGCGTGGGCCGTGCTGGAGTCCCGGGGACTCAGGCGCGCAGGGTGGGTTCGTCCATGGGCCAGTGGGGGAGAAGAAAGAGGGGGACTGGCCCCGGGCTCCTGGGGAGGAGGGAGGAGGCGAGCAGGCTCTCCGGGCCAGGAGATCAGGCAGGCCCTTCGGGCCCCAGGGCCCCTTGGGGACTAAGGGTTGGACCACAATCCGGCCAGAGCTCTGAGCGCGGCTGCCGGGTCGCTGAGGCTGAGGGAGCAAAGAGCCCACACCCGCGCACACACTCCCCAAGAGCATGCTCAGTGCGGTCTTGTGAACTTCCTGCCGAGTAGCGAGCAGCCCTGGCCCCCAGCTCCAAAAGTTGGGGGCGGGGGGTTGCGTGAGTGGGGAGCGCTGTGCCCTCCTGTCGCCCTTCTGTGCCCCTGGCCCCTGCCTGGCCTTTGCCGGGCTCCGGGTTCTGCTCTCTCTGGCCATCCCTGCGGTTGGGCACTGGGGCGTGGATGTCATTCCCTACTCCCCGAGGCCGTGTGGCCAGAGGCCTGGTGGCGCGGCTGTCTGCCAGGTGGATTCTCTCGCAATGCGCCCCTCGCGCGCACAGACCGGGAGCTGCAAGCAGGCTAGGTGGAAGGGGGTGTGTGAGCCTGGGGACGTTCGCGCGCGCACACTCGCTGTCACACACAAAGCCGCGCTTTTCTAGCCACCCTGTCGAAGAGCGAAGGGGTGGCGCTTGCATTGTCCAGCAGCATTAAGAACAGCCAAGCATCTCTGGGCTGCACAGACAAGGTGATGCTTATGGTTTTCTGAGACGCTAGTGGAGGTCTAAGGCCCCATACTTCTGGCTCTGCCTGCCAGGACCCAACACTGGGAGGACGCCAATGTCTGCACCCGGCCCTGCTGGCCCGTTTAGGAAATGTTGGGCATTACTGGGGCTGTGAAGTTGGAAGGGAGGCAAATTGTTCCTGTGGGCTGGCAGCACATCTGTCAACAAAGTGTTAAGAGGAGGATCTTGTTCTAATGGTCTGTAAGTGGAGAGCAAGTTAATTAAACCCAAAGCTCCCTAGCTCTTTGTCAGGACCTGAGCGACTTGGTTGGTTATTGCTTCTATCGCATCCCGGATATTGGCCTCTCTCACCCACATTTTGATTCTTGACGCGGGATCAGAACTCTTGTCTGATCCCAGAAAATAACAACCTGGGATAAACCATCTCAATTCATTCATCTGAAGGGATTTTTACTCCTTTCTTCTTTGCTATAAATTATTTTTGTTCTGATTGTTCAGGGCTGAGATGGACACCCTTAAATTTGTTTGACAGTATAGGATCAGAGTGAAGCTCCTCCTTTTAGAGGACTTTATAGTTTTCTCCAATTTTCAACTTAATGTACCTGTGATCAACGTGTTGAGGGGGGACCCCTGAAAATCAAGGTGGGAAGAGAGTGGCCTTTTTGCCCTTTTAAGGAACTGAACTAGAGGAAGGAAGTTGCTCTGCCAGCCTACTGTTTGTGGTGGAGCTGGGTGTCTGGAGATAGGGCTTGGGCATTTTCTTTCCTCTCCTTCCTTTTTTCCAGCCTGAACTTCTGGCTTTTGGACACTTGTGACTAGAATCACTAGGAGAAAGCGTCTATGGAGTTTTGCAGGGTTTGCAGCTACCCAAATGGCCACCAGTCAGTTGGTTTTAAGGTGAACTGCAATGTCAGGAGAGCTGCTAGGCTCTGCCCAGATCTGTCAGTGGTATCTGTGTGCTTCAGTCCCAGCTGCTGCAAAGCAGCTCACTAGCCTTTTGATCTCAGCAGTGTGCATTTCAAGTACTTTGTGTTTGGAAGTGTGAATACTGTACTCATTTATATATATACACACACATCCGTATACATTTTTATAAAGAAGCGTGTGCATATGTATGTGCATATGCAGTGTTCCTTGGGAGAATCTGGAAGCTGGAAGGGGCCTTAAGAGATCACAAGAATCAGGTTTTCTCCTTTCCCATTCAGTTTTCTCAATTTAAAAATAACCAACCACTCTTCTGCTCATCTGGTCTCCAAAGGCATTGAGATGCCAGAGTCCCCCCTGTGGCTCTAACTGGGGGTAGGGAGGGTGGGGAGTTGACTCCTCCCCTGAGAAGTATAGCTGCTCAGTACTTGCCCCAGATAGCAAACTGACATTTGACCTTTTCCTTATGTTCCACAGGTTTGGGGGTCCAAGTCACTGCAGGGTCACAATGGAATAAGTTTTGTCAGGAAAATCACAAAGAATAGTCATCAATACCCTCTGGGCTTGGAAGTGTGTACCCTCTCTCACTCTGTGATTATCCTGACTGGGATTTTAAGCGATTCCAAGAGGCTTAAAGAGCATCAGGGATTCATTTTCTTCTCTCTTGTCCTCCTGTTTGTCCTGTCCTCCTGGCTCTATGAGGGGTGGCGGGGGCTGGGTGGGGTGGCTGTCTATGTTGATGCTATTATAGTGAGTCTCAGGAAAGTGGTTCCTTCAGGTTTGTCTCTGGGGGGTTGCTATGGTGACTGACAGTTTGTAGAAGTATGTATCCTGGTGCCAGGTGAACAGGTGATGGATAGTTTTGACTGAGGGAAAGTATGTATGTTCCAGAATACAGGTACTTTTAAAAAAGGGAGGTAAAAATTTTATATTTCGTAGGGGCAGAATTGCCATGTAGGTGACAGTGGAGCATTTGGAACTTGTCAGTGCAGGTTTGACCAGGCTGCCTTTAAAGTTAATAATTGCTTTGAAGTATAGAGTCACTCCTAATAGTCCGAAGATGGCTATGCTTTGAAATTTCTGTTGAAAATTCAGTAAAGATCTTCTCAACCCTTAAAGTTTTATAAAGTTTCTCAGCTAAGCTATTGTCTTGTATGCACTTTACAGCCTGTGTCCATATCACTAACACAAATGCATGTGTGACCCTGATGTTGTCTGTAAGTGCACTCAGTATATATCCAGTCTTTACCATGTGTCATGCATTCTGCTGTCGCCTAGTATGAAGATGTCCTTTCTCTGAATTACCTTCTCACTTTTAATTTATCTGACCTTCTCTTTCAGTGTGTTAATGCAAACTAATAGCTAATAGCTCTTGGAAAGCCGCCAAGGTGAGTCCCAGGAGCCTTTAGTACTGCGACCATGCTCTCAGCCGAGAGTGGGGACTTAAGCTGTGTTTGCCCATTTAGGCTATTTTATTTTTTCCATTGCCAGAATTATTGTACCTTTCTCTGACTTTGTTCTGTATGTTGTATGCATGCGTAAGAAGGGTTGAAGGAATCGACTCTCTTGCCTACACACACAGCCTTCTGGAATCAGAGTGGGGCCTTCCTCTTGGGGCTCCTTGTCTAGCCTCGAAAGTCTGGAGAGGCAAGAGGTATAAGCTATTGTGTCAGGTTTGGAGGGAGCCGTTCTCCTTGGAAATTGGCACTGTCTCTTTGTCACCTCCACTGCCAGGCCTGTGTTAATGCCTGCTGGACCTTGGCCCTGCTGAGAATGGAAAAGGAACTTTTCTCTACCCTATTGTCCATGAGCTCAGGGGTGAGGTGTAGCCCAAATATTTTATTACTAGTAAGAGTTCAGTATTGCTGTTTGCAATATACTTAAGAAGTCAGCCTTACAGTGTTATCCCTAGAATAACAAGAGCTCACTTGTTTGCTTCCTCTGTGGTTGTGACTGGCCCTGGAGGTGTACCAGTCCCTACTCCTGTCTGAGCTCCTTAGTGTTGTACTTCTGCACACGAACTGCTTATGGGTCCTGTCATGCTGGTATAAAATGCTTTTTATAAGTATCTCACACAGAAAAGTCTTCCACTCTGACAGTTCTGGTTCTTTTCTACATCTCTGTCCCTGCCATGGAAGTATGTGGTAATGGTGATTGTCACAAAGATTATATTAATGTCTTGGTAGAAAAATGTCAAGAACAGGTAATCAAGAAAATAAGAATGATAATGATGAAAAAGATTTATCTTCCATAATTGACATTAGTCTACATGCTTCCTTTGTATTATCTCATTTAATCCTTATTACAACCCTGAAACATTTTGCTCCTAGTTTTTATACATAGAAAGACTGTAACATGGAGGGTCATGAAATCTAGCCAAAGTCTTGAACAGCCTCAGAAGGCAGTGTGAGGATTTGAACCCAGAGCCCATGCTAGCTAGACCATGTCTAGTTACTAAGGCTGTCAAGGATGTCATATACTTAGCAGGGCCTCCTTTATAATCCCAACCAAGAAGTCTTAAGACACTTGGGGTTTGGAAGGGACAGCAGTGGAGTCCTTCTGGATCCCCTTCCTGTCTAGCTGAGGACACAGACCTGCAGAGAGGTTGACAGACTTGCTTACCAGCAGGTGGAAGTGACAATGCTGAGCCTCAGCCCTGACCCTGGGTTCCCTGGGAACAATTGATATCAATGTGTGCCTGCTTTGTTTATAGAGATGTTCCGGGAAGAGAATGTGCTGGACTTTTGGGTCTTCCTAGAGTTCCCAAGTGGACTCACATCCAGCTTCACTTTGGAATATGGTGGGGGAGCAAATATGGGAGTGGCACAGTTCCTTCCCTTCCTGGGCTGGGGATACGTAGGTGATTTATGTCCTTTTGAGTGATGTGTTCTCTTCTTGCTTTTCCTGTGCAATTTGACATCTTGTTTTGCCAGGGATTGAACCCAGGGCCTTCCACATGCTAGGCATGTGGCACTCTACCACTGAGCTACATGCCCAAACTCCCCTTTCCACACATACTCTTTTTAAATTTTGTTTTGAGACAGGATCTTGCTAAGTTGCCCTGGCTGACCTTGTATTCACAGTCCTCTTGCCTCAGTCCCTGACATAGCTGGGATTACAAGTGAGTTGCTGGGATTACAGGTGTGTTCCACCCTAGCAGTCTGACATTTTAAGGATACTGTCTGGGCTGAACGTTATGTTTTACTCTTATTAATTAATTCTCTCAATGTGTCTTTGGGTTCCTGCTCCTCTAGGCATTGATTTTTCACCTTTAAGAGCACAGAGTGATGTGGCAGTGGTGTCAGAACTGTTCCTGAACCAACTAGTAAAGGTTGCCTGTGAAGGCAGCCCCACAGTGTGGGGAATCCTAGAAAGAGTGCAGAGGCCCTGCAAGATGTTCCTCTGACCCCTGAGATCACCCACTTGGTGGAGTTTTGCTGCTGGGTCTACCAGTGGGCTCCATTTCCTTTCCTTCTGGTCCCTTCTTGTGTTTAGGAATGGATCAGGCATCAGTTCTCTCACCTGCTCCTGACTTCAAAATGTTTCTGCTCAATAAATAGAACTTAGCTGCTCAAGGGGTTTGGAGTTCCTTGAGTAGCTCTGTGGTTAGGTCCCACTCCAAGAGTTAAGTTCAGTCATGAAGACAAATGCAAATGTGAATACACGGAGTCAGCCTGTATGACCACTTTGGGCCTCAGGTTGGAAAGTAAGGGGGTTGAATGAACTCCAGAGATCTGTTCAGTGCTGATGTTGTCTGATCCTACACATCCTACACCTGTGACAAAAAGAGGTGTAGAATAAACAAATTCCCTCAATGAATTAAAAAATAAAAATAAAAAAAGATTGAGAAAACATTCAAGTTACTTTTGTTCTTGTATAAACTCCCCTTAGCAGACAGTGAAATGCTTACCTAAGAACCAACCCTTTATTATCACTATCTTTTGGGATGTTTACTTTTATATGTTTAGAAATGAAAAGCCTTGGTCCTGACTCTCAGCTTAGAAATAACCTCCCTTCCTCTAGTGAAGCAGTATTTTTCCCTGGGGAAATTGAAGTCCAAAGACCAGAAGATGATCGGGCTCACAAAATTCTGTGGTTCTGTGCCACAGCATCCTGGGAAATGGGACTCTGCATTGACACAGCCACTAGCTGGGCCAAATCCTGTTTACATGACTTCTGTGTTTCCCTGTGAAGCAACTACCTTTAAAGGATAAGGGTTTTATATCAGTCTCCTTTGCAGCTGATTTTTTTTTTTTTAGGCAATTTGTTATTTTCAACTCTGATTTTTTTTTTTAAAACTTACTAGTATTCATAGCAATGAGTTTTCTAAATGACCAATTCTTTATGTTGCACATCTTCTTTAGGGAAGCACTTTTTTTTTTTTTTTAATATTTATTTATTTTGGTTCTCGGCGGACACAACATCTTGGCTTGTATGTGGTGCTGAGGATCGAACCCGGGCCGCACGCATGCCAGGCGAGCGCGCTACCGCTTGAGCCACATCCCCAGCTCCTAGGGAAGCACTTTCTGATGCTCCTGTTAATCTCATCTTTCATCTTTCTGTTTTCCTTTGGTACCTTTGTTAGTATTTCTGTTTGATATATTTCTGTCATTCCCTTTCTGTATATATATTTTTTTCTTTGGGTACTGGGGATGGAACCCAGGGGCACTTTAGCACTGTCTTTTTGTTGTTTGTTTTTTTAATTTTGAAACAGGGTCTCACTAAATTGCAGAGGCTTGCCTTGAACTTGTGATCCTCCTACTTCAGCCTCACAGTCACTGGAATTGCAGGCCACACTACCACACCCAGCTTCTTCTACTATAATTTTTAGAGCTAGTAGAGGAAGAAGCAGCAAAATGTGTGTGTGGGGGGGCATGTACGGAAACGGGAGCTTTTTTCTATCTCCTCTCCTAGTAATGTACACTATGAGGTCTCTGCAGTCCTCTGTGAGACCCCTGCAACACAGTATCAGGCCTCTCTGTTGCTTTCCCTCTTTAATGCAATTTTCTAATCTCCCCTAAGAATGATACATCCTCCCCACTTCTTTGATTTTTAATCATTATGCTTGCTAGATGTAAAGGTGACATCCATTGTTAAGTGGGCAGTCTACATTGTACATTGTTTTGTAGGTGCAAATGTCATTCTCTTGGGTAAATATGGTCACTTTTCTTTTATAAGTTCACCAGGCCTTATTTGTTATTCAAATGTTCAAAAACTCCCACAAGGGCAAATTTCCCCGCCCTAGACTTATTCCAACAAAACAAAACAAAACAAAACACCCCCCCCCCAAAAAAAAAAAAAAAAAAAAAAAAAACCACATCTAACCCAAGAAATACTCAGAGAAGAGTTTGGAACTCGAGTAGGCACAGACTGGGAGCTCATTGCCTGGTGTCAGGGCCTGGCATGCTGGAGTCACGAGAGAAGCCTGCTGGTGGGGCTGGTGAGTGAACCCCAACTCTGGCAGGTGAGGCCTCTGAGCTGGGCTGCTGTCGGCCTGTGGGCTGGCTCTGTGCTCCTGGACCTAGCTTCTCATCTGTCAGATGACGTGTCACTCAGCTTCTGTCCTGGGGGTGTGGGGGGTTTTACACCCACAAAACCTCCAGGGAACTCTAGCTTCTTTAATCTATCCTTACAAATATTCTTAGGTGTGTTCCTAATTTTAAGGTCCTATGTGATCTTTGTGCCTCTATAAAGTTCTGTTTTTCAAATCACTCTGTGGACTTTTTGTTGACATCTGCCTCATTCACAGTGCATGTGATACATGGGCTCATGAAGATCAACAGATTTAAACTCCGTGTGTGTGTGTGTGTGTGTGTGTGTGTGTGTGTGTGTGTTTTAATACCTACCAGGGGTTATTACCTTATTGTCATCTACAAAACAAAAAGTGAGCAGTAAGTGTTGGAGTTCAGGTATGGAATAGCATCATATAAATGAAATCTCCAGAGTTTCTGTGGAAGACTTTATTAGTGAGGCCTTTCCACTAGTCATAAGTAGGGGTGCTTAGATGCTGAGGATGATGATTTTTATTGTTCTTTCCTATAAAGTGTACTAAAAGTACATGATATCGTGAGTTGCTATTTCTATCATATTGCCTTTTCTCCAGCTGCCCCTAAAACCAGAATCAGAAACGGCTTTCCATTTTTGATGCCATGTCTAGTTAATATTCTCCAAGTTCCAGAAATTCTTCTTACCAGTCCTATTGTTTCAAGAGGGACTTTTCTTTCCTTTTTCTTTCTTTCTTTCTTTCTTTTTTTTTTTTGGGGGGGGGTACTGGGGATGGAACCCAGGTGTGCTTAACCACTGAGCCCCATCCCCAGCCTTCTTTTGTATTTTATTTAGAAACAGGGTATCACTGAGTTGCTTAGGGCCTGGCTAAGTTGCTGAGGCTGGCTTTGAACTAGTGATCCTCCTGCCTCAGCCTACTCAGTGGCTGGGATTACAGGCTTGCACCACTGCACCTGGCTAAGAGAGACTTTTCTGCTTCCTCATTGTTAGATTACATCATCCTTGTATTGCTGCTGTAACAACCACAAACCCAGGAGCTTAAAGCAACACTCAGTCACTTTTAATTCTGTAGGTAAAAGCTCTAACAGGAGTCTCACCAGCTAGCATCCTTTCTGTTGGCTCCATGGGCAAATCCATTTCTTGCCTTTCCTAACTACTAGGGGTTGCCTGAATTCCCAGCTTGTGTCCCCTTCCTTCAGCACCACCAACCCTGAGCTGAGTCCTGTGCTCTGCCCCCATGCTGGTACTCTGGAGAGAGCTGAGAAAGGTTCTTTTCTTTTATGGATCCAAGTGATTAGATTAGACCAATCAGGATAATCCATGGTAATCACCCCATCTGAAGGTCCTTAATTTAATCACATCTGCCTTGTAGGGTAATATGATCATAGGTTCCAGGGATTCTGTTATGAATATCTTCGGGGGACATGTTTGTGCTTACCACAGTCCTCAAAATTCTTTGAAAGGAAACGATTCTTTACCCTTTATGAAAACTAGCTTTTTGTGAGTGTGTGTGTGTGTGTGTGTGTGTGTGTGAAGGTGTTTAACTGTTATAGAAAATCTACCTGTTTCCTCATTCCTCTTTTTGAACATAGTCACACCAACTATTTGCAAAGCATTTTAGTATCTAAATAAATTTTGAGTTCTGCTAAGGCCAGAGAGAGAGCCAAGTACTCTTACATGTCACATAGTATGTAAATGTCCCTGAACCTTTTATTATAATGAGTAAACGGAGGAGTGAAGCAAACTTGTTCAGGGTCACATAGCCAGAAGTGGAAGAGCCAGGTTACAAAAGCCTGCGTTTTAAAGCTGTTCATTCTTTTCACTCTGCTTTTCTGCCTTACAAGTGATTATGAACAAACATAATGAGCAATAGTAATGGAAAAACCTGAAATAATGTCAGATCTCTCTGCTTCTGCCAAGGTGATAATAAACAATAAATATCACTGGTGGTAGATTGATTGCACTAATGGCTCTGATTAATGGCCTGTCTATAGCCACATTCTTCCCCCAGTAGCTTTGTAGTTCTGCTTCCTTCCCGTTCCCCACGCCTGGTATTGGTTATGTGACTTGCTTTGGCCAATGGAATGTTAGTAAATACTGTGTATAAACAGTTTTAAGAGCTCCTATGTGTTTCTGATTGGCTTTGTCAGTACTGGGTTTGTTCTTAGATCTCTGCCCCTACCATGAAAATATGCCCAGACTAGCCCAGTGGGGTGAGCCAGGATATGCCAGCTGATTCCATCCTAGACCATCCAGCTTCTTTCTGACCCATCAGCTGCTCACAGTCTCCTGAGCATGTCTGGCCTAGATCAGCTCAGCCTGGCCTGTGTCAGCAGAATCACCCGTCTAACCTGTACCTTTGTGTACAAACATGTTTGTTTTAAGCCACTGAGTTATGGAGAAATTTGCAAAAGTTGATACACAGCTCTTTTTAGATATTTGAAAAACGTGAGAAGTAATTTTAGTGTCCTCTGGAAGATCATTTTGTATTAGTTGTAACTAATTAATATTTCTTTTAAGATTATAATTTTAGCTGAATGAATGTCCCATGATATCTGCTCTTTCCCTGTTTTTAGCACAACATTAAAGTTCTTTAAATTCTCACCAGTTTCACTCAGAAGCAGACTCTGTTCTTGAACAGTTAAGAAAGATTTTTTTTTTACTCCATATGCTATTATTTTTTAAAATATATTTTTATGTGGTACTGAGGATCGAATCCAGTGCCTCACATGTGCTAGGTGAGCATTCTACCACTGAGCCACAACCCCAGCCTCAACAATGTATTTTTTTTTTCAAATCTTCTATTCTGTCAGCTTTTGATTTGAATCTATAGTAATAACATATATTGACTCAGAATTCACATATGTAACAGCAAGTAAAGTTTTACGAAACAGTACTTATCTTTATTAGTATGATGTCCTCCAATATTTTCTATTCTCTTTTTATTGCTTTTAAAAAAAATGCTGGTCAAGGATCAGGAGACTATGACCAGCTGCCCCTGTTGTAAATAAAGTTTCATTGGAATGGGGCCCTCCCATTGTTCTTGTATTGCTTATGACTGCTTTCACTTGACACTGGCAGAGATGAGTCATGGTGACCTTGCCTGAAGTGCCTGATTTATTTTCTGACCTTTGAAGGAAAACTTTTCTGACTCTTGCACTGGGATGATTTTATAATCTCTCAGTTGGTTGTGACTCTCCATTTGGAAGTGACCCTGGGTACTTCTAATATACTATAGATACAGAATACTAACCCATCTCCCATGCCATACTCAAACTTTTTCTATTTACTTAGACCCAGCAGTTAAAATTTGCTATTTAACATTATACCTGATTGGCTTGCTTAGGAAACTTTTCAAGCATTTCTGAAGTGTTTGATTATAAGTAGTGTTGTGCCTCCCCCTTTTAATTTAAATAAGGCTTTCTAGTGGAAACTAATTGGAATTAAAATGGACACAAATTCCATTCAAGTGCTAGTTATTTATTCATTAGATTCCAGCAGGGCCTTTTTTTTTTTTTTTTTTTTTTGTGATATAATGGAGTCCATTAGTGGAAGAGGTAGAGAAACAGTGATCCTGCCTTCTTTTAAGAACATCTCTGGCAAGTGGTCCTTATTGCCACATTTCTGAATTAGGGTGGTAGTATTTCTGAGCATAATACAATTTAGAGACATTAAATTATGAACTTTTGCAGCTGAACAGATTTTAGGAAAAAAAAATTTTTTTCACTCAGACCTAATTGGGCCCTTAAAGGACAACCTTCTTTAATACCTACATTTTCCAAGCCTGTTAGGAAGGACGACATGGTTATTTATGTTGTGTGGCTCATGGAATTGATGAGCAAGAGCTGAGGCAGAAAAGACTTCAGATTGATCTGGATATGTCTTTTTAGAATCTGAAATGCCAGATGAAGAGTGGCCACTGACTCATTTCTTTTATTGGCAGTGAGGGTAGAATCAAAATGGATGAGGTTTGACTATAGCATGAAAAGCTTAGCTAAGATCTGAGGGCCCTTCCTCAAGAAACATAGCTTCTTTGACAGCGGAGTAAGTTCCCTTGAGCATTTTTGCTGTTGCTGCTGCCCCCTTAGTTCAGGTGGGGGGCTTTCCCTCCAGGTGGCTGGGTGTGTATAATTAATTAAGGATTCTTCTGGGCACCAGCAGTAGAAACCTGTTGGAGCTTGTTGCAGCCAAAGTGGAGAATTCACATCAGGGACTGGGAGAGGTTCCAGGAGCCACCTGCATCCTGGGATCTAGGCTCCTCCTGTTTCCATCTGCCTGGCTGCTTATTTTCTCTCCCTACTATATTCCGCTTTTCTTGTCCCAAGGGCAGAACTCTGGGTAAAGGTACCTGCTACACAAGTCTAAGCTTTCTCTTGTAGTGCCTGCCCCAGTCACCTAGGGAGTGTCCTCTTTGTGCCAGCTTGAAATCACTCAGAGGTAGGCAGGGGTGGGACCGAAAGATAGGACTCTGGTCTAGCCTCAGACCCAACAGTGTGGTTATAGGCATTTCAGAAATGTGTGGGGGCAATTTTCACTGTCACTCATTGAGAATTGCTATAGCACTTATTGGGTGAGGATCAGGAGTGCTGTGTTAGTCAGCTTTTTATCACTCTGACCAAAATACCTGACAAGAACAACTTAAGAGGAGGAGAAGTTGGTTTGGGGCACATGGCTTCAGAGGTCTCAGTTCATGTCAGCCAGCTCTGAGATAGAAATATTATGGCATAAGGGATGGTATAGGAAAGCTGTTAAACTCGTGGCAGATGGAAAGCTGGGAGAGATGGGTTGGGGGAGACGAAGATGATGGGACCACAGATAGACTAAACCCAGGGCATGATCCCCAGTGACCTACTTCCATCCATTTGATGGATTACTTCACTGATCAAATGGTTTAATCCACTGATGAAGTCAGAGTCCTCATTATCTAGTCATTGCCTAAAAATCTACCTTTGAACCTTCCTGCATTGAGGACCATGCTTTTAACACATGAGGTTTTTTGGGGACATTCCAGATCCAAACCATTATAGATGTAAAACATCTATGTGGGAAGAACAGTCTTGTGCCACAAGCTGTATGCTACAACTAGGTTATCATGGGCAAGCAAACCTCAATCTATACCTAACTTCCGTATAAACATCATTTTTGTACATTTTAAAAAGGCATCGACTTTTCTAGTCAATGAAGAAAAAGATTGCTCCCTGTTTTGTTGGGGAAGTTACCCTTGGAGATTCATACCACCCATATAGCATTACCTCATCTGCGATGATTTTATAACCTCTCAGTTGGTTGTGACTCTCCATTTCACATTTACATTTGGATCTGACCCCCCCCCCCCTTTTTAACATAAAGTGCAGGCATCTAACAATGCTATTATGGCTGCTAGAGTAATCCTGCCCAACTAATTCCATATTGAAATACATCAGGTTTGTCATAAGTTACTTTTATTCCCGTTTATGTTATTCTTATGGCATTCAGCAAGTATGTTTGAAACTATGTCTAGATAGTTTATGTAATAATTTGACTTTAGACAGTAAAGGAGTATTGGAAATTTGCTATAAGCTGGAGGCTTTGGGGTCCCATAGGTTTCAGTGCTAGGGGAGATGGTTTATAAAATAACTTTTCCCTTCTAGTCCAATACTTCAGCTGAATTACTACTGCTAACGTTAAGCATTTTAAAAAACAACCTGTGACCCATACATTGAATGCATCAGTAAAAAGGAATATAGATGTTGGTCCCAGTCATACTGCTCCTCTCCCAGTCACACATACATGTGGTAGACTCTCCTTGGTGCAGACCTTCTGCTCTCCCACATATGTGGTTTAATTGTTCTTTTTGGACAAAGGCTCCCTTGTGGGTATTTTCATTATTCTGGAAAGACCACAGGAATGGGAGGTTATTATATTAGTCCACATTGTGCTGCTACAACAAAAATACCTGATGATTGGTAATGTATAAAGAGGATTTGATTCACATTTCTGGTGGCTGCAAAGTCTAAATAGCATGGTTCCAGCATTTGGTGAGGATCCCCTGAGTGCATCAAAACGTGGCAGATGGTATCACACAGTGAGAGCACATGGTGGGAGTGTGTGAGAGAGCTCACATGATGGAAAAGGAAGCAAGAGAGTGTGAGCTGAGAAAGCCAAACTCACTTTTGAGCCAAACTCACACAACCCATTCTCGTGGGAAGGAATCCAGTCCTATGAGACCTGACCACTCTTTTGAGATAGCATGAATCCATTCACTGGGGTAGAGCCTCCTCTTACTTTTCACTAGGCTCCTCCTTCACTGTTCATTTCTACCACTTGGACAGTGGGGGGGACAAACCATTGTGAAATCATAGCAAGGATTAAATCAAATTATCACATGACTTTTCACATGAGCCCACTGCAAGGCTTCAGGGAGATCTGTGAGCTTTCGTGGCAAGTTTGATGTTTACTAATTTGTAGCAAAATTTAGCAAGTCCTTCATTTGTTGTTGTTGTTTTTCCATACTGGGGTTTGAACCCAGGGACACTTTGCTACTGAGCTACATCCCCGGTTCTCTTATTAAGACTGGGTCTCCTCAAATTGCTGAGGCTGGCCTTGAATTTGTGATCCTCCTGCCTCAACCTCCCAAGTCTCTGGGATTATAGGTAGGCACCACTGCACCCTGCTGCAATTCTTTCACCTTTAAATGTTAGCCTCAAATTGCTGCAGTATGAGTGTTATTTGTGACATTTTCACCAATAGATATCCAATATTTTGATTTCACACTCTACATGGTTAGCAGATATCTTAAAATATCAATACTCATCGCCACTTGGAAATTATAGTGGTTGTTAAACCTGCTGCTAGACAGTGTTATTTAATGTGCTAAATAAACACGTATATGTATTACTATATCATAATTTAAAAAAATATTTTGTCAACTTTTTAAATATAATTGATTTCCTCTTGAGATCCTATGTATTTTATGCATTGAAAAAAAAAATCCTTCTGTGAGGGGTCCATATGCCTCTTCAGTCTTCTGGGGGGGGGGGTGTGGTATAGAAATTGTAGAGCATTGTGAAACATTCAGGATACACACAGCCTGCTGCTCCCCTGTCCCTCCCTGTCACCAGGAGTCCTTCTCTTCCTTGGCTTTCCCTAAGGCTGTCAGACAAGGGTTTGGAGTGGGTGTGAGCTTATCTCCACCTGGCTAGTTTTCTTCTTAGACTTGGTCAACCAGTTGAACTATATCTGTGACTCACTCTTCTGTCATATTTTGAGGAGGCAAGTTTGTTAGAACATTCCCTTGGTGAAATTGTCAAGTTGTATAAGGTACATGAAGCATTTACTTAAAAACATACTGATTATGTGAATCCTAACCAGAAGTGTGATTTCTGCTTCAGTTTTTCAAGGGGAGAAAAGACCAGACATTTATTTCTTCATATGCTTCAAAGTTACATAATAACCAACACAACTGTAAGAAGTTACTCTGTTTTGCAGATGGCTCCCTGCCTGTGAGTGTGTGTAGGGGGTTGTGTGTGTATGACTTATGTGGGAGAAGAATGTTCTCTAGAAATTAGGACTCAGGGTAGAGGTAGACAGCTTCATAGGTATGTACTTGACTTGGTTGCTAATTTGCTACCCAGTGAGTCCAGCTTGCAAGGTGCTGTGCTGCAGCTATAACTGGATTTCTGGAGTGCTGTCAGCCCTTTTCTGTTTCTGGAAACTTCTGCTGATAGGAAGTGACTTTGTCAGAATAGCTTTCTGCACTGTTTCTCGATGTCCTCCAGACACAAAGCTATTGTTGTAATGCCATGAGCATCTTTTTCTTCTTGTAGCTTCTAAGTCTGTGTTTAGAGCATGAAAATGCTGAACATTTCCTTTCTAATTCTTTAGAAGTTATGGTAGGCAAGGACCTTCACATATTCAACACAAATACCTTGGACAATCATATTAAATGATAATGGGAAGAATAACTTTCCATTCTTTGTTTCCAAAAATATTATGCTGAAGATTGGGATTAAATAGTCTCATGATTTTTTTTCTTCATTTTTCTATGGATCTAGTTATTACTCACATTTCTCCTTGAGTATAATCCACCTCTTAAAGAAGTGGGAATTGTTACTATTCATTTGAAATAGGGAGAACATATGTGTATTTAACAAGCTTAGCAATGAAGTGACAGCATCTCATCTCTCTCTCTCTCTCTCTCTCTCTCTCTGTAAGTGGTAATAACAAAATTCTATTGTTTTCTGGACCCACTGATTGATAGTACAGATTCATGTTTGAGACTGTGAATATGATTAGGCCTCATTTTTAAAGTGTGGTATCTAAGATCCTTTTTTTTTTTAAAAAAAAAAAACAAGCTGTTCTTCCATGGGATCTATATGGCCAGCTGTTTTTGGCTTAAGAAAGCAAGAAACTCACCACAGTCAATTGACTAACAGGTGGTAATCACACTTATTTCAAAGGACCTCTTAGCCCTCTGTATTCTGTACCACATTCACTTAGCCTGTTTTATAGAGGTTTGATTTGGGTTGTCTTGATCTTAACCCCACCTTTGTAGATTGAGTAAATAAAATCCCAGAAGATCTAGAATGTAGGCATTTAAATATCTATGAATGAGTCATCTCCTAGTCAGGTGGATGATGGAATTAATGTGCAGCTGTGGACACAGATCTCATTCCTATTTTATAGATATTATCGCAATAAAAAGTGGGAAATACAGGTTCTATATTCAACCTGCCCGGAAGAGGTGAGTCCATGATGTATATGGATAAACACTTTCTCCTGAGAGCTGACGCTTTGGGCATGGAAACTGGTATTCCGGACACTCTGGAAACAAGCCTTGTGCACATTGTCTGATTTCATGCTTGTGACAGTTAGATTCCCTTGTTTTCATTGAATAAACTTGAGACCGTGTGAAGAGTCTTATCTGCAGTAACTCCAATAATAAGCAAGGTGACCACATAATTTATCATTGAAACCTGGACTCTTTAAGAGGTAACAGTGGTGCTATTAATGTTTAGGCTAAGATGATAATAAACATAAAAGGATGTAGGATCCCCTGCAAATCAGGTGCTGATTGGGGGTTCAATGCAGATCTCTGATTCTAAAGCCTGCCTGTTCTCCATCACAGGCTGTTGACTCAAGCCACCCATCTACAAATGAATTCATGTGGTGCATGTCAAATGCCCTTCTGAGGATGAGTCCTGTTCTAGGTGTTGAGCCAAAGAAAAACACCCCTAAGCTAGGTAAAAGGTTTTTGGCAAGAGAAAGATGTGCTAGAGGTCTTTCGTGTAGAAAGTGTTTTATCAAGAAGGCAGGTGATTTTTCTTTTCCTAAAATAAATGGTTTTTCATTTATTTTTTAAAAGAACAGATCTGCCTTAGCATTTACAAGAAAAACAAAGTAAGACTCCTAACATCTCATATCCAGGGCAAACATCTTCATAGCCAGTAGCTAAGACAGTGACATTTGGTTGTCCCTTGGTGTCCAGAAGTTATTTTTCCAGCACCCAAAACATAAAGTAGCATAGTGTCTACATCTCACCTATACACATCCTCTCCATGCTTGAAATCATCTCTAGATTACTCATAAAACCTAATACTATGTAAATATTATGTAAATAGTTGTTATATGGTATTATTTGGGGAATAAGAACAAGAAAAAAAGTCTACATGTGTTCAGTACAGAAATTTTTTTTTTTTCCAAAAAATTTTTTTTTTCTGAGTGGCTGAGACTTGAACCCAGGGCTTCATGAATGCTATGCACATGCTTTCCTGCTGAGCTATACCCCCAGCCCTTTTTTCAAATATTTTGTATTATGGATGATTGAATCCACAGATGTGGAACCCAAGGATTTGGATTGTAGTAAATTCTTCAGTACTAAGGCATGTACATACAAATTTACCACCCACTTTTAGCACTGTGTCCATGGCTGTTATTGTCAAGGCAAATTTGTGTGGTATAATCATTTCTAAGAGATGTAGTCTAAAAATCCCAGCCCTTCAATGTAACTACATTCCCCGTCTTGCCCCACTCAGGCTTGTGATGAGCTTTGTGCTCCCGTGAGTGTCAGACATGTGCATGAGAACTCAACAGAGGCTCAGCCTTAAAGATACATGAAGTGCAAGGCTCTTATAAATGCCATTATAACCCAACCATGGAAAGTAATCAAGAGCTTTATGCAGCACACCAGGATTTATTTGTTCACAGTGTTAAGTTCACTGGCTGCCTTCTAAGCCTATGGAAGTGTCCAAGCAGAAGTTTCAGAGTAGAGCAGTTCTGTAAATACCACAGCCTGAAAAAATAAAAGTCCTGTTGGAATGCCACTTGTCATCAGTCTGAAGTGCCAAAGTGACAGGCCATGTAGAGGCCACTTCTGGGAAGCTAGAGCAAAGGGGTGGATGTGCGATATTTATGTACGTGGTTGGAACTTTAGGATACAGTTTTGAACTGAGAGCCATTACTTGCCCTTTGTTGTATATCTAGATTAATGTGGGATCTGCATGTGTGTGATATGCAGGAAGTCCTGGGTTCAAGCCTCAGCCATTTAGAAAAAACTTTTTGGGAAAAATAGAGTTTCTGTCCCAAACATGTGTAGACTTTTTTTCTTGTTCTTATTCCCCAAACAATACCATACAACAACTATTTAGGAATCTTGGAGTATCTAAAACATCTGAATCCCAGGGTAGCAAAATGTAACTTTCTGGTGATGAAGAAAAATCTCCCTCCCATTGGGAGTGATCAGGGAGTCCTGAAGGGGGACCGGAAGGCTCAGGGATTGCACCTGGCCCATGCTTCGCTTGAGCCATATCATGAAGAGCATACCCATATCTGGTTCACTTTGTGAAAGGGTAGACATTTCTTTGGAAGAATGAGAACCCCCAACCATAAGACAGGCAGAAAAACAAAACTAGGTTGGAGGAGAGCCATGAGAAAGGGCAGCAAGGGGAGAAAAGAGCGTGTGGGTGGTGAGCAGCAGCCATTAAAGAGGGAGACGGAAGATGTAAAATGGCTGGGCTGCTGGGGGTGACGTGAAGCTGCTTGGATTAGGCCACCACAAGACACCCACCAGGAAGTCAGGAGATTTGGAGGCTGGTCCCTATGACTAACTTTTTAGCTGGTGAGCCTCTGTCTCTTTCGCCAAAGTGGGTGGGCTGGGTCAGATGTTATCCTGTGTGACTTTAAGCTCTGAAAGTCTTTGGTGCCAAGCCAATGAACTATTCTTGAAGGGCTCTCCAAGACCTGGCTGGCTCCATAAACATTTACCAAGGGCTTATACACTGGCACAAAGGCGACTACAGCTCCAGAATCCCCATCCAGGGTGGGACCCGCCATAAATGCTTCCCATTGCTCCAACTACAGGAAGAATAACTAACTCTTAGAAAGCAGGCATGATGTACTAGACAGTTTTATGGATCCTTTCTGTCAATTTACATCTCTTAGCTCTCAATCTTACCAAAAAAATGAAAGTAGTAGTTAGGCCCTGCTGTTCTAATTTTACACATGAGGAAACTAAGGCATTTAGAGGTGAACTAATGTACCCCACGTCTCATAGCTAACCAGTGGTGAAGACAGGATTTCAACTCAGGGAGCCTGTATAGTTGCTAGGGAAGGCATGTGGTGGTTACACATTTCTTTCTGTCTACACTGCTGTATTGTTAGCTGAGGGCAGTGAGTTTGTCTGCCTTGTTAGCTATTTTATTCCTTTCAAGAGCTGAGTTCAACAAAACCTTCAGGATGTTTTTGGTGAATAGATGAATATATGGGTACGTGGGTGGGTGGATGAGTGGATGCATAGATGGAGAAGATAAACAGGGTCTTTAAAGAACTTACAGTCTAAAGAGGAACACAGACCCATAAGATGCTAGTGTCAGTGAGTTTCATGCAAGAAGGGTACTTAGTACTTAGTCTGATCCACGGCATCAGAGAAGGCTTCAACTGAGCATGAGATGGGTGCAGAATCTGGCAGACTCTGGTGGAAAGGCATTGCACCAGAGGGGGCTGTGTGGGCTGATTTTAGCACTGCCTTGAGCTGTCAGCATTCCCAGAGCACCTCATAGATGGGATACATTAGGGACAGCCTTCCCTGGGAAGGCATTTGGGCTTGATCCTGAGAACAGTGGAGGGTAGGCACCTGCAAAAATTTAAGGAGGAGTGTGGCTTGGGCAGATTTGGATTTTGGATGGTGTTCTGGCCACTGTATGCAAAACAGGGTACAGAATACGATGGGACAGGAAGGACGGGCTGATGTCTTGGTGAGAGATCATGGAAAACTCAAGTCAGGAGGGGAAAGGGTGGCAGGCAGGGAGGTGGTGAGAAGTGCAAGGGCAGGATGATTCTTAATTCAGGGAACACTTTATTCAAGGCACTCTCGGGGTGCTAATGTGTGCAAAGGTGTTCCCATGTAGGTGCATAACCGAGCCCAGAAGTAAAGACCAGAATAAATTGGGGGGGGGGGGGGG
>NW_026000021.1:7614029-7616612 GCF_001458135.2 Marmota marmota marmota
GGGGGGGGGGGGGTTGAGGCCTTGCCAGCATCAGGTAGCAGTGAAAGCCAGGAGAGTGGATGATATCACCTTAAAAAAGTGTTACCCTGGAAGAGCCAGTCCTTTGAAAAATTCTTGCACTTATAGGCTACATTGAAAAGAAATTGGCCGCCAAAGTTGAAAAATGGCTGCTAGAGTAGCCATTCCTGAGCAAGCAGGGCCAAGGGTTTTATGAGACAGGTAATCCTGACCCTGGTGATAACATTTTTTGAACCCTCACTGTATGCCTCACGCATTTTTTTGAGCATTTCGGGTACTTGGTATACTCATTTACTCTTCAAAAAGACCCAATGAGGGGGCTGGGGTTTTGGCTCAGTGGCAGAGAGCTTGCTTTGCACATGTGAGATACTGGGTTCCATCCTCAGCACCACATAAAAATAAACAAACAAAATAAAGATATTGTGTCCATCTATAATTTAAAAATTAAAAAAAAGACCCAATGTAAGTGGTGTTCTGATTCCCATTTTACAGATAAGAAAATTGAGAAGGCATGGAGACACTTCATCACCAGTTATCCATGGTCACATACATCATTTGACCAGAGGTACCGGGAGATATGGGGAGATATGGTGGTGTTGTTTGGATATGAGGCGTTCCCCCAAAACTCTTGTGTTAATACAGGACTGTTCAGAGGTGAAATGATTAGATTATGAGGAGCTGTAACCTAATCAGTGGATTGATTCATTCAAAGAATGAGTAATTTGAATGGATTACTGGCTGCTAACTGTAGGCAGGTGGGGCGTGGCTGGAGGAAATGGGTCATTATGGGTGTAATTTGGGGATTGTATTTTATACCTGGATACTGGAACTCTCTGCTTCCTGGCTGTCATGTACTAAGCAGCTTTTTTTTTTTTTTTAACCATGCCCTTCAGCCATGATGTTTTCATTTTGGGCTCAGAGCAATGGATTTGGCTGACCAGGGACTGAACCTCTGAAGTTGGGAGGTTGGAATGAACTTTTGCTCCTCTTTCTGGTCAGGTATTTTTGTCACAATGATGAAAAGCTGACTAACACATAAGGCCTTCGAGTTTTTATTGCTTTTGTCCATTTGGAAATCTTTGAGGACCTTCCCAAATTCTGCTGAATGAATCAGAGGCTGAGAAGGGAAGGAAGGTGTTGGACCTGTACTGACAAGAGGAAGAAGGTCAAAGGAAGTATGGGTTTGTTTTTTAAGGGGTCAGAGAATTGCTCATAGGCAAGACCAGTTCACAGGGAGATTTCCAAGGCATAGGCAGGAGGGGGCTGGGCATTTCCGGACAGTTGTGAGACGCGGACCAAAAGCACTGAAGAGAGAGAGACTGGAGGAACAAAGCAGGAAGGGCAGAGCTGTTTCAGAATTGGAGAGGGCATTGCTGACTCCATTGATATAAAATGCCCAGGAAAGATAAATCCATACACAGGAAACAGATGAGTGTCATTCCTGGGCCTGGGGAGGAAGACTAGGTTCAGGGTTTCTGTTTAGGGCAATAGAAATGTTTGAAACTAAACAGAGGGGATGGTTGTACAACAAGGTGAATGTACGACATGCTACTGAATTGTACACTTTCTTTTTTATTGGTATTGAGGATGGAACCAAGAGCCTCATGCATGCCAGGCACATGCTCTACCATTGAGCTGAACATCCACCCACCATCTGAATTATACATTTCTAAGTATGTTATTTGAATTTTAATGCAAATATTTTTTAAAAAAATTGGAGAAAGCAGAGGTGAGCAGGGAGTGAGGTGGGCCCTACCTCTGCCCATGCTTGCTCCCTATTTTGTAAAGATGTGTATTCTCAGCATTGCCTAGTCCCTGGTACTTTCTTGCTTATGGAGAGGAAGCACTGTGAGATTTGGTCCTGTCTGGAATGCTGAGCATACAGTGTGTGCTCAGAGAATGTTTTAACACACAAGAGAATGGGGGAGGTAGGGCAATGAGAAAGGTCCATTAATTAGCAGGTGGGAGGAAGCTTGGCTGAGGAGGAAGGGAAATGGAGTTGGCTGAGGACAAGAAAAGTCCTGAATTATTATGCTTACAGACCTGGGGAAAACCAGGGCCTCAGTAACCTGGTCACATTGTTTATGTGGGTACTCTATATTCATTCATTTATTTTTATTTTTTTTTTCTGATACCGTTGAGCTCCCTGAGTACAGAAGGGAATGTAGATTGTGAAGCAAAGCCATAATTTGTTGTTAAAAGGTGGGGATTTTGGTGGGATGATCAGAGAGGTAAGATAAGGATGTGGAAAAGAAGGCACTGATAGTAGATGGTCCAGGGGGCTAAGAGAATCTGGAGGGGAGAGGCGTGGATGACGATAAAATGGAAAGGAATGATTCCAGGACTCTCATGGTGAAGAGCGGGTCACTGACATTGGCAGTGGAGGTGGCTCTTGTGGAGGGAAGTCATTGGGCCTAAGACCTGCATTGTTGCATGTCCAGGGCAGTGAGTTCTAACATTTAGTGCTCGGGGGAGAAGAAAACTTGCATTTTTTTCCCCCCTAAAAATTAAAATCTTAAATTTTACTTAGTTATACGTTGGCAGTAATATATATTTATATATATA
>NW_026000021.1:7616635-7650066 GCF_001458135.2 Marmota marmota marmota
TTATATTTATTTATTTATTTTAAAATGTGTTAGGGTAATGCTTATTTGGGGCTGAAGGGATAAATGATCAAAATGATTTTGAAGGAGGTTTGGGAGGTTGGGAGGGCCTTTGATGTCCTTGGGCCCATGAGAGTGATGTCACACAGGCGACCATGTCCAATGGCTTGTTGAAACAGAGGCCATGAGTCTGTACCACCTCTAGGTTGACCAGGCTAAGCATCCCTTTCAGAAAGGACCTGTGTTTACCCTGGCATGCCTGGCTGTTTACCAATTATTCTTTGTAGGACCATCTTTTCAAATGTTCACAAATGATTTGCTAAATATTCCTGTTTAGAAATTGAATACTCAGGATGTATAATTTCTGGAATCCACCTCAACCTCCCTATTTTTATTTTTATTTTTAAATCAATCAGTTTGCTTTTTTCTCCCTCTTCTTCTCCCTTCCTGGATACATGTTGATATTTCCCCTTACCCTCCAGGAGATAATGACCTACGAAAGTTCTCCCCCACCACTCCCACCCTTAAGAATCTGAGATACAATTTTCCCGAGTCTTAAAATTTGAAGTGAAAATAACTAACAAGGTCTGAGCAGAGTGAGGGGCAGGAGAAGGAGCCTCAAGAGAAGGACAACCCTTTCCAATTCTCATTGCTGTTACTGACCATGTTTCTTCTGGGAAAGTTGCTTAATTGCTCTGACTTTCAGTTTCATTTATAAATTGGAGAGGGGTGATTACTGATCTGATAAGGTAGTGGAAAAAAAATAAAGGAGTGAGTTATGCTTGTGAAAGTCCCTTAAACTTACTAGGACTTAATAATGCCAGTTCTTTCTTGTTCATGACATACCATGCCTCCATTTGTTTTTATGCTCTAGCCTCTTCTACATTTCCACCCTGGTGGGAAAGGTGGTTTGAGAACATAAGGCAAGTGCTGTGACTTTCTGTAGGATTGTCTTCAACATGTCCATGTTATTGGTGAGTCTGGTCTTTTCCATGTGATCTTTCTTTCCTGGTTTCCTTTTTCAACTCTTTATCTGGCATTACGGAGGGTTTGGGGCATTCTTAGTTATGTTTATAGTTTTGGTTAATGTTGAAACAACTCTTTAATGATAAGTCTCCCCCTCCCCATTAAATGGTTAAATGAAGAACTGATTTCATAGTGGGCATAAAGTAAAACTAATGTCACTCCACTCCATCCTGCCCCTCTTCTTTTATCATGATGAAGGGAATGAGTTCTGAGAACTTTTACAATTAAAGTGTTTGAATAGGATCATTTCAAAAGTATCTTAGTAGAGATGAATGAGAACCTTCCTGTTGTCTTTGATGGACATGAGACATTGGGAACCTCCCTAACTTGTTCAAGACATTACATGGGCCAGTGCCTCCTGGTCTGTTGGGTACTGGGGCCTGCAGTTGAGCTTCTTTGGCCTCTGCAGAGTGGTGACTGCTGTTTTGACTGCCATATGCCTGCATTCTGGGTCTGACAATGCCATTCTCTCTTGCATTTTTATTGGAACATTGAATTACTCATGAGAAGTCATTCTGCAGTTAGGAAAGTTTGGTTATGAAGAAAGATTGACTTTTGAGCCACTTAATTCTGTCTGTTTCTAGGAAAAGTGAAGGGATGTCTCCTTCCTACCCCAGGACAATATTTTATTATTTACTTACTAAAAATAAGTACCTTTTAATTTATAGCTGGAATTTCAATCACGAATTTTAATGTAGCTTGGGTTCTCTCTTTCATATACACACTGTTTTTCTCAGAAAATGATTTTGTAACATCAACTGTTTTGAAATTCTTAATCATTTTATTTCTTCATTAGTAAGATGAGATGATGGATGTGAGCATTAGAATAATTTAAGAAAAGAGCCCAGTGCCGTACCCAAAGTATAACAGCCATTCAGTACATAGTTAATGCTATTTTAAATTCAGATTAAATGGGGGAAAAACATTCAGAATCTATTCAGGCAGCATAGCACTGTATGAAAAGGAGCCTATTGATTAAACACTTAGAAAGTTTCAAAAACCCCCCTTTTAAATCCCAAGATATTGGCACTCGTGTGATGGATGTCTCCATGCAGATAAAACAGTTGAGTCTTTTTAGTGGAAGAAACAGGAATCTTTTCACATGACATGGCACTTGAAAAATATTGCTGTAATTAAAACATACAGTGTAGTTAATTTTCAGGAAATGTACATTTTTCATGTCTTGAAGAAACTTTACAGAGTTATTTAAGAGAAAAAAGAGGGATAGTCTACTGGAAATTAGCACTTGATGAGGTTGATATTATTGGCTTTTTTCCTCCCTTCTATTGAAGGTGGTCAAATCAATGCAAGGGTGAGCAAGTCCTATAAGTTCGTTTTCACCTCTCCTCTTCCCCTCCTCTGTACGGAAAAGACTGTGAACTTAGGTGGTGAGAAGTAATCCCCCCCCCCTTTGTTTTTTAATGCATCAAGTTCTAATTAAAATTTGGCCTTTTCTTCAGTTATGGGTATAGACATAAACTAAAGTAGAACAATTATACCTTGGAATCTGAGGAGAATTGGTTCCAGGACCCCTGTAGATGCCAAAATCTGCAGCCACTCAAATCCCTTATATAAAATAGTACCTCCTAGACACATCCTCCCATGTACTTTAAATCATCTCTAGATGACGTATAAGCACTAATGCAATGTAAATAATTGTTATACGGTATTGTTTAAGGAATAATGGCAAGAAAAAATTAGTACAAAAATAATATCCTGAGGGGGATATTTTCAGTCTGTGCTTGGTTGAATCTGAGGATGTAGTGCCCACTGATATAGAGAGCCAGCTGTATCAGGAATACTTTGACCTTTGTCATCTGTGAATCCATATCACATTACTATTGTTGCAGAGATTTCTAAATATTTTTTTCAGTCATCACGACTTCAAAATGATGGTATATAACTGACCCACTTTTGGATCTTGTAACTTTGTGTATTCATAAAGAGGCACTCGTATTACCATATTGCAACTTTAACGTATCATGATAACAAGTCTAATTTGTTTCCCTTACATCCTTTGTGTTTTATTTCATGCATTTCCTGCATTATTTGAAGGAAATACCCAATCACCAGATTGTCAGTGGGGTTCAGGGAATACAAAAGGTTAAGACCCTGCTCTGCCACCTGTGGTCCAAATTTTATTCTGATATTGTCATGGTTCTCAACCATGTCTGCCCACTAGGATCATCTGAGAGAGTTTCAGGAATTCCAGTGCCCAGACCAATTACAGTCATCAGTCCCTTAATCACAGGAATATTTTCCTGAGAACTGTGCCAGCCATTAAGTGATTGTATCATTGTGTGAACATCATAGAGAGTGCTTCCACAAACCTTGTGGGGCTGGAAGTGTAGCTCAGTGGTGCAGCACTTGCCTCAAGTGCATAAGGTCCTGTATTCCATCCTCAGACTGCACAAAACAAAACAAGAACACAAACCTAGTTGGTGTAGGTCAACCACATCATTGGTCCTCTTGTTGTGATACAGAGACACTTGTAAACAAGAGATGGATGAGGTTGCTGCCAGTAAAACATGGCATATTCTTTTTTTAAAAATACAACTAGGAGTACACTAAAATAATGACCAAAGGTATAGTGTAGTAAATACATAAATCAGTAACAGTCATTTATCACGATGGAGCACTATGTGTTGTCTGTAGCTGTATTGCTTTATTTTTACATCCCTGGCAGGATGATGCTTGTTTAAACCAACACCAAGTGATGTGTTCTGCAGTACTTACTTTCCAGCTCCTTTATGATCTTAGGAGACCCCTGTTATATCTGCAGTCCCTCTTCAATAGAAATTCCCTTCCATGGTATGTAATTGTAAATGCAATTCTCTGAGGTGATCCTGGGTGTGAAGTTGAGGCTGAGAATTCTTGCTCTAAATATTCAGATAAATCGGCCAATTGCTTTCTCTTCCTAGTCTTCAGATAAGAAATTAAGTTTCATGTTCATAATAGAATATTGAAACTGAGAGAAAAGGACAGTTCTGCCACCTTTTTATAGATAACTGTTGCTGACAGGTTTTATGCATACACAGCCCTTAAGGGGACACACATGCACATGTATATCCATGATGGGATTATACAGTACAGGTTGTACCACACAGGCACATTGCATATATTTTTTTACTTATAGCTTAGTGAACTTTCACAAATGATTTGTGATTCAAGTTGCCCTTGATTAAAATTCTCTTTGATGTTTTGATTTGCCTAACACTGCGGATCCTAATTCCTCTAGGCTCAGTTCAGAAGTAACTTGCATGGATGCTTATTTCCTTCTTTTAAGGAAAGGCACTGTGGAGGAGACAGAGCAACCTTGGAGTCCCGGCCAATCTGGGGTGTGGGACTGGAGTAATCGATCATCCATGTCAACTTCTTTGAATCTGTGTGCTGATCTGTCAGGTAGAGAGAGATAAAGAATGCTTCCTCAGGGTGGTTGTGCAGTGTATCCAAGGTCAACGACAGGTAGTTATTATCATTATCCTCCTTGATGATTGTATTCCCTAAAGGATTTTGAAATAGCCCATGGGTCCCTCAAAGGTTTTCTTTTTCTTTCTATTAGTAAGCGGGTGGCAGGAAGCAAGGAAAAGCAAAGAAAGAGAAATGATATGTCCCTCTGGGCACCTACTACAGACAGAATTTAGAGGTCCTAAATCCATGCCTTGGGATTGCTATCCTCATCTCCCTGAATTTGAATTTGTGTTCAAGTCCTCGTGGATATTAGCCTTATTGGCTCTTCTTGGCCTAGTACTTTTACCAGGTTAATAAACTTAGAAATGCCCCACTTGCTTATAGACCCACATTTGTACATTTATTCTCACTTGCAAAAGCAATAATGATTAAAATGACAGTCAATGTCAGATCTTTTGGCTAGAATCAGAATTCACATCTGACAGTTTGAATGATGACTAATGAAAGACACAGTTACAGAGGTGCTGGTCCTAGTGAAGATTGGCCAACACATCCTGACTCAGCACTGTGGGAAACCCACACAAGCCTTAGTGGGGAGGGACAAAGGAAGGAAGTCCAATGGCTGGAGCCTAGAGATGGAGAACCAGGGAGGAGGGGCTGCCCAGCAGGAGTCAGGGAAGCCTGGTGCCCAGAGATGTGGCTCCAAAGGAAAAAAGAAAGAGCTGACAAGAAATATCTTGACCTTGTTCACTTTCTTCCAGTGCCCTACTGGGTCTTTATTGGCTGAACCAATGGGAAGCTATCAGGCAGGGGAGCTCAGGTGCTGTAGCCTAAACAGAATAACCAGGTAGTTGGCAGAGAGACTGTCAAATGCTCAGTACTATGGGAAGGGCCTGACAGAGGGCTGAGCACTCGGGTGGCACGCATTTCCACCACCTTGCCTCCTAGGATTTGCATGGTCCCTGTTTGCTCCATCTTAAAGAGGCATGAGCAAGGCCACTAAGATAGAAAGACAAGGAGGAATTGTATTAGGTACCAAAAAGCAAAACTTCCACATCCTGATGTGATTTTTCCTAAGCTCTGGCTCTCCCAGTTCCCTGTAGAGAAGTTCTCCAAGTAGACCATCATCTGTTTTCCCCATCCCCCCACCCAGAAGCAGCCCACATCACAGTCTTTAGTTAACACTGGACAGGTAAGATACTTAAGGAACCAGCAAGTAGAGATTAATTTGGGAACTTCCTCTTATTTCTCCTGACATCTGTGCCTGCAGATTCCCTGAGGCTACCTATGGCAGCTAGATAGTAGACCACACTGGTGCTGGATCCTATTCATCAGCTCTCTCTATAGATTGGGCTTCTCAGAGCTAGAGGGACAAGTGGACCGCCTCTATAATTTCAGTTTTTTGAGTATGTTTCAGAGTGAGAAAATGCATAATCCAGGATGAGCAACCCCATAGAGAATTTTCAATGTTTACATGTAAGAACTGAATTACTTTTGAACACAAAGAAGCATAATGCAATGTAATCATGCTTTTCACAATATAGCTTATAGGAGTCTCAAAAATATAGAGCCATAGGACACTTGGGGTGGTGTGGCCTAGCAAAGGGATATACCCTCAAAGTTATATGACAGATATTTTCTGCTTTTAATTCCATGATTGTGGGTATCTTTGAAGAGCTCAGTAACTCCAGTGGGAGAAAGTATCAGAAGTCTGAATCTGAGGCAGTTTGAGATGGATTTTTGCCAAAACTATACCTCATCTCTTTATGCTCTATATAAGTTGAATATCTCTGATCTGAAAATTCAAAATGGAAAATTGCTCCAAAATCTGAAACTTCTTGGGTGTCGACATAATGCCATCAGTGGAAAACTCCACAACTGACCTTATGGGACCTGTCATAGTCAGAATGTACACAGGCTAAAAATATTGTTTAAAATTACCTTCAGGCTATCTATGTGTAGAAGGTGTATATATATAAAGCCTAAATGAATTTTGTTTAGATATGGTCTTCATCCTTCATGCTAGAATGCACATGCAGAATCCAGAAAAATCCAAAGCCTTAAATAATTCTAGTCCCTGGCATTTTAGATAAGGGGCACCTTATCTAAAATGTAAACTTACAGCAACAGCTGTAAACTTTGTTTCCTGTTGCCTTTAGGCCTTCTCAGACCCATGCTTGGAAATATTCAAGGTTGATGTATGTCTGCATTTTGCATAAGTTAGGAGGCCAGTCAGACTGTTGTTGAGCAGAGTCTGGCTCACTGCTCCGATGACACTGTCACCAAATGTCGATCCTTTTAGGTCACTGTTAGTCGTTAGAAACTTCACCAAAGAAAAAGAAAGGATGTGTATGAGTTTTCTGTCACTGTGACAAAATTATCTGAGAAAATAAAAAAAAAAAAAAAGAAGAAGAAGAGGGAAGCTTTTTCTTGGTTCATAGTTTCCAAGGGTTCAGTCCATGGTCAGTTGGCTTCATTGCCTTTGCGCCCGCAGTGAGGCAGTACCTCAGGGCAAGGAGCAAGTGGGTGGAGTGAAGCTACTCACCTTGTAGCAGCAGAAAGCAATGAAAGAAAGGAAGAGACAGAGGTCCCAATATCACATTCAAGGGCATGCCCCCAGTGATCTAACTTCCTTCTACAAGGCTCCACCTCCTAAAGATTCTACAAGTTCGAAATAGTGCCTCTGGCTGGGGCCCAAGCCTTTAGCATGTGGCTTTAGAGGCTGACATTTAAGATTCAAACCATAACAAAAGGTAAACATAAAGTTAAGGTCTTCTTGATATTTTAAAAATAATGATTATGCTAAGTGAAGCTAGCCAATCCCTAAAAAACAAATGCCAAATGTCTTCTTTGATATAAGGAGAGTAACTAAGATCAGAGTAGGGACGAATAGCATGAGAAGAAGATTAACATTCAACAGGGATGAGAGGTGGGAGGGAAAGGGAGAGAGAAGGGAAATTGCATGGTAATGGAAGGAGACCCTCAGGGTTATACAGTGGAGGGGGTAGAGAGAGAGGAGGGGAGGGGAGGGGAGAGGTGGGGAGGGGGGAGGGTGGAGGATGGGAAAGGCAGCGGAGCACAACAGACACTAGTATGGCAATATGTAAATCAATGGATGTGTAACTGATGTGATTCTGCAATCTGTGTATGGGGTGAAGGTGGGAGTTCATAACCCACTTGAATCAAAGTGTCGAATATGATATGTCAAGAAATTTGTAATGTTTTGAACAACCCACAATAAAAAATTAAAAAAAAAAATAATGAACTGTTTGATGAAAAAATTGAGGTGCTAAAGACCTGATACAGAGAGTGAGCTGTGCCTGTTTCCAAGATTCACACAGATATGACTGAGATGATCTTCTTTGTTTTAAATATCTGAATAATTTTCTGACTTGAGCAGTGTATCAGCAGTGCATTAATAAAATAGGGCAGCACTTTGTCTACCTCAGATGATCAAAAGAGGACCAAAGAAGCTTGTTAAAAAGGTAGATCTCTGAGACCCCATCCTCCAGGCTTGAAGTCCTCATTTTTAACCAATCCCCCAAGTGATTCAATAAACACAACTTAGGAAGCACTGTAACATGGGAATATTGATCCCTTTAAGCCTTTTTTAAGTTGCTGAGGCTCGATCAGGAGACCTTTGATCTTTTTCTTTTCTTTTTTTTCCCCCCACTATTAAATCTGTATTATAAAATCCCTCTGGACCTTCTTCTCGACTAACAGTTTTGGCCTCTGTACTTTAGGAAGCCTGTCACCAGCAGGACAGATGCATAAGAAATTATATTTCCCTGGGAGGGTTCCTGGTGTCACGTGGTGGAAGATGCTGTCTTGTTTAAAAACAAAGAAATAAAACCCTTCATTGAACCCGGTGGTCTTCCTGAAGAGGTCAGAGAAGTAATCCAGTGGTGTCTGTTTGTTTCTAGCCTGTGTTGTTATTAATCCTGTTATGAATGATAATGCCTTCCATTTACTGGCTTCCTGTCTCAGAGGAGTTTTCTGTATTGCCTGCTAGACCCTGCTGGGTGATTAAGCCACTCACTCAGCATCTTACAGGCCACTCGAGGACTATTTGCTTATAGCAGACGGCTGTATTTCTTGGAGCCTTCACTGAGTAGTGCGTTAACTGTTGCTTATGGCTCCTGGGGAAGGGAAGGCCCTGTGCTATGGGGGTTGAGGCCCAGAGAGACTAGTTTGTCTTGCCCATCCCATCCCCTTACACCCTTAGAAGCTTCTTGGCCCCTTTGAGTAGGGCAAGGGCATGGCTATACCTCCCTTTGGTTAAGGCTCATTATCCTACAGGGGAAAAAGATGCAGTGACCTACTTAATAAGAGGTATTTAACTTAATATTTTGGTAAAAAAAAAAGAGAAAGACAGCAATTTTTACTCAGCAGATTTTATAATTTCAATTTACAATACAGAGATCTGTGGCCTATTAAGGCAGCCAGTGCAGGGGAGGAGAACATGGAAGGAATGGATGGTGAATGGACACCCGCTCCAGAGGAGTTTCATGGGGCACCTTGCCCACTTTTGTGGTATTCGACGACGAAGCCTTTGGAAACTTTGAAATCCAGGTGGCCTTTTCACAACCATAGTGCTAAGTGGGGACTGTGACTTATTTACAGAAGGAAGCAGTCCTTCCCTGATCTCTGCCCACCCCTGCATTCTATGTTCTCTTCTGGGGCCTGCTGGATGCCACACCTGTCCTGTCCCTGTAGTGACTAGACGTGGAGGTCAGAGGGCACATGAAAGGGTCATCCGGGGAGGAAGAAGCCCAGCCCTAGTTAGACCCATCACCTGGTAAGGCACAGTGGCCTGTTGATCAGTTGGTGGGTTCTAACTGCCAGCACATGTGCCCATGGCTTGGATTCTTAGGTTCTGTAAGCCTTTATCCCCCCCTTGACATACACACAGGTATGCACACACCCTTTGTGTTGAAAGACAGGTGACAGGACCACATCCCTCAGACTCAATATGTAACCCAAGGAAATGGATGTATATTAGACCTTTCCAAGAACATTTTACCAAAGAGAGGACTTTTCTGGAAATGTAAGTTTTTCTGACAGATGGCTGCCATCCTCTCTGTAGTGGGCTGGGAGATAATCGAGGTAATTGAGAAGTTCCACATGATAAATGTCAGCTAGAAGCATCTTGTTGCATCTAAGTTTGAATCTGGTCAGTGTTCCCAAGGGTACTGCAGTGGGTGTCTTAGCCACCTATGGCCTTTCCTAGTGAAAATGGCATCCATTTTGTACCAACAACAGACTCTTCTCTCCAGGTGCCGACGTGGTTATAACTGGCTCTGGTTGAAGAGGCCAAGTGCTGATATTTCTATCACAGTTACAGCCCTGTGTTTTGGGTTAGCTCTTCAGGATAAGAACTTTTTTCAGCCATTACTCATATTCTCTGGTAGAAGGTAGGGAGGGTGGGGGTTAGGATGAGCTCTCCATTTCCAGAGTCAGGAGTTTCAGACTGTGTTTAGCAGTCCTTAAGATCATCTCCCCTCTCTCTATCATACAGGTATTTCTGTTTGTCTGTATCTGCTGCCACCACTCTCGCTGTTTCTTGCCTGGAAGATACAGTGGCCTCAACTTCTGTTTCCTCTTCCCTATCTACACAGCATCTAAAGTGAGCTTTTGAAAAATGCAGACCAGATCATTGTCATTGTAGGCTTCTTCACTGTCCTGCAGAATGAGGAAGGAGCTCAGAACTTGGGCTCTGAATTTGACCTGAGTTGAGTTCCAGTCTTTTCCTAACCGGGTAGCTTGGGCAGCCTAATTGACTCTGTCCTTATCTATGACATGGAAGGATTATGATAAAGAAAACCACTATGTGGTGTGTTGTAAAGATAACATTTTTTAAAAATGTGGACCACTTAGGATAATGCCTGGCACATAGTAAATGCTGAAAAATATGTTGTTGTTTTTTTTCCCTCGGTGCTGGAAAATGAACCCAGGGCCTTGAGTATTCTAGATAAGTGGTGTAGCACTGGGCTACGCCTCCAATTCCTAGTTGTTATATTTATTGTTTAGTATTCTGCCTGCCTAAAATTTAGGAATACACTTATTAAGCTTAGTCTCCAACATAGCATCTTTTTTTTTTTTTTTGCTTTTGCTTTTTAATTTGTTTTTTTTTTTAGTTATTCATGACAGTAGAATACACATTGACACATCATACACACATGGAGTATAACTTCCCATTCTTTCTTTTAATTGTTCTAATACTTATACATGACAGTAAAATGCATTTTAACACATCATAAACAAATGGAGTATAACTTCTCATTCTTCTGGTTGTACATGATGTAAAATCACACCAGTCATATAGTCATATATGAACATAGGAAAGTTATGTTTTATTCATTCTACTATCTTTCCCATTCCTGTACCTCTCCTTTCCCACAATTCCTCCCCCCTCCAATCCTCTGAACCTCCACGTTTCCCCCCACCCACTGTGAGTCAGCTTCCGCCTATCAGAGAGAACATTTGGCCTTTGTTTTTTTGGGGTTGGTCTATTTCACTTAGCTAGTCTTCAGTTCCATCCATTTACTGGCAAATGCCTTAATTTCATTTTTCTTTATGGCTGAGTATTGTGTATGTGTACCACATTTTCTTTATCCATTCATCTGTCGAAGGGCACCTAAGTTGGTTCTATAGTTCAGCTATTGAGCTGCTATGAACATTGATGTGGCTGTGTCACTGTAGTATGCTGATTTTAAGTCCTTTGGGTACATGCCGAGGAGTGGGATAATTGTGTCAAATGGTGGTTTTATTCCAAGTTTTCTGAGGACTCTCCATACTGCTTTCCATAGTGGTTGTAGTCCCACCAGCAATGTATAAGTGAACCTTTTCCCCCACATCCTCACCAACATTTATTTTTACCTGTATTCTTGATAATTGCCATTCTGACTGGAGTGAGATGAAATCTCAGTGTAGTGTGGATTTGCATTTCTCAAATTGCTAGAGATGTTGAACATTTTTTTCACATACTTGTTGACCGTTCCGTGTTTCTTCTGTGAAATGCCTGTTCAGTTCCTTTGCCTATATATTGGTTGGGTTATTTGATTTTTTTGGTGTTAAGTTTTTTGAGTTCTTTATATATCTCAGAGATAAATGCTCTGAGGTGCAGGTGGCAAAGATTTTCTCCCATTCTGTAGGTTCTCTGTTCACATTCTTGATTGTTTCCTTTGCTGTGAAGAAACTTTTTAGTTTGATATCATCCCATTTATTGATTCTTGATTTTTACTTCTTGTGCTTTCTGAGCCTTGTTGAAGAATTTGGTTCCTAAGCTGACATGATGGAGATTTGGGCCTACTTTTTCTTCTTGTAGGCGCAGGCCCAAAGCCTAGGTCCTTGGTCCACTTAGATTCTAACATAGCATCTTAATCACACCTGTGAGGCCTGTATGTCCCAACACCAGAGGCTGTTTCCAGCTTGTTTTGCAACTCCTCCTGCTTCCCTCTGTTTCTTAGCTATTCTGGATGCTTTCAGCATTTCTGTCCCTGAGGCACCAAGCTCTTTCCTGCTGCAGGGCCTTTGCATAAGCTTTCCTTGGGCTGAGAATGTTGACTTCCTTTTCTCTTTGCCTAGCTAACTCTTGTTCCTCCTTTATATCTCAGGTGAATTCTCCCTTTCCCAGAAAGTCCCCCTCAACTCCAAGGTGAAGCCACCCCTCATCATTCTCCACTATCCTCCCCTCCACATTCTTTTGTTTCACAGTGTGATTGTGTTTTCATTGGTTAAGTTTCCTGGGTTCGAATCTGTTAGCTCCCCTATGCTGTAAGCTCCACAAAGCGTGGCTTGGGGCACAAGAGTTAGCATAAGTCAGGCCTAAGCAGCTTCATGTGTGAGGAATGAATCCCATTCCCCTGGTTGAGCTTGTGTGCTTCCTGCGTGGGTCAGTCTTCTCTATACTATGGAGTGTTTATTTCAGAGACACCATTTCTGAATATATTCCTAGTTCACAGATCATTCACGGGAAAAGGGGGTTCTCCAGTTCTAGCAGGTACCAGAAATACCTGGAGGACTTGTCAATCCACAGCTCTTTGAGTTCACCCCCCCCCAGGGTCCTTGATTCTGAAGACCTGGGTTGGAACATTTTTCAGGTGATTACAGTGCTGCTTATCTGGGGATCACTTTGAAAACCACTGGTTGAGAGAGCAGAACAATTACTCTCAGATGCCTGATGCCTGTTACTGGCCGCTGACCCCCTCCTGTAATGTTAACAAGAAATAAAAGGCTAGAGAAAAGCAAGGCATTGGCTTGGTGTGGGCCATCCACGTGAGCTGGCTCTGTGCCGTCCTTGTGGACCCCAGGGTGGAGAAACCTCTTCTTCCCACTTCTTAGTTGCTCAGATGGTAAAATTGTTGGGTAGAAAGGACTGAACTTCAGGTACCCCCAGGAGGATACTGTTTTAATGGAGCTCCTTATAACCAGGTGGTAAAACCCAAAGCAAGAATTGCGCAGCCATCAAGGATGACTCCTTCCTCTAGAAATGCCCCTCTCAAAAGCCTCTTTTGTTAGTGCTCTATGTCCCTCTTCGCAGACTGAGAGCCACACAAGAGCTTTTAGGCTTACTAGTAGTGACCCTGGAGCAGGTTGTCTCTAGGGTCCCTTTGGTCAGCCCCACCGTAGTCTTCACCTGTGGGGCTTTTCTTGGGCTCCACCGGGCTCCTCATCCCAGCTGTGCTGTGCAGGGAGATGGTATGGCTGCAGCGCAACTGACTTTGGAATGAGATGTATCCAGGTTTAATGCTGTTCCTGGCAGTGTGCCATCAGGTAAGTAGCTTTTTGCAGGTTTCCTTGTTCTATAAAATGGAAATGATGACATCTAGGGAGGCTTACTCTGTAGGGGTTAAGCAGAACCTCCAGATATAGAGGAATCAAGTTTTCAGGTTCAAGTCCTGCTAGTCCTTACTGTTTGACTGGGAGCACGTAGTTGAATCATCAAGCTTTAGCATCCGCCTTTGTCTTGTGGGTGTTCAAATGGCACCTACCTCATAGGGTACTCGGGAGATGATATACCTGTGAAAACTGGCAGAATCCAAACAAAGTCTGCAGTTAATTTCTTGGTTTCCATCATGGTTATATAAGACATTAAAGTCAGGAAAGACCATTTTCCCACCTAGTGTCCTATAAAAAGGTCCTAGGGTTCCTTCTTCCTCCCTTTCCCTCACCTCTTTTCTCTTGCCTGCTAAATGAATCTCTGGAGGCGGGAATGTTAAATCACTGGAAGCATGACAAGGTTGCTTAGACAAAAAAAGGCGGCTGGTTCTTTGTACCAGCTCACAAAGTTAGACAGTCACGTTCCTTCTAATAGCAGGTGAACAGCAAACATTTGTAGAGGGCTTTGGAGTTTTTACAGAGCACATTTACATGATCTAATTTAACTGCATAATGAACCAGTTAGTTCCGCTACTGATAAGACACCACCAGGATGGTGGGGGCAGGATAAGGACTCGAATGGAGCACTTTTGTAGCTCTTCTCCTCACATCACTGTGTCCCTAGATGATTGTTTTGTTTGTAGGATGTGTTAGGGTTTAGATATAAGGTGCCCCCCAAAAGCTCATGTGAGAGACAATGCAAGAAAGTTTAGAGGTGAAGTGATTGCGTTATGAGAGCCTTAACCCAATCAGTGCTTAGTCCCCTGATAGGGATTAACTGGGTGGTAAGTGTAGGTGGACAGTGTGGCTGGAGGAGGTGGGTTTCTGGTGTGTGTGGGGGTGCCTTTGGGGATTATATGTTTTGTCCCAAGTGAGCAGGGCTTAGTCTCTCTCTGATTGCCAAATCTTGAGCTGCTTCCCTCTGCCACACACTTCTGCTATGATGTCCTGCCTCACCTCAGCCCAGAGGAGTGGAGTTGGCCATCTATGGACTGAGACCTCTGTAACTCTGAGCTCCAAATAAACTTTTCATCCTCTGAAATTGTTCTTGTCAGGTCTTTTGGTCACAGTGGTGAAAAAACTGACTAAAACAGGGTAACATATCTTTTTAAAAGCTCCTTAAGGGATTCTAACATCCTTCTTCCCACTCTGCCCTTCAAAATGACTGCTCCGGAGAAGTGTTGGTTTCATGGTTCCCAAATTGCTTTAGAGTTATCTGGAGAGAGAAAATGCAGATGCCTGAGCCACATGCTGCTGTCCCCCCGGCCCCCCCCCCCCCCCCCCCGCCAGGAAGGGAGTGGATTTCCACCAAATAAATCAATAAACACATTTGCCTGACTAGCATGGCAAAGGGGTAAAGGGAAACCTCAGTTTCCATGCCTGTGAAATGCAGCCCAGCTTGCTCAAGCCAGGTGTGTGGGATGGTGAGGAGGCTGGGTGCTGGTGCTGGGTAGGTTGAGGGGCGGGAAGGATGGGACCCCAGCCTTGGGTAGACACAGCTGTGCCTCCTCATCTCCCCCAGCATCCAAGGCTCCAGAGAGCAGAAGGACAGGTGGTAAAGAGGCTAGCTAGTGCAGCTGCAGTTTGACTGTAGTCAGGGTTTGTATCCTGGGTTCCCCACCAATCAGCTGTGACTTTGAGCAGGTTACTTTAACACCCTGCGTGCTTTAGTTCCTTCACTGCAAATGGGGTGAATAGAGGTCCTGAAAGAGGTTTGGTAAGTCTCATAGACACCAGGGGCTGGTTGGTGAGCATTCAGTAATAATGCACAATGCTGCTCTGCTGTGATCGTTAGTGTCATATGACGCTGCTGGTGAACTTCAGGCTAGGAGCTTGCAGAGGATCTGAACTGACTTAATAGTTTTAGCAAAGAACTTCTGCAAGCCCCGAGGCAGGCAGGCTTTGGCTGGGAAGGAATAAGGGACAGCTGGAGGTGGTGGCAGTTGGTGAGGAAACTTGGAACTGCATGCAGGGTTGGGATGGTCAGTGGATTCCCAGAGAGTTTTCTAGACCCTGGTGAAGGATGGATTCTAACAAGCTTTCCTCACCCTGTTCCTGGCCCTGAGTGAGGCTGGGCTTAGGTCCTGTCTGCTTGGCCAGTGCCTTGCCTGGACTGCTGGGGCCCCCGGGGCTAGGCTGGGCTGGGCTGGGGAGCTGTGGGAAGGAAGTGAAGTCATTTTTTGGCTTTGTGTATTCAGACTGTGGCCTAGAAGATGCATTTTTCTGGTGGGAACTTTGTTACCTGGTAACTCATTTAACTTCTGAATGCTGGCCTCCTGCCCTCCAGCCTCCCCTTGCAATGAAGGACCTGAGCCAGGGAGGCCCCCCTGGGTCCCTGGACTCCAGCATGGTCCAGGCGGAAGCCTGGGGCCCTTGGGCAGTGGGGAGTAGCATCCTCATGACTCTCTTCTGGTCTAACTTCCCTTCAGAATTTTCAAAAACTTGCAAATTGGTCTGAAAGCGTAGGATTTATTTTTCTTCCTAGTGTGAACGTGATCTGGCTGGGGCTGCTTTTCATGGAATGGTCACATTTCATCTTCCTGTTTTGAGTAGTGTTTCATGCTTTGGGTTCTTTGTTAGTATTATTTTAATCGTAGATTTTTAAGGAAACTATATTGTGAGGCATTTTGGGGCATGCTTGTGACCCTAGCAACTCGGAGGCTGAGGCAGGAGAATGATAAGTTCAAGGCAACTTCCGTGACTTAGTGAGATGCTGTCTTGAAATAAAATTAAAAGGGGCAGGGACGAAGCTCAGTAATAGAGTTCTCACCTAGCATGCGTGAGTCCCTGGATTTGATTCCCAGTGCTACACACACACACACACACACACACATACACACACATACACACATACACAATCAAAAGAAAACAACCCAGTAGTACCAGTGTATCCTCCTTTCAGGAAAGATCTCACTAGTACCAAGTGTAAAATATGTGTAATATTATTTGGAGTTTGGTGAGGTGGTAACAGTGAGAACGTTATAAAGAATGGGTCTCCCCACAGCTTTTGATGTAATTTTCTTTCACTCAGATTTAAGACCTTCCCCTGTCATCCAGGGGAATTGTCAGCTAAAATCTTTTGGGGACTTGCCTTAAGAATTTGACTGGAAAGAGGTAGTAGGGACATAAGCAGGGAGAGTGAGGGAGCATTTCTAGTTGTTAGGGAATCACATGATTTAAAAATCAGATTTAAATCAGTATCACTAATTGAGTTGCTTACTGTGTACTGGAAACTTTCTATATTTCCCTATTTAATCCTTAGACTAATCCTTTAAGATTATTTCCCTTTATAGTTGAAGATACTGTTATATGTCACATAATGACCTTAAAGTCAAGTCAACAGTGGTCTGAATAATACCTTCATAGTTCTATAAGATTATACCACTTGCCAGGCACTTGCAATAGCAACACCTGTAATAACAACTCTCCAGGAAGCTAAGGCAGGAGGATCACAAATTCAAGGCCAGTCTGGCAACCTCGCAAGAACCTGTCTCAAATAAGAAAAAAATCATAAGGCCTTTTTATTTATTTATTTATTAGCTTGGTCATAGAGCGTACCTGGGCTGCATCCCCAGTACCCGGAGGAAAAAGAGACTATATGTCACCTGGTAATGTCTCAGCCATCTCAGTTCATTTTAGTACACACTGTGATGCTCACACAATGATGAAATAGCCTGACGGCACCTTTCTCAGAATGTATCCCTGTCATTAAGTGACACACAATGTACTGAAGCTGGGTGGTTGAATATTTCCCCAAGGTCCCTCAACCAGGATTTGAGCTGAGTTGGAATTTGAACATTGGTCTCAAACATGATTTCTATGCTGCATTATTGTGCCCTTAAGGAGACTTAATGGGAGAACAGGAGGAGGAGAGGCAACATTCATTGAATGCTTGGTGGGTGGGAAGTACCCTGTTAAGTGCTTTACCATTATCTCCTCCACCCTTCGACCTTGTGGAGAAGGTACTAATAATGATATTACCGCTGTTGAATAGAGAATGAAACCAAGGTTTAGATGTTAAGTGCCTCGCAAACTGTGTATTGAAGAGGGCTGGACTTAGTGGTCCAGGTATCTACTGTCAGAATAATGAATGTAGAAGCATGAATAGAAGCTATAGTTTCAATGGATTGTCAAATATTTGTGGAGTGTGGATTTTGTGTAAGATTATGCCTGAAATACTCTTCAGAAATACTGAGAAGTGTAAGACATGCCCTGCTCTTGGGGAACTGACAGTCTGGTTATGGGAGTTACTACACCCAAAAGGGAAAGTTTGGGTCCCTGCAGGGTAGAGAGTTGTGTTGTGATAGAGAAAATAATATGGCAGTGGTAAGAGAGAGTCTACCTTAAGTCTAGGGACTTAAGCAAAGTAGCCCTTCCTGATTGAGGAAGATCACATTTGACCTTTGAGATGGGTGGTGTCTATAAGGCACCTTATTGATGTGGAAAGGGCCAGCTGGCCAGTGGTTTCATCCAGCAGGTGTTGAGTGAACTGTTGTGGGGTGGGGTGGGGCTGAGGCTGGGAAAAGGCCCACCTGGATAGAAAACTGTTATGAGCTCCTGGGTAGGAAATAGTTAAGGCAGGAACCCTTAGTTATGCAGTTGGCTGTGGTCCTTAAGCAAAGGTGAGCAATGCTGAGAAGAGAGGCAGGAGTCCCTGAAGTGATTGAGTTGACTGTTGACAAACAGGAGATGGGGGCATTTCTCCAGTGTTAGAAGACTCTAGGAGGAGCATTTAGCCCCCTCCCCCCACACTACAATGGATTAATTGATTTGAATTTATTAGAAAAATTTCCAGCTTGGTTTCTTGTCCTAGTTCCCCAAAGGTTCCATTCATTGTCTTAGTGAGAGGCCCAGGTCTGACCTTTGTTCTACTTTTAGTCTGGGACTCAAGGGGAATGTGAAGGTAACCTAAAGGAGTTGGCATGCTGGCGCTTAGGGCCACAATTTCAGAGACCTGTGTTGGCAGCCATGAGAGTGGTTTTTGGTGGGGAGGTCAGTCCTACTGGACTACACACAACACAGCAGGAGGATGGTGGGAGGGGTAAAGCAATGGAAAACCATCGGGGAGAGAAGTGAATGCCAAGTGCAGAAAACTTGTAGGTCATAACAGTGAAAGGTGGGTTTAGTGACCTTGCCTTTCTATAGCTGTGGCTGACTCCAGCTGTTCTAGTCCAACAGGAACCCAACACTATTTTAGGATCCTTTCTCAAATTGAAGCTATCTCCAGAGTTTCTTAGGTTTTTAATTTGTAGAAATATTTTATCATAACGCTTTTAAATTTTGTTTTATTTTTAGTTGATAATAATCGTATACAATGTGAGTTTTGATACATGTTTTTACTGTGGCCTGGAAGTCTATTAAATAATTCTTTCCACATAGCCTGCTGTCAGATCATCATCAACAAAAGCTGGTCTCTTGTTCCAACTTAAGTGAATCAATTTAGAGAGTGAGTGGGAAGAAATAGTGACTTGAGGGTTGTTCTCCAACATTGCTTTCTGTAACAATTAGAAACAAGAGACCAAATTTAGGGAACTTGTCTTTCTGAGGCTGTCCAAAGACTAACTTCTCACCTGGAAAGTGTGCCTCAGGGATGCACCTGCATGGGTGGTCATGCGTGTCTGTGGTTTGTGCTTTCTGTCTCCAGAGGCAGTTGCACAGGTTGCATTCTTCCTGAGCAGAAGGACTTTGGAAGGTTTTTTATTGTCTCTCAGTTCTGATGCTTTCTGTTCTATGAAGTCAGTTTACTTGCTTAATTGATGAGTTTGTCAAATGACCTAACTGCTCAAGGAATGCTGTTCCTTGAATTTACAACCTGAAGACACACGGGCATGGCCGCCATTAACCTGATGAGGCCCTTAATTAGTTTTGTGGTGCAAATAATCTGTCCTTCAAGATATTGGTAAAGACATAAGATGAGAAGATGTAGTCCTGAAATATCTCTAAACTAACACTATCTAGCAGAACTTTCCATGATGACTGGGAATTTTTTCTAACTTCACTATCCAGAATGGTAGCTACTGGTCCCATGTGGCCATTGAGCTCTTGAAATGTAGCTAATGCATCTGAGACATGGAATTTTAAATTTTCTTTAATTTTAAGTAGCCATTTGGTAAGTGGCTCCCGTGTTGGATACAACTGCTATAGCTGATGGCCAGAGGTAACCAATTATTGCATCTAGCAGTAGGAGTTGGATATAGATCCTGGTTGGTCAGGATTGTTTCTGTGAAGTGTTTGAAAACATAGGATATCTAATGGACACTGAATGACTTAATAGAAAAGCTGGGCATGATGGTGCAGATATGTAATCCTAGTTATGCAGGAGGCTGAGACAGGAAGGTCACAAGTTCCCTTGCATATGGCAGATTCTCACTGTGGGCATTATCATAAATAGGATTTCCATGCATATGAAAAATTATCACTGTGGGGCCAGACTGGATTCTTACTCCTTTTCTTCCTATGTGCTGATGAGGGCAACGTGTCTCTTCCTATGTATTGGACTAGGAGTCCTGAGATCATCATTAGGAGAGTCTATATAAGACAAGGAGAAGAGTGTAGAGAGGCTGAGTGATATGCAGAGGGACCCTTGGAAACTGGGGAATTGTAGCATGATGAATAAATCCAGGTCTTTAGTCAATGTTAAGGGCATAAGTTTATGGTGCGTAGTGTAATCTTCAGAATTCCACTTCTATTCTCCTCCCTTCTCAAAAGAGTATTAACCAGAGTTTACAGTTTAAACACTCTGTTTCTGGGCATTAATATTTACATGGCACTTTGGACACTTCTTAGAGCTGATTCCATTATCATTTCCTTATCTGGGCTCTCTATTTACTTGGAACACTTGAGGTTGATTTAGTATCTTACAAGAACTGAGCATTGTCTCCCAGACATCATTAATCTCGCCTTTCTTGTCCAGCCTACGTGTGAAATTAATCACAAAGGAAAGGAAATTAATAACATGTCGGTGTTCACAATTCATCAGGAGACCTCACAGCAGGTATGAAATTACCTCCTCTGAATTAATATACACCTCAACAAATTAAAGGTAGAGAAAAAGTTTTATTTATTGTTTAGGAAATGCCCCTTTAAGTTTCTGCTTCAATAATTACTTAAATTAGATGATGGGTGGTGTCTGGGAAGATGATATAATATTGCAAGTTCACCTTAGTACCCATAGAAAATGTTAAATCAACATTTTTCCCCCTTCATGCATATTTCTCTTAGATAAATGAGAAAGCCACATAGTGGATGCATACTTCTCATCAACTGAAAAAGGTTTTCCCAAAGACATGCAGTTTTGATCTCTATTTAAAATAAACTAAATTGGATCCCAGGTTCTGTTTCCTGGTTATGACATGTGGTAAGATTGGTTTCAAAGGATACATTATGATGAACACATTACGGAAAAGAATGGAGTATTAGAATTATAACACTTTATTACAGCTTTTACTGAGGGCAATAAAGGACAAGTTTTTGTTCCTAAAGTGTTCCTGTAATTACATCAGAAATAACAGGCAGCACTCAACTTCCATTAGGGGTGTGAGAGAAGGATCCTTACTATTTAAGCGATCACAGAAGGTGCTGAATGAATCATCCTCGGTCTCATAATGAGGAATTAAAAATAGAAACAGTTGACGTCATCCTATTGCAAGTTTGTAAGAAGCAGGAAAATGCCAGATAGTTTAAGGAGAAGAGCTATCTGAATTAATGGTCTAGCCCACCGGTTCTCAGACTTCAGTCTGTTTCCAAATCACTGACTGCTGGGCTCCGTCGAACATGCTTTATCTGGGGACTGTTTGAAGGAGAACAGGGTGTTGTAGTTTCTCAGCCACCAGATCACCATCCTTGTCACACCTGCCTGACAAAGTAGCTGTTGGCAAAGTCAAAGTATAACCCATCTGGCCCCACCTGCTGCTTGGTTCCAGGCTGTGCACTGGATCTAGAACTGCCATTTTATTAATTTATTACTCTAATAATTTATTACTCTCTTAGAGGAACTGCAACCACAGACATAATAACAGCTAGTGTTTGTAGTAGACTTAAGAACTCTTTGAAGCCAGGCTGTGCGCCTGGGCCTTAACTCATGAATCCCCATTCTCTGACTAGGTCCCGTGATGACCACTGTGGGAGACACAAGAAAATAGGCTTGGAGAGTCCCTTGGTTGCTATCACATGGTTTGTGGATTTAGAGTTCTGTATTTGAGCCCAGGCCATCTGAGCAAGTTGTGGCAGATTTTTACATCTCAGAAAACTTTCCATGGAGACTTCATTTCAAAGCAGGGCCACAGGTATATGGCCCTGCTTTGAAATGGAGAGATGCTACAAAGTGACAGAGTGTAAGAAAACCAAACTTATTTAAGGTTACTATTGTGTAAGTTCTGGTGTCAAGGACTACTCTAGTTCTGTTATTAGTTAAAATGTAACTAGGTGGGATTTAGCTGTTCTGGCCAACTTAATATGGAGCCAGGTCATTCCCTACATGACTACCTGATGCTTGAAAAGGAAGGTTATAGGCTTGGTTGTAGTTTGTTTCTAGTGCATACCACCTGGAGGTCTTATTACTTGAAGTGTTCTCTCTGGGGATGCAGGTGTTTTGGGTAGAACTATAGACTCCCTTTACCACTTAAAGGAGTAAAGGTACAAGGCTTCTTTAGCATTATTTTTCCCCCTCTTTTTCTACCCCCATCCTTACTTTGTTTCTTTTTTTCTTCCTTCCTTCCCTTCAGTTTTTTGGGGATTGCACATAGGGATGCTCTATGACAGAGCTTCATTCCCAGCCCTTTTCAAAAAAAGTTGTGTCTATATTTTTTGTTTGTTTGTTTTTAATTTTGAGGCAGGGTCTGGCTAAGTTGCCCAGGTTGGCTTAGAACTTGTGAACCTCTTGCCTCAGCCTCCTGAATAGCTGGGATTACAAGTGTGTACCACTCCAGTGCATCTGCCTGGTATTTGCAATTAGCCACCTTACCTAGGCATGGAAAAGAAGGAGAATGCCTATTTTGTGTTGCATTGGTCCATGGTGGGTTTTGGTATTCATAGCTCTGAGATTTTGTATTTGGAGAGACATGGTCCATGGGGAATAATAAGAAGAAAAGTGTGGGTATAAAAATTGAGAAGGAGTTGGGCAAGGGCATGCCTATAATCCCAGCAGCTCAGGAGGCTGAGACAGGAACATCACGAGTTCAAAGCCAATCTCAGCAATGGTGAGGCACTCAGTGAGACCCTGTTAAATAAAATACAAAATAGGGCTGGGGATATGGCTCAGTAGTTGAGGGCTCCTGAGTTCAATCCTTGGTACCTCCTGCACAAATTTGAGAAGGGATCAACCTGAGGTTTCACAGCTGAAGGGCATGAGGGGATGGGAAGGTCTATGGCCCAGAAGTCTGGAATCACCTGCTTATCATCCTGTGCTTCAGATCCTGAATGGGTTGTAAAAGCAGGCTTCGCATAATCATCTGTTTGCTATGGCTTACTTTTAGAAATGCTCTGGATGTGAGGGTAGGGAGGAAGATAGGAAACTCAAATGCAGGTTTCTAAAGGATGATGTCGTAAGGTACAGAGCTTATCAACTAGATTATTCTGTTTATAGGCCTTCTATAATGTCTTTTATCCAAAATATGAAATGAAAGGGGTAAATGTTGAAAATGAGATGACAGTTTTTTTTCTTGGCTACTCTGTCACCGTCTTCTGTGATGGCTGCTTTATTAATCTTTCAGGATTGAATTGTACTCTAACGACCTCTATCTACGAATGCTTTCACAGTTTAGGTATAATTAAGAAAGGGAGAAAAACCAAAGCATAAGCCCAAGAAGAAATTGAGGGAATCTATTATTTATTCCCCCCAAAAGATACTTTTGGGTACAATCTGTATGAAAGCTATGGGGTTGTACTATTTTGAAATTTAGGAAGGAGAAAGGACCTCTTTAACATTTTTTTTAAACTATAGATATAGGTAGAAGTGACTATAAATTTTCATTAATGTTATATACTTGGCTTTGCAGGAAATGATATTTAAGATGACTTGGACGTTAAAGCTTTGCTAAGGCTAGAAGTAAATGGCTTTCTGGTTTTTCTGTGACCACGAATTTTACAAATAAATAGTAGAGATTCAGAGGTGATGCATTAGTTCCCATGTGACTTTGGGAGCAGCTTGTCTGATTCTTAAGGTAAAATTAAGGTTGAGTCCTTAATTATGTGGCTGTCAAGAGAGAAAAATAATCCAGATTTGAAAGCACTGAGATAATTGAACATTGTTTTGAATCTGATAGTCTTACTGTTATGATGCATGTCACACCTACTGTCCAGGGGAACTTGATCCCAGTATTCACAAGGAAAATTGTTGTCTAATATATCAAATATTTATGAGAACATAATAGCAGAAAGTACATTGATGTTATTTAGTCCTGAGGCCCATACATATTGATTTTATTAGCTTACGTCACCACTTCTGAATGAGGTATTTTTTGATGATGACAAAGATGCTGAGGATTGTTTTCTAGAAATCTTGATTATTGGAGTGATTTGAGTTAGTAACTTTTTCTGTATTATAATAATCCATTTTCAAAACCCATTCCTTCATCTCAAAGCTATCCCAGACATAAGCCAGTATAAGAAAGAGGCTACACATTCACCAGCATTGATTCAGTTCCTTTCAACCTTATTCTTCATTTAGTTTATTGAGCCCAGACTTCGCTGGAGATGGTGAAATGACTTCAGGGTCAGCCTGTACTCCCAGCCCCAGCACACAAATCTCTTGTTTTGCTCAGAGTTGGTTGACACAGATGTTAATACTGTGAATGTCATTACATGCCACAGACAATAAAAAAGAAGGAAGTGGCTTTATTCAGATTAAATATAACCAGACTTTTGCAGAAGAAATTTGTACAGCATGTTACTCCTTACAAAGAAGGTAGACCAGTTTTTTTGGTTAGTTTTAGAATACTTTTCATCTTGAAGATGGCTCTCTGCAGTGTGGTCTTTATATTTTCCCCTTCTTCTCAAGGACTTTATAACATGTGTCTGTTAGGGAACATGTTTCCTTCCTTTCCTTATCCCCCACCTTTTTTGGTTATATAAGAGTTTGCAAAGGGAATATGTTAGTCAAATCAGAAGCACATAGTAGATATATTTCTAAAATGGTTCTTTACTACTTCTTTTTGGTTTTGTTTTTCAAGGTGAAGCAGTGGCAAGTAATTTGTTATATTTTAATGAAGAGGCTTGTAATTGGATTGGCTCTATCTTCTATTGCAAACTCTATAATTTTTTTTTGTAATAGTACTACCCGTTTTAAAAATTGTGTCAACAAGTATAATTGGAAGCGTGTACATGTATTAATGTAGTCTAGTCCAGAAAGCAAAGAGAATTGGTAAGAGATTTGGTTTAGTGTCTCTTGAGACTTGGAACAGAGAGTAGTTTTGTATGGATGTTTTCACCCTTGCCAAATGTAGCCTTACTCCTACAAACTAATAATGGATGAATTTGGATCTTAGCAGGCAAGATAATATTTTAAACAAGTGCCACTGGGTGTTAAAGTGATAAGGGTCCCCTACTAGCTGTCTTTAGATGTGTTTTGTGGGGGAGACTATCTGCCTTTTAGGCAGTCTGTTTCCAAAAGGTGAAAAGCAGCATTGAGACAAGCCCTTTTTCAGCCTGTTTTCAGTGGATCATGTCCTTAAAGGACTTTTTAAAGTCCTTCTGGTTTCAGAAGTGATTCCTTTTCTAAAGTGGACACTAGAGAAGAATCCATTATGTCATGTTAAGTATTCAGCCCTGTCTTAGGACAGAGTTCAGGATATGTGCCCTTGGAAAAAGGAGGACCAAGAAGTCAAGGAGCCATGAAAAAAAGACACTTTGGTCCTAGGTTACTGGCTTTCTCACTGCCACCTGTGGTTCCGAGGGGACGTTTCTGGCTATCTGGTGAAGGGTGTAGGGTGAAATTGATCTTTCAAGTTAATGTGACAAAAGTATTTTATCTGCGTAGAATTAGCAAAGTGACTGGAGCAGAAGGCTATTTATTACTTCAATCATTATCAAATGCAAATTTATTGTTTTGTTATGGCTATTTACCTTTATGAAGGACAGAGCAGCCCAACGCAGGCCTGGCACACCCAGGGTCATGATGTGAATGTAAGTCAAGCCCCTGAACTGGAAAGTGTGTAAAGATTGCACAATTGCTACACTCTGGCTATTATTGAAGAACCATTGCGCTAGGAGTACATTTTCTGTTTCCAATTATGAACATATTTCATGAAGGAAGCAATTTCCTAAGTACTTCCTTATTTCAACTGTCTGGATTGGCAGTAGCTCTTGAAACCACTGCCGAGATTCCCCTTGAGTTACCTTGGTAAACCTGGAGCAACACATTTCTCAGGCTGATAGGATTTGGGTGTCAAGGTTATGGAACCAACGCAATGAAATATTAAATATTTCTAATTCTTGTTCCTTTTATGTATGTGTGTCTTTGAATACACTTTATCACTAACCACATCATAGGAGAACAGAATGGCCCAGCAAACCACAAGCAGATGAATATCTTGATGTGAATGAAAGCATTAATGTTAAGAGTAAAAATTATGCAGCCACGTGACTTTTATCTGTGGCTTCTCTAGCTCTCACCCTCAGAGTTTGTCCTTCTGAGAGAAACAGGAAGTGTCTCCTTTGGAAACTTAAAGGGATTTCAAATCTCTCGGTGTGTGGGATTTTGTCTAACATAAATGTGTTTAATCCTTTCTTCCCTGTCCCCATGGGCATACCCCACACCTTGCTTCCTGGGAATGTGACTTTATTTCAGACACTGGAAAACTGAATGGTACCTTCAGGGCTGTGTTCCCCCTGAGCCTGGCTCAGCACTTGCTGGAGGGCATCTGTTCCCTGCTCTCCAGTGGTTCCCAGGTGTGGCAACTGGGAAATCAGGCTGGTCCAGGGGGCTAGAGCTGGCTCTCTGGTGCTTGCTATTCAGTTTCCGTGGCTCGGGGAAAGATGAGTATCTTTGTGTTTACTGTGCTGCAATTTTTTTTTTTTTCCTGGCAGTATGTGCACCTCCCTCCTGCTCTAGGCTCTGCACCATGTGGGTTTGACAGCCTTCATGGATCAGGCAGACGTGTTGGCGTGTGTGGGACTCCTGGCCTGTATCTTTCTGCTACCAAATATGTTGTCACTTTTCCCCTTCAGCATGCCATACCTAGCTGCCTTTGGAGGAGGGGGGGGGGCCCTCTTGGCTCCCTTGGGAATGACTACCGAAAGAGCAGCTGTCTGTCAGCCTCCCCCAGAGCCGTCGGGTTGGGCTGTTGTCTGCCTGTTGTTGGAAGAGTTCCCGAAGCAGCAGACTTCACTATCACTGACATTTATAACTTGAAAGCCACATCACAGATGACTTTGTATTTCTTAGCATCCATTAAGTAGCCTTCAGCATATAAAGCATGTGGTCTATACACATGGAGGCAATCCCTACCCCAAGTGGGAGAACAGTTGGGCCTTCCTGAAGGTGAAGAAGTGGCCTCACCATTTCCCTCCACCATTTTAAACAATAGTGTCTCTTCTGACTTAATGTGCTAGTCAGCTTTCCATCATTGTAACAGATAGCTAAGACAAAAGTTAACCTCTGAAGAGAAAAGGTTTATTTGGCTCACAGTTTTGGAGGTTTCATGATTGGCCCTGTTCCTTTTGAGACAGTGGCATGGCAGCACACCATGGCAGAAGAACATGGTAGAGAAGCCCCATTCATCTCATGGCCACTACACCAAAAGAGAGGAAGAGGAAAGGGTGAGGTCCTCCTTTCCCTTCAAGGGCACACCCCAGTGTCCTGAATACCTCTCACTGGACCCTGCCACATAAAGGTTTGTTATGATTCGGTTATTAAGTGTCCCACAAAAGCTTAATTAATGCAGGAATATTCAGAGGAGACATAATTAGATTATGAGAGCTATAAGTTAATCAGTTCATGCTACTTTGAATGAATGGCCTAACTGGGTGGTAACTCTAAGGTAGGTAGGATGTGACTAGTGGAAGTGAGTCACTGGGCACATGCCCTGGTAGGGTTATCTTCCCTGAAGCCTGTGTGACTCTTTCTCTGCTTCCCAGGCACCGTGAAGTGATCAGTGTTTCATCCACCACTCCCTTCTGCCATGATGTTCTATCACCTCAGGCCCAGAGCAATGGAATCGCTGACCATGGGGTGAAACTCTGAAACCATGAGCCAAAATAAACTTTTCCTCCTCGAAGTCCTTGTTGGGGATTTTGGTCACAGTGATGAAAAGCTGGCTAACACAAGGTCCTACCACCTCCCAGTCATGCCATGGGCCAGGACCAAGCCCTCAACACATGGGCCTTTAGGGGACATCCCAGATCTCGACTATAAAGGTAGGAAGAAGCTGTCCTGGCTTTATGCCTCCATGTATGTGTAGAAAGATTAGGAGGAATATTAGCTTCTAAGATCAAACGAGTCTCTACATCTGACAGCCACGGAGCCTATGGTAAGTGAGGAATCCCTGGGAAATATTTCTCAGTTGGGTCGGTGCATCATGTACCTGGTCTGTGATGCTCTCATTTCTCAAAGACACAGCTTCCAAGCCTCATTTTTTGAGACGTGACTGGAAGATAAAGATGTCATGTTCCTGGTAAAGATTAAAAACTACCCCATAGATCATGGGAATAAACACTGCTGAAGAAAGTGGAGAAAGGGTGGAAGGACACTAGAATGTGTTGTAGTCACCCATGGGTCTGTCTGGACTCTAAATTCCTTCAGGACTCTTCCTCTTCATGCCTCCTGTGGCTAGCATGTGGCAGTGTGTGAGCTGAATGAAGGAGCATGAGGCAATTTATTTTAGGTAGAAAAACGTTTGTTTTTATTTAGGTAGCACAGACATTGAAATACGTTGATCAACAAACCCGGATTGCGGCATTAAAAGTTAATGAAGTTTTCCTGTTGGCATCCAAAGCAAAGAGACAAGAAACAAGGACTTAGATGGCAGTCTTAGACGTAATTTCAGACCTTTACTGACTGTGCTCAGTTTTCTGTGGTTCCCAGGACATTGGTCACATTTTATGAATTGCCAGTGCCTGGCCTTGGCTGTGGAGTGTGTTTATTTTGCCTGGTGTTGGGCAGGAATAGGCCTCTTTTTTTTTAGCATTTATTTTTTAAAATTAGTTAATTAATTAATTTTATTTATATATGGCAGTAGAATGCATTACAATTTTTATGACACATATAGAGCACAATTTTTCATATCTTTGGTTGTATACAAAGTATATTCACACCAATTCATGTCTTCATTCATATACTTTGGATAATGATGACCATCACAGTCCACCATCCTTGCTAATCCCCTGCCCCCTCCCTTCCCCTCCCACCCCTCTGCCCTATCTAGAGTTCGTCGATTCCTCCCATGCTCCCTCTCCCTATCCCACTATGAATCAGCCTCCTTATATCAGAAAAAATATTTGGCATTTGGTTTTTTGGGGACTGGCTAACTTCACTTAGCATTATCTTCTCTAACTCCATCCATTTACCCGAAAATGCCATGATTTTACTCTTTTATTGCTGAGTAATAGTCTATTGTGTATATAAGCCACATTTTTTTATCCATTTATCTATTGAAGGGCATCTACGTTGGTTCCACAGTTTAGCTATTGTGAATTGTGCTGCTATAAACATTGATGTGGCTGTGTCCTATAGTATGCTGTTTTTAATTCCTTTGGGTATAGACCAAGGAGAGGGATAGCTGGGTCAAATGGTGGCTCCATTCTCAATTTTCTAAAAAATCTCCATACTGCTTTCCATATTGGCTGCACAGATTTGCAGTCCCACCAGCAGTGAATGAGTGTACCTTTCTCCCCACATCCTCACCAACAATTATTGTTGTTTGTCTTCATAACAGCTGCCGTTCTGACTGGTGTGAGATGAAACCTCAGAGTGGTTTTGATTTGCATTTCTCTAATTGCTAGAGATGATGAACATTTTTTTTCATATATTTGTTGATTGATTTTATATCCTCTTCTGAGAAGTGTCTGTTCAGGTCCTTGGCCCTGAATATATAAGTTTATATTCATTTATTGATTGGGCAAGAAATAGGCCTCTTGAACAATTTTGATGGTGAATACAGACTTTGGCAAGACTGTCAGCAAAGCACTGTTTGTTACCTCTTCCTGGTCTTTGCCTGTGGTGCTCATGGGTATTCATTCCCAGGCTTTCTGTGTCCCCGATGCACCTCACACTCATGAGACTTCACTCTCAATGGCCATTGCCCATTGTTAGAGTGGCTTAGTGGGCTCAGTTCTGTATCCTTCTGTATCCTTCTGGGCCCAAAGATAAGATAGAGCTTATTCTTGCCAGTCCAAGCATGGAACAGCAGAGAGAGTTTGTTCACAAGGAGTGCCCGGTGTTGACTATATCATATTCGGTTTCTGTTCATGGCAGGGGGTTTCCAAAGAGCATCACATTTGTTCTTTAGCTTTACTTAAAATTATAAAAAGTATTGAATATTTCAAAGATCCAACAAGAATGGGGGCATCATAGGATAGTCACTCATGTACTTACCCCATATTCCTTTTCTTTCTGATCTCTCTGACGTTGTGTGTCTTATTAACTTTGAGAGAGACTTGCTTTGGCTTATGTTAAAGTTACTGCCTTTATGCACTGAATGTAGTCAACAATATGTCTTCCCCGGGACCAGACGTACCCAAAACCCCAGCATCCCATGATCTGAGAGAGGATAGCACTGCCTACATCTGCCCCACTGATGCTTTCCTTGGCTCATTCTGTTGCTTGTCTTTGCTGTCTTTCTCTTTGCCCTCTTCATTCAGTTTCAAGGACTGTGTGTAATTCTCTCCCACAGCTAGTTCAGGACTCCCTCTGAATGGGTAATTTTGTCCGTCCTGCTTGGGAGAGCTGAATGCTATCTCCAAATTTTGTTCCTTTTCTAAAATACTTCATCATGCTTGATGCCTCAGATGACTCATTTTGTCAGTAACCTCTGGTTTCTCCTCAAGCTAGGTATGGGATTCTTCCCTGTGTGTAAACTTCTCTGCAGGAGAGAGATGAAGGCCATTTTCCTTTGCCTTTCAGGTTTCAAGTAAGGGGCAGATGGTCTCTGTTGGGCAGGCTGAGAGCCTCACTCAGGTTAGTTAGCCTGGATAAAGTGCATTGAGGGGCTTCTTGTTATTGCTCCTCTTTGCTGGAGATTTCCTGGGTGCAGAGTCCTATGTTGAGCTCATATCACAGCTCAACTGTGTTGTGGGATGACTAATCTTTCACCTAACTCTTTTAGTCAGAGCCTCGAGGTGGCTGACAGAAATCACTGCCCCCAGCTAACATATTCAAAGGGCTGGTGGAGATTTTACCACCACCCATATTCTGAGAGAGCCACCCTCTTGGAAGGAAGGGCAAAAATAGGTTGCTCAGTAAGAAGGAATGAGGACAGGCACAGGGACTGGGAAAAGGGTACAGTAGATTTGGGAATTTGACTGAAGAATTTGGGAATCTGTGTGGCTGGAGAATTAGAACAGTTTTTAAAAGTTCACCGTGAACTGGCACAATAAATATAAATTACTAGAGCCAGGCATGATGGTACATGCTTTAATCCCAGAGACTCTGGAGGCTGAGGCAGGAAGATTCCATGTTCAAAGTGAGCCTCAGTAACTTAGCAAGGCCCTAAGCAACTGAGACCCTGTTTCAAAATTAAAAAAAAAAAAAAAAAAAAAAAAAAAGCATTGGGGATGTTGTGGCAGGATTGATTCAGTATTTAAGTGCTCCTGGGTTCAATCCATGGTACCTAAATAAATAAATAAATGGAAAAATGAAATTAAAAAATTAGGAAGTTTAGAATAAAAAGCCTCCAGTTTCATTATTAGATTCAAAGACCTGAAATGACTCTAGGAAATTCTTATTCAGGTTTCTAGAACACTTTTCCCTCCATTTTAGTACTTACCTTTTCAGACCAGAGACAAATACTTCATGGATGGACATCACTCTACAGACCTCCCCTTTTGAGTGGCACTGACACTGGACATGTGCATTTCAGCTCTGTTTCTGCTCTTGCACTCTAGAAGGCCAATTCTGACTTCCCTGGGTGTTGGTTTTTACACTGCAGAATGGAAAATGCAGGTGGATAACAAGCTGTTCTGCCTGCAGGACACATGGAACCAGAAGCAGGTGCTTGTTTCTGTGTCACTTGCTCAGGTGGGTTTCTTTTGGAAGGGACATGCCGGAGATTATCCCTCAGTCACCTTGACCAGATGACTGACATGCCTTTCAGTTCATTTGAAAGGGGCATGTCCTGCCAAAGTGTTCTTCTGTAATAAATGGACCCCCATGTGCATGTATGTTTATATTTATAGTCATTTGCACCTAGTATGAGGTTTTTTTTTTTTGTTTTGTTTTTTTTCTCCTTATTTTAGCCTATTGAACAGTTTGCTTGGAGGTATGGAGAGCAATGACCTCTTTTAAGGAGTCTTTTAATGATCCAGACTAAATAGGCCCTGCCTTTTTTTTTTTTTTTTTTAAAACATAGGCCCTCCATATTCACCCTGCCATTAATCATTCCAGTCCAAGGGATGGGGGAATAGATGATGGAACCCACCTAGGAGGGTTTTATGTCCAGGTCTGGCAGGTGATTAGTGTCACCTTCTGCTCACGTTCTGTTATCTCAAACTTGATTATCTGGCCAACCCTGGCTGGGAAATGTAAGCTGCTGTGTGCCCAAGAAGGGAACTTAGACATTTGACCAGTAGCTAGCATTTCCCTTATTTCCTTTTCCACATCTTTTCTGATTCACTGATCAGAATCTTATTCACTGTTGAATTCTTTATCCAGATGAATTCATTTATTCATCTGTTATGCCTGAGGATGGCCATAGTCAGGTAATGTTTTTATGCACTCGGGCAAGAAACAATGGAAAGAAAAGAGAATGGAAGTTGCCTCTGAATTAATAGCCAGCGTTCACACATGTCTGTAGTCAGCAGTGCCCAGAATGGCTGATGCTGACGGTGAGAGAGAATTGGCTGTGTGCCATAGGCTACATTTGGATTTTTTTTTTTAATCAAGGTATTTATGAGTTGAGCATAATGCTTGGCCTTTAGAAAGTAAATAGCACTTAAGTAGAGAGAAACCATGGCTGTGTCAATGCACGGGCCGCCAGTGAGTAGCCCATGTTGAAAGGTAGCAGAGGTAATATAACTTGATAAAGATATTACCGCTCTGTCAGCTTTTTATGTCTTTCTCTTCCTGCTGTAGTGAATTAAACCCAAAGCAAAACCTTTTATTTTCTCTCAATTCAGAGAGATCTGAGAGTCCGAGTTGCGACTGTGGAAGGGACAGGTGAACGTGAGGGGTATGGGTAGGGAGACGTTCTTGGCAAAAGTTTCAGGGCATAGCATCTTCTAGAGCCAGTATTTATCAAGGTGTCAGTCAGTTGGGCCAGTGAGGAAATCTGGGCGAGGCATTTCAAACAGGGAAACTAACAGAAAAAAAATTGAGCACTTAGGTGATAGAAGAGGGTAAGCTACTACATAGTACGTTGTGGCAACCCAGAGATTTGTAACTGAAGGAAATTTCCACCTCTAGGACTGCAGGGAAAGCGATGATATTATTGGAAACAGGCAGGAGGACCCCCTGGAGAAAGCTGCATCCTTGGAGAAGATACCCCGGGCACAGGGTGAGGGGAGAGGGACCCTGGCTGCTTCTGCCCTCCTGCCTACCCACAGGCCAACCCTAGGAAGATCCAATTGGCCAGGGAGCTTGGGAAATGTTTTCTGGTCTATGCTGAAAGGGAACTGGTACATAGATAGTGGATGTGAGAGCCGAAAGAGAGATGGCTGTCATGGGCATACAACTTTTGGTGAAAAGATTGAGTAAGAGATGGCTTTAGGGAAGGGAATTTCATTCCTGATTCCTTTCCCCATTCCCTCCTTTGTGGTTCTCCGTTACCATCTATGTGGTAATACCTCTCTTCCTGTTTCCGTCACATATTTTATTTACATATTTGACTGCCCCAAATAATTAACATTCTGTCTGTATTAAGTCATTGAATCATTAAGCCACACTGAGTCTGTAGGTATTGTCCATCTTCATTATTTGTAGATTAGGGTATTTGCAAAATTACATACTTGCTAGAACTTACCTATAACCG